>NC_140130.1:30290641-30795026 GCF_964035555.1 Netta rufina | reverse complement strand
GCAGCGGGCGCCTCCGGCCGGGGTCTGCGGGGGTCGCGAAGGGGGAGATCCCCCCGCAGACAAAGCGAGGGATGGAGAAGGCAGGGAAGGAGCCTGGAGCTCCGCGTGGGAGGCTGCGAGGAGCCTGCTGAGTGCCGCAGCGGAGCGACGCTGCTGAAAATGTGCTCGGCAGCTTCTCGGGGAAGCGGAGCCGAGCCCCGGGCAGCGCTGCCCGCAGCTCCCCTCGCCCGCAGGGCGCAAACGGGGGAGCGGAGGCCGGGCCGAAGGCAGGGAGGCGACGAGGCAGCGCTCCATGGGCCTCCCGGCCTCCCTCCGGGAGCCTCGCACAGGAGGGTTTTCCCCTTCTTATTTCGCGAGGAAGAGGAGAAGCTGGCCGAGCAGGGAGGGTTTGGGGAAGGCTGCAGCCCGGCCGCCGTGCGGCATCGCGGGGAGAGACCCAGCCGCTGCGAGGGGAGAAGGAAAATCACACGCTCGCACTCGATATGATTATATATTTTTTTATTTTTTATTTTATTTTTTTAAGGCTTCAGTGAAGCTACCCGACTTGTTAGCCGTTCGCTCCGTCCAGCCAGGGCATCTACAAGCGGGGATGTGCGCGGAGGAGGCAGCCGGCACCCTCTGGTCCCACGGCGGCACCCAAGGGCTCCTCGCAGCGCTTTTCCGCAGCCGGGGCTGCCCCTTTCAAACGAGCAAACCTGCCGCGTTTGGTCGGTTGTTCGGTGCTTTGGTTGAAAGAGCCGTGCCGTTTTCCTGCTCGCAATTTAGCTGCCAGGGAGCCTTCTGCTCCCGGCGATCGCCGCCGTGACGTTGAGTTATGGAAACACTACAGGTGTTACCGTGGTGCTGGGGAATTAATTCGCCTTCCTTCCCCCCCTCCTCCTTCCCGGAGTTATTTCCTAGCCTTCCCAGATAGCTGGGAAAGGGTCCCACATACCCCGGAGCTGTAAATTGAGCGCTGAAATCCTTGATCTCGCTGATTCTTTGGAGAATTAAATCTGGCCTCAGTTTACGGGAGGAAGCGAAGTCAATCTCGGAGGTTTTGCGAAGAAAGGCTGTTATTTCCTAGAGGATAGGCGTTTAAGTTGTTAAATATTAGTTTTTAATTACATATTGTTCTTTTAAAAAATAATATTTATCCTCAACTCCGGGCAGGTATTCAATTGAATTTTCAAGCCATCAGCTCACCAGTCTTTACACAAGTGATAGAAAATAACGCAGCGTGCAAGAGCCCGGCTGGGCTCCTCCGGCTTGAGCGCTGCCCACCCGCTCGGGGCTGCGGGGGGGCCGCGGTGAAACAGCTCAGGGGGGCAGGGGGGGCTCCTTCTGACACAGCCCCAGGGGGACCAAACGCCCTGCCGAGGGCACGGCAGCAAGGATCAGAGATTTGGGCTGCCTCGCCAGGTCCCTAAGGCCAAGTCTCCCCCACAAGACACCCCTGCGAGGGGCTGATCCTGCCCCCCACCCGCACAGCACCGCTCCCCAGCACCCTCCGCTCTGCTCCTTGCACAAAAAAACCGCTTCAACTTTCTTTTCGGGCCGTGCCCGTTTGCCATCACCTTTCCACACAGGCTTCCCCCCAAGCCCGCAGTTTCCCCGCACCCCAAGTGGCCCTTTGGCAAATTGAGCTCCCCCCATCCCCGACACCTCCACCCCGGCCTCAGCATCTCGGGGCCGGGGCCGACCCCTTTGGGGTAACCCCAGAGGGGCAGGCACACGGGCACTGGGGGTCAGAAGCGGATTTTGTGGGTTCGGAGGCAGCGAGGGCCTTGCTTCGGCGTGTAAACGCTACTGCTCCCCGTGAAGTGGCAGAGCGCACTGAAATGAACATATGCGGGGAGGCTTCTGCTCAGCTAGATGCATCTCGCAGAGGAATATTGGCTTTTCACCTCCAGGTCCTAAATGGGAAATATAAAGAGGTTGATGTCGTCTTTTCTGTTTGCAATTGCCTATCCTAGGATTAAAGAGCTCTCCGTTTTACTGGCTGTCTTTCATTTAACTGTTTGGAGACCAGAGATGGAAAATATTTGCAGAGAAGAAAAGAATAGCTGCATGGGATCATTTGCCATTCAGTGTGAAAATATTCGAACAAACCCATTTCTATCCCAGTGCCGCTGAAAAAATAGCACATAGCCGTCAACAGCCCATTGCGCCCTGCTGGACAGCACGGAAAGTTTTAGGCAACTAAATTCCTAATCGGAGACAGCAGCAAACAGCACAATCATGTCTTTGACTAAACTGTGGGGCAGCTTTAATTGCAAAAAACCTGCTCGTAATGGCTAAAATATTACGGGTTGGGTAAATGGGAGACTTCCCGCGAGGGGCAGAGCGGGCAGCCTGTAGGGGCAGAGCCCCGGGGGGCGCACGGCCGGGCTGGCACAGGGGGGGAGACCCGGGGGGCACCAGGGGGAAGAAACCGGGAGGGCTTGAGGTTTGGGGGGCCGCACGTCCCAAGCATACAGCTTTTTGAACCGAGAGCCACGAAGAAATTAGCGTCAGGGACATTAAAATCCCTTCCCCTTGTCCCTGTCACTAGGGGAGGGACGCTTCGTGCTAAAACGCACTGCGGGAAGGATGAGCAAGGCTGGCCGCCCCCAGATCTGTCCCAGGTCCCCCAGAGGGTCCCCCAGGAGGTCCCCCCGCGGGTCCCCTCGGTCCCTGGCTGGCCGCACAGTGCCCGCTGGTGGCTGGCCGGGTGGGGAGCACAAGGTGCAGCCGGCCCTGGCATGGGGCCGCCTGCCCCAGCAGCTCCTGGAGAAGGCTCCTGGCACATCGGCTGCTGGTTCTTGCTTGCACTGGGCATCCCAGAGTGGGAAGGAAGGGGGGAAGAAGGGAACGGGGGCGCCCATGTGTCCATTCCCAGCTAAAGCTGTGTCAACACCCAGCACCCAGGGGAATCCCACCACTGCACCGTTCCCGTCAGTCATGTGCAGGCCGATGGAGTTCTAATGCTCTGGCTCCTAAGAGCCTTCTTGGAGGAGTGGCTGGTTGTGGATTATTCTTTTGCCTTGCAATAATGCTTAGCAGACCCTGACAAGGGTTAGGGCTCCCTTATGCTAGGCTGCGCTACGGATGGAGCCAGATGACAGTCCCTGGCCCAGGGGTGTAAGAAAGAGGACAAAGTAAGTGTCTGCATCTTGAATAAAGCAGAAGAGAAAGTGTTGAAGTACAAAAAGCTCTTGGTGAGAAAAGGTGGAGCTGAGGACACAAGGACGTTGCTAACTCCTGTGTACTACTCAGGAGCCTTCTGCTCTGGCTTGAAGTCAGTGGCAAAATATCTCTTGCTACTTCACGTGCAAGATTAAACCCCATTGCATGATGATCTCATGATCACATCTAGCTTTCAAATAAGATTCTGCATCTTGCTCTTTTCCTACAATCTTAGACCTGTGTATCTCCATGCTGAGCATTACCTGGTACCAAGGCAGAAGTGCTGAGAACGCCACAAACCCAATGTCAGGACAAACCATAGAAGCAGGACATGCAGTCACAGTGAAGACGACTTGCGTATGTGATTTAGTAATTACATTGCAACACTTAATCTCTGCGCTACTGCGTCACTCAACAACGCTTCCTTAATGCTTTCCATGGAAAAAACTCCCTTTTTATTTAGAACAATTAAATAGTTATCAAGTCATCAAAAAGGGCCATGTGAACTCAGAGGAGGGAGTTTACTATCAACTTTCCTTTCTAAACATGGCTATATAACCTGTATCTGTGGTCAAAATGAAGGAACAAACCTGAGGCCTCAGAGGGGATCAGTTGCATCAGGTTTATTTGGCCTTGTATTTTTCTTGGCTTTTCCAACTTTTTCAGATAATCAGTAAACACTGATTTTTATCTGTTGTCCTTAGATTTGAGAGTCTCAGGCAATGGGTAAGGAAACATAGCTCCAGTCATAGCTTTTCATTCCACTTTAACCTGTTGGTTAAGGTCCCGTGGCACGCAGAAGTGAAAGGGAAAGGTAAAACAGACACACACACACCCAAGCCTGGCCTTCCTTTCCATCTGGGTCAGGCTGCAGACCTCACCTCCAGGATGAACTCCACTGTCAGCCCTAAGCACGTTTCTTGCTGTCAGACATGTTCCGGACAAATGCATAATGGCATTGTTTTGGGGCAAACTATTTCCTTAGGGCTGTCTCTTGGGCAGCTTGCCTGCGACATAAACACGCTCTGAAATTTAGATCAGAAACATTAGCAACTACCAAACAAAAACATACAACACATGCAGGCAGCCAAAATACAACAAATTACCCGTCAGGTCTCTACTATGCAAATACTTGCAGCGAGGTAGAGCCGCACTAAGTTACCTGTGAAAAGTTCATTAAGAGGTTGCCCGAAGCTGTGTTTTTTTAACCCACAGCACTCACTTTTCAGGCCACTCACCATTCATCTAGCAGAGATCACGGGGCACCGGCTGCTTTATTTTACATTCCTGATCCTATGAGCGTTGTGCCAGGCAAGCAGGCTCCGCAGCAAGGGAGAGAAACACCAAATAAAAGGATGGTCCCTGCCCCAGAGCACTCCCAGTCTTAATATAAGGTACAAAGCAGAGAGGGGAAAAAAGGGAAGAAAAAAAAAAAAAAGAAAAAAGAAAAAGAAAAAGAAAACAGCAGGTGGAGACAGGGAAGTGAAAAGAAAGGATGAGACAGTGCTGATTGGTGTGATAGCGAGCAGCCTCAGCACAGCAGCTGCTATCTGGCATCAAATTCTTCGCATAAGCGGTGGCTGGATGGGGCCTACGGGGAACTCGCCAGCACATTTTACCACATGAGCCATACGTTCTGTGTCACAACTGCCAAAAGCACTTTGGGGTTGTAAGGATGGTTTGTGGTTGTGGCTTGGCAAAAGGCGTAAGAAGGCAAGAGTGTGTGCCTTTCGACTGCTGATATGCCAAGAAGAAAGAAAAAAAAAAAAAGCAAGACTCTCAAGGCCAGGCCTTGTGACATTATCATGAAAAGAAATGTTTATTTATAACGAGGGAGCAAACTTGTGAAGCACAAAACCTCACTGGCAGTCTCCAGTGCTTTGGAAGTGGCATTCAGAAAGTCTTCCCAGACAGTCCCCTCCCCACGCTGCCAGGCCGTGCTGGAGGTGGGCTGGGAGCAGGGTTTGAGAGCTCCCAGTGCCTGCGAGCACCAGCCAGGTATCCTCAGGAGATCAGCACCTGGTAGGAGCTGGGCTGCTCCAGGTTCTTTGCTTGCCCGCATCTGGCACGCTGCACACCTCAGTTTGGAAACCTTGATCCGTATTAGGTTACACTTGGAGTTCAAAAATCATTCATGTCAGCTTGAAAACCACATCCCTGAAAACATCGTGTACTTTAGCATTCTTTCTCTCCCCCCCAGGTCCCTTGCCTTTCATTTAGCAGCCTTTTAAGACCATCATGTGCTTGAACTCTAAGCTGCTCCCGGGCATCTAAAAAAGTAATTGGAGTGTTTAGGCTTTAAATGGATTCTCTTTTCAATCTAAATGGTATCACACATCAGAGATGTCAGAATGAGTGGCTGAAGAGAGATTAGAAATTCTCCTAAACAGTCTGGTAATTAAATCATCTATACATCCACATATTTGGCCAAAGAAACTCTAAATGCCCTAGGCCCCATCTTCCATGTGCTCCCACCACCTCTCAACATGTGCTGTAAAAAATCAACACCCAATCTCAGCTGAAAATATTGGGCATCAGTCCCGCTGCCAGCTGCTTGTTTGGGCACCTGCCAGTGCCTCTCTCTGAGGGAACACTGCTGTCCCAGTGGAGCATCCTGAAGCTGCCTGACTCTAGCCAGCAGATGACAGAATTAGACACTATCCCACCTTTGGGAATTACACCTTCATCTTTTATTCCTCCCATAAATTATGTAGTGCCTATAAACCATTGCGAACAAGAATATGGTAAATAATGACTACATTCTGCTCCAAGTTCAGACCTGAGAGCAGTTGTTATAATTAAGTCATATTAGTTACTTAAATTTTTAATTACTTCTTCTGTGCTTACATGTTTTTCTTTTCTCTGCAAGGAGTCGTAAACCAACAGGATAATGCCTGGTACAAGTGCACGAGGTGCTCAGTACCACAGTGAAGTCCTGCACAAACCCTCTCTGCAAAGTCCAGCCTGCCAGTAACAGCAGAGCAAAGGGGCTATAAATAAAACCAGTCCTTCATCTTCCCTCACCCTAGACCCATGTATTGATCTTAAGGCAGCGCACACCTGAAGTGCACCTCTTTGATGTCAAGTGGCCCAAACGATCACTCTTTAATGTTCTTAGCTATCAGCTGTTTGTTTTTGTTTCTCCCTTAATTCACAGAGGAGCTGCTGCACAGATGCTCTCACATTTTGTTCATCTGACTGAATTTGGAGAGCTGTGTGCGGGCTCATTACTGACACAGGAGCATAGATAGGCCCTTTTCCTACTCCTTCCCTTCCAAAAGAATTTAGTAGGATGAAGAGGTCAGCAGCTGAGAAGGCAATGCAAAAGTTTTCCTATACTTTTCACTGTACTCACTAGCATGGGAATGGCAATGGCAACTCTTTCAGCAACTGCACCACTGGTCTCTTATCATGGCAATTGTTACAATAGCTCCAAATTTCATAGTCTCAAATACATGCTGCCAGCTATACTAATAGATAACAACATCTTAAAGTCACCAGCATTGAATATAATTATGTCAACTAACCCTTTTCAAATATATTGTCTGAAAAAAAAAAAAATAAAACAATTGGATTAATTGTATTCCTCTACTCTGTCATTATGCTTGTGTGGTCCCCTTCCAGCATGCCAGCTGATGGTAACAATGAAGTGTTAACCCTAAACAACAAAATCTTCTGTGAGGATTTTACATACTGGAAGATCAGTTTCTTCATGCCTGGAAAGGAGTTTGGTGACTCAGAGCAGCCCAGTAACCAGAGTTAACCATGCAATATATAGGGTAACTCCAGCAGGTTCCTCCAGGGCACTTGTTCACACCCTCTGCCACAAGCCACAAAGCACCTGAGTGCTGCTCAACACATTTCAGGTACTTCATACAAAACAGCGGCCTTGCAGTCAGCGTTTCTGAGCCACTTGGGCTTGGGGAATGCGCATCACCATGGGAGAAACCTCTGCTCCATAAGTGCAGTTTGAAAATTGAATTAATGGCTTTTAAGCACTCCCTTCTTTTGTCCTAAGCTAAGAGCACCAAAGCAGTCATGCCCATGGAGTCCAAGAGCAAAGTGGCAGGGCATGACAAACCAGCTCTCTTCCAAGTGTCTGCAGCCTCCACATTTGCAATTTCATTTGGGCTTTCTGAAAATGCTCTTCAATGAACTGAATTACTTTCAGTTGTAAATCTAAGATGGAAAAATGCAATATTAGGCATATCTGCTCTCTATCCCTCAAGTAATATCCATATGCACATTCCTTCCCCTTGCCAATCTCTGTTTGCTCATGACTCTGCTGGATTTCAAGCAAAGGACCCTTGCATATGGTAACAGCACTCCAGTGGTCACAATTCAAGGCAGCTGTAGATTTCTAGATGAAATACAATATGGAAGTCCTTAAAACAAACAGAGCCTCTTGGGCTTGCAAGTACAGAAGTGCCTGAGACCCACTGAATACACACAACAGCTCATTCCTTGTGCTTCTGAAGCTCGCTGGAGGAAGCAGGGCTTGTCATTTAGTATAGTAATTATAATGATTCATTATTATGATTATTAATTGTAATCATATAATCACACTAATGATTAATAATTACAGTCATTACTATTCATATGAGAAGAGGACCTAGAGGCCCCAGTTAGAATATGGGCCTCACTGTGCCTCTTGCAGCATGGACAGGGCACTAATGGTGTAGGGATTTTGGATAAGGACCCAGAGCCTTCAGATCTGTGCCCTGTGCTTGCAGTATGCAATATGCATAACCCTGTGGGGAGCCACGCAGGGTGTGGATGGAAATGTGCCGCTCTGTCAGTAATGGGGGGCCAAAAGGCAGAGGACACTCTTGGGAATGACAGTGGGACGATGACAGGAGAAACACAAAGCAATGGTGACAACTTAGAGCTGGGGCTGCAATGGTTGCAGAAATGGGGCCTGTTTCTGTGCATCTCCTGGTTCTCTCACCCCAGGCTTGAGGCACGGTGCCAATCACTGCCCAGAGCCAGGGGCTGCCAGCTCCTTGGGCTATTCTTGCCTTGTCAGGCCATGCAGATGTCCTTCTTGAGGTGTGTTTTTATTCAATGCTGCCTGAAAATCGCCTTGACTTCTCCAGTGCCCTTCTCCATGTCATCTACATGGTTTAAACTTTTGACTCTGGGATTTATAAACATTACCCTCAAATGCTTGTGTAAATGCTCATATCTCACTATACCATAACTTCTACCAAGCAAGGGATGACAATCTGTCTTGTCTGCTTAGGAAGTGCCTGCATCAATTGCCCAGCCTGCAGTTCGCTGTCATCGAGCCTCCACAGAACACTTTGCTCACCCCTGGAGTTTGCTCTCTGCAGCGGTTTAACATATTGCATGCTAATGCAAGAGCCTAATACTGCATGCTCAGAGGTCTCTCGGAGCCAAGGTACTACCAAAATTACTGGGTCTAATCACAAGTGTAAAGATAAGTATGCATAAGTCTTCGCAAGATTAAGCCCTTGGCCTATTTTTTTTTTTTTTTTTTTTTTTTTATTCTGCCTGTGTGTAAATTGCTGCTTGCTTGCCACCTCCTTGTACGTGTTTAGCTTTTGAAGAGGCAAAAGGTAGGGAGTCCTACACCCAGTGTTGCAATTTACCTGTTCTTCTCCAGTTTGCTCCCAAACTGAAATTTCTTTGTTCTTCTAGTCTAGTTCCAAATTGCTTGGTTTATAAGTAAAAGCTATTGGGGTTTATTCAATTTAAAGACTGCAAGACAGATTCAGCTGCTGAGATGTAAGCCAGTCTAACTTAACTAACTTAAAAGGTTTCTGCACTAGATCAACTGATAGAAACAAGGAACAAAGCCTAACTTTCCAGGGTTGTAAAATGGGTGAAAATGCATTGCTTCAAAAACTGGGGAATATAAAAAATGGTGACATTTTTTATGGTGTTCTCCCAAGTCCCCAAAGAGAAGTGCAGGTGAGAATAGGCTTATCTTGTTATTATCAAACACTGCAAAGTTGATCTGATATTGCATGAGCAGATCTGCTACAAACTTCATTAGGAAACTTAATGAAAGCACATTTGGTATGTGCTCCATGACACAATGCAAAGAGAAAAACAGGAGCGGCCCTGGAGGTACTTGGGTTCTTTCAGTAATGCAAGAAAAGATACTGGCTGGTGCACAGGTACAGACGTCTTTGTTTTTACAGGACAGTGTTGCTGCTTAACAAATAATTGCACAGTGTGATGGGATTGTTCAGGGGATTATTATTAAAAAGCTTTGCATCTCTAGGTATTCTCAATAAAAACGTCCTCGGAAAGGAAAGCTAAGGCTGGAAAATGAAGTTCGGAAATGACAAAGTTAAAGTTTTTCTTATGACCCGGTTCCTGATTACGTGATCACATATGTATGTTGAACAGGGAGTGAGGCGGAGCTGGAGAGTCCAACCGGGTGAGTTATGGAGGAGCCTTGTCTGATTCACTACAAAGGTTAGATGGTATGCACTCTATGAGACATGTGGCCGCACAGCAAACAATGAGCATAAAAATAAAAATTGAACGGCTGCCTCATTTGCTAAGCACGTCCATCTTGTACATTGAGCAAGTCTGGGTTTCTGCAGGAAAAAAAAAAAATAACGTCTGATCGTATTAGCTATATATATACACTCCATGCGGATACATCAATATCGGATGCTTTATAAGGCTGGGATATGTCCTGGACTCCAGACAGATATAAGAATAAAAGACATCTTAGAGAATATTGCATTTTTGGCAACATGTGTTGGCTCAAAGGAATTGTAAAGGAAGTAAATTAAATACTACTAAGAATGTATATATTTATAGCACTTTTCATACAAGGATCCCAAAACACCTCTCAAAAAATTAAGCTTCACAACATTTCTGTGATCTAAGTAACAAGTATATATATATATATATTTTTTTTTTTTTTTTTTCTAATCTGCAAAGTGAATCAGAAAAAGAAGAGGTAGGTTAACCAGACCATTAAGAGCAAGAATGTCTGAATTTTAGGCTCTCATTTTAACTCCCAGCCCAACTGTCTTCTGTGAAAACATCCAGGGAAGCTATTGATTTTCATGCTCTCTTGCCCTTCTCCAGCAATCCAGCACTATGCTCAGGCATATGGTTAACTTAAGGCCATTGATTCTTGGCCTAAGTTTCTGAAAAACATTTTGGAGTGCAGTAGATATGGTAATGCAGAGAGAAAAAGTAGGTTTATAAGAGCATCGGTCATTTTACCAACCGTGCCTAGAATTTCCTGGACGTTACAAATGTTCAGCAGAATTCCCAGTGTCAGACTGTATTAAAATACTGTCCTCAAAAAGGAACATTCCGAATTTCCATGATCCTTGCCAGTTTCCAATGATTTGACGTTTATTTGAGCTATTGTGCAAAGTTTTCTGTTGAGTCAGATCATTCAGGGCTAGCTGCTGGGACCACAGAGTGTCAGCAGGACATAATTCATCTGCAGCTAATGGCAGCACAGTTTATTGGATAGGTAATGCTTCTACTTGCAGAGAGATGCCACTGGGAAACTCTTTTTATTATTATTATTATTCATTTTTATTGTCAGAAAAGGCATTAAGCATTCTGTTTCCCCTTTGGTCACCTGTTGGATTTCTTCAGGAGGAGAAATGACTCTGGTATCTTTGTAGGGTGAGAAGAGGGAGGGAGAAGAAATATATTGATTTACATTATGCCCATGGCATCCAGTTCTCTGTATCATCTTTGTTGCTTCGTGTCTTTGTTGGATGATTTGATTTTATCTTTCTGATTCCTACAAGTACACATACACCTGCTCAACCTCTGCATTTTCAGTCTACTCAGGGGAATTTCCTCAAGTACTTGTATCAAGCTCTTTTATTTTATAAGTGAAGAAATACCCACAAAGATTATGCCTCGCTCTTGCAGCATGAGCTACAGTTGAACAAAACTTCCCTGGCTGCACAGTGAGCCCAGGTCTTTGAGCCTACATATGCTTTTTGTGAAAAAACTTGCCTGTAAAGGTAAGCAAGATTTTTTTATTATTATTATTTTTTTTTTCAACTGTTCTCAAAAGTAAGTCTGCATGGAGCTCTAATTAGCTTTTACCTCCATAGATGGAACATCTTGGCTTGAAGATAGAATTTGGGTTGACTTAATTGCTTAGATCTTAAGCCATGCAAGGCAAAGACCCTGTGCGCTGCGTGCCTGTGTAGTACCTCGCAGTGCTGGAACCAGCCTGACGTTCCTCAGCAAGACCTCAATGCAAATAATGAATGCAGCTACATAAGAGGACATTGAGTGACTCATTCTAAACCACAAGATGTTTGGACTGCAAATAAAGAAAGATATGTGGGATATAATCTGCTGCTGAGTTTTAACACAATTCCTGTTAACTTTGAGCCACGCACGGACAGAACAATAGCAGGCTATAGATTTTGTTTCCGTCCTCAACATTTTACTGAGTGCTGCGAGACTAAAACGTTTTGAAGGTTATATCCAATGTCCTGCAGAATGAATGACAAATGTCAACTCTTACACTCCTGCAAGATCTGAGCAGGAATAAGACAACTCTATAGACTGAGGCAAGTTTATTATTACAAATACCTTATTAAATCTAAATGGTAATGGCATTCCAATTAGCTCATTGTTAGGAATCTTTCATGTTTGACTTTCATTTAGACTGATTACGGGAATAATGCAGACCCTGTATAAGTAATTGGCACAAAATAAAAGCATTTGAGCTGCAAAAACCCTCCTAGAGGCTGCGCTCTTTTAAAAAAATATATAAATAAAAGCTTCCTATCTTTCCCAGCTCATGAGCTCTCTCTGTTCACCATAATAATGAGACAACCCATTGAGTCTCCTGTGGGCCTGGTGGTATCGCAGTCCCCTTTTTACCTTCCCCTCTCTTCTCAGCAGCTGTAGGGGGGCTCCTTCCCTTTTCCTCTCCACCCTCCCATTCCCTCTCCCGTCGCCGCAAGCCTCGGCACTGTTCCATTGATCCTGCCCAGACGTGGGTTCTTTCACACCCAGATCACAGGCTGGCCTCATCGCCCACACCATCCTCCTCCTTCTTCTCCTCCTCCTCCTCTTCCTTCTCCCAGCAGCTGTGCCAGCCTCTCCAGCGATCAGAGAGCAGCAGGGAATGTGCCTTTCGGTGTACTGGCTGCCTGCTGCTTGCAGAGAGAGGTGTTTTGTTGTGCAGCAGGGCCTCCATCAGTCTGAGGGAGGCTGGTGGGTGATTTCTTGCAGTGGGTCCTGCTTACTTCCCTCAGAGACAAGGGTGTCGGGATGCTGCTATGCCAAGATTTTGCTTTACAAGACAACCCAGGCCCTGGAGGTTCCCCTTCTTTCCCCAGCAGGGACGAGACCCAGAGCAGGGCACCCACCCAGCCATGGAGAGCTCAGGGCACACAGTGCCTGCAGGACCCAGCTCTCGACGGGGCGCAGGCTGAGAAGGAAACATCATGTTGTGAAAGAAGCTGGTTTCAGGGAAAGGCATCCCAAACCACCGCCTGGAGCCCCAGCTCATTAGGCTAAGGGAAAGAGCAGCACGAGATATTTGGTGAGAAGGGAGAAGGCCGCAAGCATTCATCTCTGCCAGACTTCCCTTCCTCCGTCTCTGACTAATCTGGTGCCAGCTCCGTCCCGTTCTGGGCACAGAGGCTGCAGTAAAATGTGCACCGTAGGAACATTTTCCTGCTCTGGATGCCTGCCTTGGTCGCACCCTGCTCTGCACCAGGGCCAGACACAAGCCTACACACACCTCGTGGCCCGTCCCACACCGTGGTGGGGGCAGGAGACCCAGCAGGTGGGCTGGGGGTCTGGCTGCGCTCCAGCCCCTTCCCCGCGATGGGATCGAGCCGGGAGCAGGGCTCTGGATCCCAGCTTGCTGGCAGGGCCGACACAGCATGTGTTAACCGTATGACGGCGCGCCAGGAAAGGTCTCTCTGGTGTGGGAAGGGGAAGGGCCAGCAGTTCCTATTTGGGAACTATTTGGCTTCTGCAGGGCTCTGGCTCTGTAGGGTGAGCTAGAAGCTGTGTGTAAGCAGCAGCAGGGTTTTGGGAAAAGCTGGGGAAGTAGATAGCAACAGCAGGCAACTGTTGAATAACACAGAGAGGCTGTGAAATCCTCATCCTTGGAGGATCTCAAGGCTCAGACAAACAAAGCCCTGAGCAGCCCAGGCTGAATTCAGTGCTGACCCTGCTTGGAGCGGGAGCTCAGAGTAGAGATCTCTGGAGGTCCCTTTCAAACCGAATGATTCTGTGATTGTGTGACGGAACGTGGGCTGGGAACGCCTATTTTGCTGTCTCAATTTGGCGAAAGCATCTTCTATTTCTGACAGCATTGGGCACAGAATCTCTCCCATCACCAGAGGAGCAGTGTTCAGAGAAACCCATCTGTGCTGGGGGCCTTGTCCTTGGGGTGCCAGTGCTCCCCACACTCCCTGGACAGCCAGACTGCGACCCTGTAGATGAGCATGGTAATCCTTTGTAACAGATCTTCTTCAGTGCTTCTGCAGGGTGAGGGACTACCAGCCTGCAGGCAGTGTGCCTTCCTTCCTTCGTCTTCCCTCTTGAGAACCGGTGATGCTCCTGATGACATCAGGGGAAAGATTTCCATGGATTTCCATAGGTGGGTCAGGACTTCCAAGTTTTTCTGGGCAGTGATGCTTAGTGGACCATCTCTACAAATATCGGTAGTGTTTTATTCAGTAACATTTGATGTATCATAACCTGGCATCACAGTCTTGTTAGGAATTAGGTGCCTGGGTTTTGTGTGTGTGTGTGCAAATAATGAAATAACTGGCTCAAAAAGCTGCAACAGGTGAAATGACAAGTTATGGGCACATGCCTAACTAAGGCACATAGTGAAGCATGTGCTTAATTACTTTTCTGGACTGAATATGAGTACTTTCCTGAACTGAAATGGAAAATTGCTCCGGAGTTGAAATATATAAACAGACCTGCACAAGAGAAGTCTGTATTGTGTGAATGAGAAATATTCCCATGGTTGGCTAAGTTTTAAATTAACTCTGATTTTTTATGGGACTCTTTGAACCAGAAACCACTACAGAACTTTTAATACTAAGCTGGCAGTAATTTAGGCACGGCCGTATTGTCAGGCGTATTTATCCTGCCTTTGTATTTGTAACTGGTTTGTATTTACTTGTCACATTAAAATAACCAAGAATTCACTTTTGTATGTTTGAGCCATTCCGATGAGGTATGTGCAGATAAGAGCCTTGCTATCTGTCTGCAGTAATAAAGATGAAAAATCTGCTGACATCCCAAACAAGCTGTAAACTAGGGCATTTAGCAATGTTCATTTTAATGCTTAAAACCTCTATATTGTCATTGTAAATTAGGAACCTCAGGTGAAATCTTGGATGTGTTGAAGTCATCTGCAACAGTGGATCCAAGGTAACTAGCTTAATAGCTACAAAAGTCTTATGAATAACCCTATTTCCACTTCTGCCTGTAAGGTTAACCAGAAAGGAAATTATGCAGAGTAAATTTTCTCTGTTTAAAACCCATAAGCCTTACAAATTATATTTACATTTAATTAAAAAGTAGACACATTAGCTATTTTTTCTGCACTGTTTTTTTTTTTTTTTTTTTCTAGATTCTGCACTTGTTCAGAATTTCTCTATGAGATGTTTAATGATAATCTTTTTATAAATGTTAAGATGTTTAGATAGGGTTGCCTTTAACCCAGAGTCTTGAATTGTAAGTTTAATAAGTTTTCAAACATATTATTAAGAAGTGTGGACAAGAAAAAAAAAAAAAAAAAAAAAAGGAGCAAGAACAAAGAATCAAGGTGCATTGCTAGTATTCAGGAGTGATATGTTCAGGGAGAGATGAATTCCCTCTGTAGCCCTTGAAATGTAGCTTTCTTGTCTGCTTCAGAATTAAATCATCTCCTTATCTCAGCTGTATATCCATACTGTAGTCTTTATCTCAGCATATAGGCTCTGTCAACATCCTAAAAGTTATAGCCAGAAGGATTAGTGATTTTGGTATCTGGATTTTGATGTGTCTGTTCAGAGAGCGCCTAATTTGGGTTATGATTTTTTTGTTTATTCTGTGCTTTTTGTTAAGAAGTGTATTTAATTGTGAGAAAAATAGCTGGAGACTGCAGAACATTAAATTTCCAAAGCCAACATGAATCCTAAGCACCGGTCGGCTACCAAGAAAACTCTGTCCTCTGCTTATACCAGTATTGACCCACAGCCTCTGAGGAAGCTGGATACATGAAACAAGTATGGAGATGAGGGACAGAACCTTGTTCAACGGTGAAAGCAGACCACAAGGACACTGCTGTCCCTAAGATCTGCATTGCTAAATTATCACCATCTGAACCTAATTAAGCACTTGGGGGATCGAGGTAATAAAGCATTGAAGCCATAAATGTATTGCTCATAGCAAGCAAGTTCAAATGAGAAGGATGAGATAATCAGGCCAGGGGGAGGTGAAAGAGGGAATTCTGATGATTATAGTTATTTGGAAATCCATGGAGGGAGGATCCCTATGGCTGAGAAACATTTCCACACCTAGAATTTGTGGAGGATGAGGTTTTGGTGGTGACTAGCACTTTGATGTCTTTTCCTTTCCCCGCCTTTATCTAAGCTTCTCTTTAGCCTCAACCAGCAGCTTGCTCCCAGGTGAGGTTAATTCCTAGATGCTGTGGGGAGCTATCAGCCAACTTATTAAAACCCTGTTTAATTAGTAATGATATTGCATTTTCACAAAGGAGGCATGTACACAAAGGGCTGAATTTACGAATTACAGTAACAGAGGATAATCTACAGAGAGACAACAACAAGAGATATTAATGCAGTGCCCAGACTTGCCCATGGATTGTGCTTAAAGCCGTCCAAGTGATGAGTGTGTATGTGGGATATTTGACTAAAGGCTCACATAGCACAAAACAAAATAAAGCAAATAGAAAAAGGGAGAGAGAAGAGAAGAGGACGGAAAAAGGAAGAGTTTCCCGAGGCACTGTGTCACTATGTCAGTTCAGAAATCAATAATCTTCCACTGGAGAGGCACTGGCTCTGGGCAAAAATGAGCCAGGAGGCTTCCCCGTGCATGGTGTGCTGCAATAGCAACTCTGATGATGCTTTGGAAAACCCTAATTAGCTGAGCACTAAGAAAAGTGTTTTCTCTTGCTCCAGTGGACCTCTTTGTCTTTATATTTGGTGTAGAGAACACAAGCAGTACCAATCTTTCCTTGCAGGAATCACAGCAAGGTCAGAAATTTGGGGAGAAGATTTGACCTTAGCAGGGTAAGTTAGGGTGGCTCTAATTGCTTGTAAACTAGGCACAGCTACTGCTTAACCTGGAAAAACAACATATTTTATGAGAAGTATCTTAACAAAATAGGTCTTCAACAATAAAATATCCCTATGAGTATTTCTCAGGTTTCTGCCATTTTCTCAGTAAATGTCCTACCAAAATTTACACTTTTTCTGCTCTTCTTTAGAGTGTGAAGGTCCGTCTGTGTTTTCCACTGCAAGTTATGAAACAAGCACTTTCCTTCTCCTGGAGATGGTGATTTTGTCTAAGCTCTCCTAAAGGGAGTGAGCCACAAGGCTATCTGTAGGCATGCAGCTCTACCAGCTCACGAGGAATTCAGCAGGGGAAGACGAGGCACGTGCTCGATGGTGTGTCAGTCCCAGCGTGATGGAGAGCTTCCCGTGGGATCACACCAGAGCTAATGTTAGTGGTGAGTAAGTGCAACTGGATGAATCACAGCTTGTAAGGAAGATGTAGATCCTCAAAAGTACCTGACTCCATCGGTCCTAGGTCCTTGAAGCAGTATAGGCATGTAACGGCCATTGATTACAGGGGGTCTGCAATAATTGGAAGGGGGTCACTGTAACACGCCCCCCTGTGGATCTGAGAGCTGAGCAGAGGCCTTGGATTCCAACCTCTACAACAACAACAACAAAAATAATAAAATGGGTGACTTTCGGATAGCCCAGAAGAGAGGAACGAGGGTCAGTATGGGATCACCACGTGCAAATAACCCTGCTGAGCACCAGGCTTGCCAAGGTATATGGCTCACTGAAGTCAGTGAAAGGATCCTTCACGATTCCAGTAGATCAGCCCCAGAGCTTTACTTTCCAGCTGAGCAGGCTGGAGCTCTGCCTGCCTCCTGCCTCCTCCCCAGGGCGAGCAGCCCAGAGACAGCAAGGCAAGTTCAGCTTTTGATTTAAACAAGGTTTGGCCAGGGCCCAGGCTGGCCCGGTGCGAGCCTCTGATGGGATCAATAGTCATAAGTGACTTAGCCTGTGTCAGAGTGCAAATGACATCTCCGGCTGCCACGTGCAAATCCTGCAACAGTAAAGACGTCATTAGATACTCCACATCTGAGGCAGACCACTCCTGCCAAGCCCCGGCCCCACAGAACTTGGCATGACTTATAAAGATTAATCTATTAGTATATATTATAGTTACCATTTAATATTATTCTCCAAATTGTCAGCAGGGGAGTTGAGACTGTGGGTAACCTGCAGGCCAATGAAATTTCAGGAGGAGCAAACTTCTGAACTTCTGGAGCTGTTTCTCTTCCCTTGCTTTCCACGGAGTATTTCTGGCTGGCTGAGCGATGCGTGGAGCTAGGGTGACAGCCTGTGGCAAAACAGAAGAATTTCAATATCTGAAGCTGTTTGATTTCCACTCTCTTTTGATCTTTTCTCTGTTTCCTGCTTGTCAGGCCAGACAAAGGTGGTGAAGTTTGGGTTGCTACCATCAATTCGGGTTTGGAGGATGGCAAATTGCCACCCTTTATTCCAATTGTTTCTGTCCACTCCTCTTTATCACAGGTCTTTTCAGGTGCTGCAGTAAATAACAGCCCGTTTGACAAAAGGGTGCAGTTCCTAGCTGCATAACATGAAGGACATAATCTTGTGCACATCTTTACAAGTGTCTGTCTGGTGGGTTTGCTTCTTGGCTCCAAAGGAGAAGGGCAAGAAAGCAGCCCAAACCTCGGTTCTGCATTTTTCCATATTTCTGTCCTATTCCTCCTTCCATGACATGGGTACTATTACAACCACCTCATGCTGGGGTCTCCTTTGACAGAGCAAAAATCCTCTAACTCAGGGGCAAGGCAGCAGCCTCTGCATTCCCAATAACACATTAAGCATTTTTTCACTCCCAGAAATGTTTATTTTGGGTCAGGGTTTTCTTCTGCTGCTGTTTTTTCCTCTTGAGCAAGAGAGTTTTTTTTTTAAAAAATCGATATTCTTTCTATGCTCTGCCTGAATTAATCAAATAAATTTTCTTTAAAGTGACACTAAATGAGTTACAGATGGTTTTGGCCTTTTACAGGTTGCAGAAATCACCCATTACAGTTCTTTTAATTTATCAGTGAGGGAAAATAAAATGGCCTCTTGCTCCCTTTGCAATAATAATCAGAAACAGTCTATTTGGAGTTTAATTTACCCCAAATACGTATTGATAGTTGCAATGAGGAATATGTGACCTCTTTGGGAGTCACCAGCGGATGGAAGGTGGATAGCTTTTATAAAACCACCTTTAATAAAAAAGAGTGTTATATTGAGCATGTTTGGTGGTGTATTTAAGCATATGGTTTCCATATCAGGAGCTAAGATGGCAAACACATGCTTTACCTTCTGACTAACCTTTCTTACGCTCGTCATTCCTTACAAAAAGAAAGTTGCGAGGGATTTTTATTTTTTTATTTATTATTTATTTTACAACGCTGACAATATGGAAGAGCTGAAGAAACTTCTCAAGGAATGCAAAGCTCGTGACATGTCTGCTTTTTTTTTTTTTTTTTTTTTTTTTTTTTTTTTTTCCCGCTTGCACAGAGAGGAGGAGATGAAATTTGTCTGTGGGCTTCGCCCGACTCCTCCACACTCCCGGTGGGACCCAAGGGAAGGGGACGAGGCACAGCGGAGATGGGATCCCGGGGGATCCCGGGGCAGATCCCCATGACTGGATCCACTCCTGCGGCTCCCAGCGCTGTGACCCCCGCCCGTGGGGCAGGGGCAGGGGCTGCCTCGCTCCGCCAGTGATAAATCTAGCGGTCCCCTCGCTTTTTCGTCACTTGCCTAATCCTGTGCCCTTCTTTTCATGTGCGGTAATTGCTACCAGCTGCTCCCGCAGCCTGAGCCGTGCGGAGTTTGCAAACGCAGAACAATGGCAACAGCTGTTTCATTTCGCCTAGGGCCAGCGCTTCCTGTTCAGTCTACATCTGCCCTGCTGTGTCCAATTTATGTTCCGGGTGTTTTCCCCCTGACCCCGCTCCAGGCCGAGGAGGGGCGTGGGGGGCCTGCTGCCCCCACCCCGGCACAGCCCCGCCGGCTGCCCCGCACGCCCGGCTGGGGAGATGGCCTGCATCTGCTAACCCAAGTCATAGCGAGTGGCACGGGACAGAAAGAGGCATAATAAATATATAAATAAAGGAAAAAACTCATGGGAAGGTGAGCGAGTGCATCCCTTGCAGAAAGGAGAGCTGCTCCATGGTGGGATCCCACAAGGGCCTGGAGCCAGGAGCCATCCTGGATAGGCCGTGAGCTCATTTCAGGCTCTGGAGTTGACCAGGATGAGAGCCAGAGTATGCAGGATCCTTGTGCTTCACCTTTTGGCACGAATTCTTCCTCTCCCTCCCCAGTTTTATTTCTTTATTTATTTTCCCTGAGAAAGCTGCTGCATTCTTTCCCGAGTTAATTGTATCTCGCTGGGTTGGATAAGGCGTATCTCATTAGAGGGGGAGAGATTTACCGTGAACTTTAAGCTGCCTTCTCCATGCTACAGAAAAGAGATCCCTAATCAGCACAGTATATATTTTTCTATAATTGCTCTCTGGCATTCCCCCTCTTTCCTTGCTAATTAAAGTGAAAGAAAACTGTGGTGAAATGTTCCAGTGTGTTTTTATAGGAGAAGAAATGCTAAAACCCCATTTTGTTTATAAATACAGAGTATTTAATGGTGCAGAGAATCAGCTGTTTTCACAGGCATGCTGCTGAAATTTATCACTATTTTTCTTTCTAGAGCACGGCTGCACTCGGGGACCAGCTTCGTGGGGGAGCAGAGGAAAGGTTGCTCCCTCCTGCACTGCACAGCAGCCCCAACCCGAGGTATTTCAGATTGAAATACTCGGCACCACGTAGTGAAATATTGCTAATTTTTCTTTCAGGACTACCCTCTACTGAGAACTAACTAAATAAAAAGTGAGCAAAGTGCAAACAGTAGTGGGGGTCTGCAGCTACTGTTATTATTCTGTGTTTTCTGGAGCTCGTACGATGATTCCTCCTTGTTGGAAGGGTTCATCTCCCCCTCCCTTCACGTTTGTGTTTTGGAGCCTGAATATGTGATGCACACATATGGCAGTGGCCCTGGCCACGCTTCTCCCCATCACCTGCAGCCTGTGTCCCCCACACGAGCTCCTGCAGATGGAGCCCAGAGTAGGGGAGAAAAGAAGAAACCTGCAACGTTGCAGGGTCAAGATTTCATCCCAGGTCTCCTGGGACGAGTACTGGATTTTTTTATAAAGCTGGGAGTTGGGGGGTGTAAAGGAGCAACAGTATTATCCTCTGTTTGGTACTTAGGAAACTCTGAGTTTTTGGAAACTGCGCTAATTGTCAGAGGCAAGAAAAATACTGAAAATACTTGCAGATGTGAATGAGTCTAAAAACAGAACAAAAATAAAGTCTTGGATATACGATTTATTTTTAACTTTCAAGATTATTTAAGGTAGACTCTGGCTTTTAAGTAGCCAGTTCAAGGTTTCTAGAGCTAACACCACGGCAGCTGTTACAGCAGTGGGATTTACCATTCTCCCCTACACTCTGTAGCAACATTTTACAAAGGTATAAAGGCATCTGAAGGACTTTAAGAGCAATCACTCCATTAGAAGGGGCTGAATGTATTCACAGAGTGCCACACACCTCCAGAAAGGCAGCATGTGCTTGTTCCTAGCAGTTGAGGATAGCTTGCTGAGAGGCTGCCAGCATTTTCTTCTTATGGGAGATGGCATTATATACCCTTAGTGAGTGCCTGTGTGTATCCATATGTATTGTGAATGTGTATGTAAAGCTGTTCTTCCTGTTTATCTGAGGAAGGCTAGGTGGCACTAACCAGTTCCTGCTGCATCAGCTCTCTTTTTCCATCTTCTCTTTATGTGAATTTATTTGGGACAAGGGCATGCCCTCTGCTGCTGGGGACAAGAAACCTCCCAAGTCCTAACAGAGCCACATGGAGAGGGAACAGGACAAGGAAGGCACAGATCTGTCTCACGGCTGCTGGGCCTCTGGCCTTGGTATTTTGGGCATCAAGAGGGTGACACTGGGTGATATTGGCTGCCATTCACCCATTTCCCAACCCCACCAGTAATTCCCAGCTCCAGGTGGTGATGATACTGGTCTCGTGCTCCCTGTAACCCCCAGCCATTGCAGTAGAAGACTGGGCAGATGTGTTAATTAAAGAACATCATGATGAACAAAGGTGTCCCACACAATGATACGCAGTCACAGACACTCTGCAGGTCCTCTGAGACTGGGAATTATTCCTACAGTTTTGGAAACTCTGCCCATACAATGTGCATGTCCCTCTCACCGGGGAAACACACCCTGTTCTTGCAGTGTGAGCATGTTGTGTTTTTTACTTAATAATACCTCTCTGCAAGCTTTCATGATTTGTTCTCAGGGTGGTGCTAAAAAGTTCCAGGTCCTGGCCTTTGCCACAAGGCTGCCACCCTTCTTTCCCTTCCAAGATGGCTGGTGAATCTGAAATAGCAGCTGCTGTATTTATTTTCCCATGAGCAGGTTATTTTTAGGGGAGATGTGGCCATAGCATAGGTACCTGTTTGCTGGATGGAATCTCCTGCATCACGATGCTAATACTTGAAATTTTTCAAGTCAAGTGGGATTTACTTTAAAACACTGGCCACACAAAAAAATATAGATGAAAATGTGCTGGTTTCGCTAAGCAAAATGAATTTTAATGCACATTTCATGAGGCGCTGATCTGAGAGTTACCTGCAGGGTGTAACCTACTGTTTCATGGCACTGTACTCACGGGACACACAGAGCTGGCTGCCTGCAGCACGAGCAGCTCCCTCCCACCCCGAGGGTGATGGCACCCCGCCGGGGAGCACCCCTGTCCCACACCACGCCACCCGGGCCCATCACACTGCGCCTCTGCTGACTCCAGATCCCAGCGCTGCACGCGGTGCAAGGCGCAGGAGGGGATTCAAAGGCGCTGGTCACACAATGGAGGCAGAGTAACTAGCTGCTGACAGATTTATGGGTTTTAGCCCAATTAAAGTGCTGTTTATTGCTTTTAGAAGGGGCCTGTTTGTTTCTAATTTTAGAAGTAGGTTTGGGAAGCGAGTAGCTCGGCTGTGAGTTGTGAGTGTGGGACCTGAGATTTTCCACTTGGGCTGATGTTGTTATCGATTAGTAAGCATCACTAATAAGTATTTAGCCCAGTATTTAGCTCATTCCACCATGGCAGGGCAGAAATGCAGAGCACCACCTGAGTAGCAGCAACACTTTTGCTGTGAATGGTCTGGGCTTTGCTTCTTTCACTCTGAATGGCATCCCGCCAGTGCTCCCCTCGCTGCTGCGGCTCCGCAGCAGCATCCCCCTGTGCCGGGACATGGATACCTCAGGGAAGCCCTGGAGATGTTTGCAGAGGGGATACACCAGGCCGGGAGCAGCATCTGTGGATTTACTGCTCACAGTGGGTGTAGCACCTGCATCTGCTGATTTCGGTGTGTGCTTGAACCTGTTGCTCCTTAAAGAGCTCTCCTCGTTCCCTCCGCACAGCATCTCTTCTGATCTCTCAAGTTTGGGGATTTCATGCATTCATGTTGAAGAGAATAATAAGCGGTGTGAATGAACATTCACATCTCTGGCCAGATGTGATGGGAACCTTGGGCGAATTGCCAGAAAGAAGTGGAGAAATACCAAATTCTGCTTTTGAAAATAGAGCTGGAATTCAGAATCCCTATGGCCTGTCCCTAAATTTGTGCACTTTTTCTGTGCAGCGATGGGGAAGTCACTTCAATGTCAGTTCCCAACCATCCAGAAAAGCTGGATTATAAAGCTGTTGTAAAACTCGGGTACTTGTTTGTGCAGTGCTCTGGGAGCCTGCAGTGAAAGGCAGCGGAGAGCTGCGCGGCTCCCTGTGGTTTGTAAAACATGCACCAAGCACCATTTACCAAAGGCAATGACAGTGGATTTTAAACAGGGCTCGACCCAAACACAGGATCCTCATGTTTCCAGGTCCCGGAGAGATTTAAGTTCTGAACTTGCATCCAAGCCCGGCGTCTCTGCAGAAGGCAGAAGGAAAACCACACACCAGCACGCCAGCCTTGGGAGCAGGAGGACTCGGGGGCTCGGCGCCATCCCCTGCCTGCTCGGGTTTGATCTCCTGCTGCAACTGGGGCATCCCATAAAAGCTCTTCTTGAATGGAGGCAACTGCCAGAGCCCAGTAAGCCTTACCTTTCCTTCCTCCGCCCTGAGTCATCTGCAATAATCCTCCAGCTTCTGGCTGAAGGCACAAAAAATAAAATACAATAAAAAAGATAAAAGGGAGCATGAATCAACTTCTGTGGTAGCTGAGGCTTCAAATATGCCCGAAGATCACTTAGATTGCATACTGCTTGGGCCGTATGCCATCCTTTTATTGTTTATCCATGTACAGGAGAGTTTGCTGACATTCTGTTAAAATATATATATTTCTTTTGGCCAAATTCAGAAATCTTTTAGAAGAAAGCAAAAAGATTTGAGCTAAAACTGATTTCCCCCCCCAAACTGTTTTTTGTTTTTGTTTTTTGTTTTTGTTTTTGTTTTTGTTTCAAAAAGACATAGAAGAAAGCAGGTATTTTTGAGTTCAATAAAAACAATATACTTCTGCTGAAAAACACTTTCAAGGCTGTTTGTTTTGTTTTGTTTTGTTTTTTTTCCTGTAGCTAATTTTTTGGCTATGTCTAACATACGGAAGCTCCTTAGTAATGTATCTGCTGTAAATGGGATTATTTCTGAAAAACAGAAGAATGTTAGGATGCCAAGAGGGGAAAACATAATCTCACCTTTTTCTTTTATCCTAGCAAATAGCTTCAGTGAGCTAACAGTCAAGGAGGTTAAAATATTAATGGATCCTGCACAGACCACACCAGATGGAAAAGATCTGAGCTGGGCAAAAAGCTCCTTGTTGAAAGTTTTTGTGCTGTTAAGCAAAACCTTTTCGGAAGGGTAGAGCACCAGGCACAGGAGCATCTTGCCATTTGGACATATTTTTGCCATACTTCAAAGGGAAAGTTGTGAATTATTACTTGCGGCGTCAATGATGCTTGTTCCTTCTAGCGCTCTGAAAACCTTCCTTCTCTGATGAGGTTTGGTCCCGCGGGCCACTCTTAGGAAAAAGTCTCAAATTGTGCTGTTCTGCTGAGCTTGGAGGGGGGCAGTGCTGCAGCAAGGGGAGGACTGGGAACGTGTGGGAAGGGAAACGCCCCAGTGGTTTTGGTTTGGCAGCTGTATCCCACTGCTGCCCCATGCTTCCCAAGGAACTTGGAAAGGCCTAACAGCATGGAGCTGCAGAGCATCAGCTGGGCTTTTGGTAGAGACAAAGGCAGCAGGGGCTTTGCCTTGGCTGCCACAATGGGCAGGAGGCAGGAGAGGCACCTACAGGGGTTTCACAGGTTTGTAGGTGCTGACTGTCAGACTTAGGAATCCTTCAGCATCATCAAGCCAACTGCACTACTTGAGGGAATGATTGTTCTCATATAACTGGATGCATATTAACACTCAAATTTCTTCCTAAGTAACCATCTATACTATACATGTATGATGGAAATAAATATGTGGAAGGAACTTTCAAGCCAGCATGTGGGCTTTCTACTGACATACTCTGCAGCCCTGGGTGGATTTCCGACTTCCAAGTACCTCTTGCTCCCTCTCTGATGAGTTGCTGCTTGTATGGCCCTGCAAAAAGACTGGGGAGAAAGACACTGGGAGACAGCAGTGACATTTGGTAGGTAAAGGGAGAATATTTTCAGATCATTGGATGCCAACAGCCCACTGGCAATAGGGCATTTGGGAGAATCCACTCTTCTGGGCATGTCACAAATATGTTAAAAAAGGAAGAAAAAAAAAAAAAAAAGTGTGATGCTCACAATCTAATGACAGGGTGTGTTGTGTTTCCCAGACACATCCCTGACATGGGCTAAGATTTCAAAACTGATTCCCGCTGTAATGCCCAGGGGGCAGAAGTGAACCCAGAGGATGCTAACACACCAAACTGTTGGGGTAAAGGTGTTTTATTTAAAACCTGGGCTCCTTTGGATGCTTATAAATGGTGAGACTGGCAACATGAGTTCCAGCTCACAGAAGTCATCTGGATTCATGGCTGATAGACTGAGCTTTGCTGGACCTACTCTCAGTATGGCACAAATCCTACTAATAGGTATTTGTGAGTATGACTGTGGGTACAGAGCTGTCCCTGTAAAAAGAAAAATCGGGATTAAAATCTAGTTCTCTTTCCTCAAACACTTGGGAATGTTGCTCGTAAGTGGTGCAGGGCTCCGAAGGCTCACAGCAGTGCCACGCCGAGCTGGAGCCGTGGTCAGCCTTCCGAGCGGTGTGGAAACCGAAGGCTTTTGTGCATGTGGAAAAAGCCTGTTGTTTGTGGGCAAGGCCAAGGCCTGGCAAAACGGGAGGTATGCTGTCTGTAGCCAGGCTCGGCGGAGATTAATGAAATCTGATTAAAAAGGCTCACAAAAACAAAGTGATTCCATCCCTTTCCTTTGTGCCCAGCTGCTCTCCACCTTCCCCAGCACGTTTAATTGCCCCTTTCCTAGGCAGGAAAGAAGCACGGCTCTGTGCATCACGGCCTGGTGGATGTTCCCGGCACTGCCACATGAAATGAAAGCTCTATTTTTTGGGGCTTTTTTCTTTCTTTCTTCCTTTTTTTTTTTTTTTTTTTTTTTTTTTCTATCTGTTTGAATATTAAATGCCAGGAAGATTGGTAAAGATTTCAGAAAAACAAATCGACATTTGGCCTAGTAAAATATTGCACACAGTTTTTCCTTTCTGCTTTGACTTGGCAGAAGGTTGTGTGAAAGCTCAGAGGAGAAATATTCAATTTTTTCCTTGAGGGAGACAGGAAACTATTAACAAACAGTGCCGGAGCACAATATCCTGATATGCCCTTTAAAATTAGCTCATAAAAGCACAAAAATGCGAGATGTGTACATTAAGATTAAATTCAGAAATCACGAATGTTCTGGTAGGAACTGCTCTGTTTTAAATGAGGTATCTTGTCAGCTCTCACAATTTCTTCATGATGCACACAATGTTTTTCTTAATACTCCAGCTGCTGAAAGCATGCGTAAGAACGTCTCAGATTTTTGTAATTAAACAAAATCTTTTTTTGAGTAAAATATCCTTAAAATATGACAGAAATGATCATAGCTCCCCAGCAAGTTCCCAGATTCCAGAAAAGTGAGAAGAGCAGCTCCTGATGCCTTATGGGGCCACCAGATTGACCTGCCCAAGCTCCCAGTGCCCCCACTCAATTTTGGGACCCGCTGCAGCTCCCCACCTGGTGTGTGATGGCTGCTGTGCGTGTCAGGGTGCTGTGGGCAGCTCCCAAAACAGGAGGGATGGGTCTCGCTACGAGCAGTCCCTGCCTGTTTTAAAGCCAGGCTCGTGCAGGAGCTGCAAGCTGCATTTTATCAGTCCAGTAGTGGGGAGGGTCAAAACCTCCCGTGCTGCAACTCCGTCACGATGGCTCTCGGCACAATCCTAGGGCAAAGTGGGGGAAAGATAATAAAATTCAATTTACTATCGAAATAAAAGACAGAAGGCGCAGCGGTTTGGTTCGCTGAAACCAGCCGCTTCTCAGCTTACTGGAAGTCATTGTTGTGCTGCCAGTTTGCCATGGAGCAGATGGACCAGATGCCATTTGGGGGCTTTGGCTGGGGGAGCTGGCAGCTCCTTCCCTACAGGCTCCAGAGACGACATTAACCGGTGCAGCAGCCTGGGAGATGGTGGAGTGCTTGAAGACAAAAATGTCGATAATTTTAATCTGTAGGACTGGAAAGGGTGGACAGATTTGGGGAGGTTCAGGGCTCTTTGACTTGGGTCTGTGGGAGGCAGGTTTAGAGGAGTCAGAAAGGAACAGGGGTAGAAATGATGGAAACAATGAGTTAAAAGCCCTGTGGCTGTAGAGGAACTGAGCTTCTCTGCCCAGAAAAAGCACAGGGAATTACTGTGTGATGGGTAGGATGAGGAAGGTCCCTCTCCTCTGCCCCGTTAGGAACGAGCAAGGAGAAGGGACCCGCTGTGAGGTGAGATCTGACTCAATCAGAGCCCAAGAAGAAGCCAGGACTGAGGAGGAAACATCCTGAATGGGGTCCTAAGACAACCTCCGGGGCCCACTCCAGGGCTGGGGCTGTCAGAGCAAGTCCTGGCGCCCACCAGGCTCCGTGCGGGATCATCCGCCGCGCTGCGCTGCTCCGACATTAAAAATAGGGCAGAGGCAGGGGTGTCAGGAGAAAAACGTCTCTAAGTGCTGTCTGCAGCGAGTGCGTGCACAAACCGCTACTGGGAGGCAGCGGCTGTCGGCCTGGCAGAGGCTGGGCCGGATTTTCAGCTGGTGTAAATCAGGAGGGCTCCGTTATTAGCGCTGCACTGGCTCACAGCAGCTGAGGCTCTAGCCGAGTCACTGAAGTGGTAAATAGTGCTGACAGCAAGTTGTGGCTTCGACAACCTTAAATGAACTCCATTAAGTGCTCGCTTCTGAAGAGAATGTTGTTGAAACCTGGAAATGAGGCTTTCAAAGGTTTAACATATTTGTCTGTTGTAGAGGGTTTGTTTTGAAACCAGATGCAGCGAGAGAGGCAGCGCTGCTGCACATGGCAGGAGGGGCGGCGTGCGAAGGACAGATCCTGCTCCCCGTCCTGCTGGAAAGGGAAGGAAGCGACCTCTGCAGAGCCAATGTCATCACATCAGCGCCGGCAAGAGCTGAGGTAGGGCAGGCGGGCACAGTTCCTCCCAGCGAATTGAAGACGATGACAAGCTAAAAACCTATCTGAATAATTGAAAAATGTTGGTGCGGCTGCATTCTTGGAAATAAAACTGGCACACGGTCTGCAGAAATCGCAAAGTGGTGGGAACAATTGATCATGACAGGGTTGGGTGAAGAAACAAAACCGTTCCCTTGAGGGTTTGAGCAACTCGCAGGCAGTTTTAGGAAGCCAGTGGGCAGGGGCAGAAGCAGGCAGCACAAATTGGAGCAGCACCACTGTGACTGTGTTGGCCCCCTGGGCCAGGCTGGAGACGTGGGGCTGGCCACTCCGACGGGCTCCAGGACATGGTGCAGGACAGCAAGAGCTTATCCAGGGGACAAACGTACTACCAGATCACAGCTGGTAATGAATGCAAGCCTCAGGTTAGATTTGGCAAGAGGGCTCTCTCGTGCATTGATTTTTCAGGTTCTTGGTCAGACACCCTGTTGGCTGTGGCTGTGGACACCTGTGGCTGTGACAAAGCAGACTCAGGTTGGATGCAGTGACTGGATCTTTAACCTTGACCACCACGCTCAAACCACCTGCACTGCGAAGGCACTGGCAATTTTTTGTGTTAACATCCCTCAGGATGAGAGATTATGGCATTGAGTTGGCCCAGGAGGGCTCAGAGGCCCCAACAGTTCCCTCCTGCATGTACCCAGGGATGATGGAGAACGAGAAGCCGTGCATCACCGGGGCCCCTGCCCTCTTGTCAGGTCGGGGCTCTCCTGTCTATAAGACCAGGCTCCTCCTGGCACACGTCTGGGATGATCGCTTCCTCATAGAGAGCATGGGACCAGAACTCAGCTGTGACGTCCTCCCTCCTTCAACGACAGCATCCTTGGAACCATGCTGAAACGTTTCTGGCAGAGCGGCAGGAGCCCTTCCTGAGTGCAGAAGATAATTCGGTGCTCTTTGTGAGCTGGGGGTCTGGAGGGACAGCAGGGACATAAGGACACAGCTTTCCTGCCCCCAGTTAGGATGCTCACATGCATCCTAACGTGGAGCTGGGGTTTCCAGCCCTGCTTCCAGCCCAGGAAGCAGTCTGGACATCCACCTCTGGGGAGGCAGATGGAGCTGCAGAGGTGCTGGCCAGACAGCAAGAGCCCAGCAATGCCATTCTGCCTGGTGCAGGAAAGGAAACACATCTTTATTGTGGGCCAATAACTGCAGCCTCAGGATTTCCACCGGAGGAAGCCTCCTTGTAGGCGAGCCTAGCAAGAGGCTGCAGGTGACCACATGGGCTGGAAGGAGACAAAGAGCAAAGGCAAAAGTGGACGGGCTCGTGGAAGGCTACAGGAGGAGGATGTTTCAAACCACCTGCTGGCCTCAGAGTGCTCTGGGAGGTGCAAAGCAAGGAGGAAATAATTTTAATTCAAAGCATGTGCTAAAACACAGCTGAGATCAACTAGTTTTCAGGTGGATCTGCCTGGGAAAAGAAAAGAAGCTGGGAAGCCTAACTGATCCACAGTACTAGGATTGTTCCTTGCATAGACCTTCATCTTCTTAAAAATAAACAATGGCAGAAAGAAACGTATGAGAAAACATTTTTTGCAAGTCAGATAACAGAAAATTTATTGGCTTCTGATGCTCTGCTTGAGTCTAATGCTGGTTCATTCAGTGCCACAGCCTTTGAGAAAGGAACTGACAAAGAAGCTGGCTGCCTAGAATCGCAATAGCGTAGATGGACATGTTCCACCATCACATTAAGGCTCCTCACTAGCCCACATTCAATTCCTTGGCCAGATCCAGCAGAGGACAGAGGCATCTGCGAGAAGAATTTCAATAGAATTCCAGAGAATTACAATGGAATTACACAACAGCTCAGAAAATAAAATTTGTTAGTTATTATGGTTTGTATTTCTGTGGGTTCCAAATAAACAATCTCAGTGTAAGTATTCCAAAAGCCATTGGAGTCTGTTCTCAAAATTAAATAAATAAATAAATAAATAAATAAAAATAAAAATAAAAAATAAATAAAGGAGGCAGATATAAAGCTCTACTCAGTGCACTGTTTATGCAACAAGCATTCAAAAATGGGTGCCATCCAGACACGCCAGTACCACATTGTTCCTACCTTAGAGAGGTTAGGCGCTGAAGACCTAAGCTAGAGAAAACTCAAGCTATAGGTGAGAGAGAAGAGCAGGTGACAGACAAGGTTTTGTTTAGCCTGCAGTATCTGAGGGACAGGGACAGTCTTTTTGCTCTGTTTATGCCATCCACAGCACAATTGAGGCCCTAGGGCTTTTAGGCTTGACTGCAGTACAAATTATAAACACCAATAACACAATAAGGTCTCAGATATTTTAAGGTTGGTTGTCTGGAGCAAACTATCATGCATTCATCATGTGGCAATGTTAACACATGCTCTCTATGCCTAAAATTAGGAGTTGGTTTTTTTTTTTTTTTCAGTGAGTTCTGAAAGCTATTCCGAAAAAGCTATTTGTTTTTCAACTGAAGTGTGCAATCTGCTCATCCACAATGGCATGTTGATGATCCCTGTGTTATATTGATATTGTTTTGTAGGCTGCAGGCATGTTTATTGCTGGGGCATCATAAATATGTTTCTTTTTTTATTTTTTCTCTTTTTTATTTTTCTTCTGCTGCTTTATGCTGTATAAGGACAGAAACATTTCTTTGATTATGAAAGCCTGTTTTTGTTTTTTTTTTCCAGATTTCTTGTTGACATGAATAGTCTTTGTCTTTTGTTTTCCCACATTGCTGGAGGATGGTAGCAAAAACATTAATGGATTTGGACCAGCAACATCACTCAGAGTCTGGGAAAGGAGGAAGAATGTCTCATCCTTCACTGATGAAGCCTAATACTAACTCACTAGCCCATCCATGGCACCAATATTACTGCCAGCAGATGCAGAGTTTCCAGAGGCAAATGAGCCACTAAAGGGTACAAAGTCTTTCCCAATATGGTTTAACACTTGAGCAACACAGACCAAAAAGAAATGAACTCATGCATATTGCCATATCAGATTAGAACAAAGGACATGAATTCTTCAGTGAATAAGAAACCAGAAGGAAGATCATGGCGGTCAGATAAGAAGTTGGAAGTGTTGTGAGCCTTCAAATAAAGAGGTTAAGCATACAATTAAAACCACAAAGCAAAATATCTGTTGTAAGCTGCATGGATAATCAATATTAGAATGTGATGCCTTTTAATCAGGGGGTCTTTTAAACAGCTTGAGGGGAGGCAAGGTTGGAGGGGATAAGTATTTAATTGCAAGGGCAAATTTGCTATTTGGGAAGTTGTAATCCATGTCTGATAGCAAGCTCCCCCAAAAAATGTAGGTTGCAGTGAGGATGGTGTTAAGCAACAACGTTCACAGCGCTTAGATTGCCAGCGAGATAAAAGGCCCTATTTATTAAAGATAATTCTTCTGGATTAATCTCTTTTCTGTTCTCAAAGCACAATGAGGACATTGAAGTGCCCTATCCAGATGATTCTCTCCAGACCTATGATACAGCAATTGTGAATGAAAGCTCCCTGACCACAACCTCTGGACAAAACCAACACTACCCTAGAGCTAGCAAGCTGGAAAGGCAGCTATTTCCCAGAACCTCAATAGTTCCCCCCAAAAAAGCATCTGAGCAAACTGTTCTTTTACATTAAATTGTCCTCAGCCAAAGTGAAGCGGGTTATTGTCTTACTAGAATACGTGTTGTTTTGTTTTTTTTTTTTTTAAACTTAAGAGCTTTTGACAACTCTGAATTGCCTCCCGCAGCCCCAGCGCATCCTCTGCAGCCCATGGGATGCCGGGTGACCCATTAGGCTGCAGCTTTCCTTCACTCTCCGACTTCTCCTGCATGCTGCTGGATCCCAGTTCCAGTTGGCATGTGGTGGTTCTCTGTTGATGAATGAGCGCCATGGAGCAGATGGGATGGAAACAGAGCTGTTCTTGCCATTCAGTCAGCTCCTAATGAGCAGTGCTTTGGCACCAATGTGCTGAGACGTGCCCACTTCTTAAGAGCTGGTTTTTCATTTACGTGACCCCATGTGACAGCTCCCTCTCATGAGATTTCCTCAAACTTGATTTATGAAATCTGACTTCCAGCTGTACGCTACTTGGGGCACAGACCAGTGTGATGCTCCTTGTGAGGTTCGCAGCTTGCAGTACACAGCAGACACAACAACGGTTTTAAAAAGTCAGCCAGCGGCCCCAAAAAGATTTGTCAAAGCTAGGGGAGGGAGGGCCATCTTTTGCAGGAGAGGGGAAGTTAAGAAACGCGGGAGCTGTGCTGTAGGAAAATCTTCAGCTGAACTGTTTTCTTCCTTATACGATTGCCTATGCTGAGCCTATTGAAGGAAATCTTTGGAAAAATACCTAAGAGGATTTTTCCTTTCAGATTAAGTGATTTCTAGATGATTTTACCCATAGCACATCAGCAGGGGGGTGAGTTCAGCTGCACTTTGCCTACACCAGAGAAAGAGAGGCTCACTCTTCTGAAAGTCATCTGCTAAATTAATGAAGACAAGAATGTACATTAAGCTGAACCTATTTAGCTTATTAAAGGCTCCTCTCTCAGATCATTTCCTTCTGTGTGTGTCTCTACATCGCGGGCTCTTCTGTTTGTAATTTCCAAAGTTTAAAAAAAAAGAAAAAAGAGAGAGAGAGATTGTATCTTTTTAAGGGGTTACCCTCAGCTTTCAGCAGTCGGAAACTGTACTTACAGTAGTCAGCCTAAAATCCCATAGGAAGATAAAAGACCTTGCCGTGTGCAGTTAATGCAATAATAACGACTGTCACTCTGCTCCTCAAACGTAATATGAGGTGAGTGTCATGATTAACAAGGTGGTAAGAACCTAAATAGGACATCAACTTACATTTTGTTGTGCTGGATGTATTACTGGGATCTTTGTGCTCCAAAGCTTTGGCTAGGATCATTCTTACTCTCCCGAGGAAAATAAAATGTTTTGTCAATGCCAGTTCCTTTGACTCCCATTGTTTTCACTGGCTTTGGGAACAGACCCTTATTTTTGCTTTATTTTTTCATTCTTTTTTTCATCCTTATATCTAATGAATAGGCTGATGCACGAACTCAGCAAAGAAATACTGAAAGGAAACTGCAATGAAGGAAAACAAGGAAGATACAAAAAAATGCAGGGAAGCTATTTTTCTAGGACAAAGTGGAAAAAAATCCTAAAAGACTATGAATTTTGTCCTCATGGCTTGACCACTCCTTCACTATTTTAATTGTGACATAGGTTTAATGAATCTGAAGATAGCCCAGTAATTTAACCCCTTTCAAAAGTTTCTAATGACTTGATGAAGAAGTACAACAGTCTTTTGCATTCCTCCAGCACCTGCTGTACATTTGTTGAGCAGCTTTACAAATGAGCTACACTAAACTCTCCAGCCCTATAAGTTATAATTTGTGGAGAACAGCCTTCGTCGGCAGGAGTTGGACCATGTGTAGCATGGAAAGGGAGATGGAGTCATCCTGAGCAGTTGCACATTTTACCCAGGAAGCAAGGGACCCATCCTGACCCTTCTCCCAGCTCCATGCCTACAGCAGTCCACAGGAGGAGTGGGGAACCAGGATTTGGGGTCTCGTTGCAGAGCCCAGACCCGCAGCTGCGGAGGAAGGACCCTGCCTGCTCTGGGTGTCTTCCGGAGCACTTTGCGTTTAGGGACCTTGCTTTTATAACTTTTTACTTATTTTTCCTTTCTTTTATTTTTTTTTTCCTAGCTATGCTTCTGTCAAATACCAGTTTCCACATGAAGTTTTGCCCCAAACTGAGTGAAAGCGCTAAGATAACCTATTTGTAATAAAATACTTTCCCTTCGCTTTAGCAAACTTAGCGCTTCCCTGTGAAAACAAACTCTTTAGTTATTCAGGTGTGACTAGTCACCGTATTAAATCACTATACTACCTCCTCAGCGTAATAATGCATTTATTTAAAATTTCATTTCAGAATCACTCTTCTTTTGCTGACATTTAATTTTGCACAGGAGTAACACTATCATAAAAGAGCCCAGGTGCAAAAATATTACAATTTTAGTAATGATGTACTGTCCATTACTACTAAAAACTAGAAAAACTATCAATGTTGCACAAAATTGACTGGAATTACAAATCTTAAACATTTAAGAGGACTCATTTAAGAGTCATGTTGCAGTATAAATGCCTGTGTACCTCTCTTACACTTGGCCATATGGTGATATACTTTTATAAGTAAGACTGTAAGCTTTGGCACAGGTAAATATTTCTTAATATTTCTGCCCCCAAAATTGCAAACAGAGAGTTTTTTCAGTAGAGGAGAGTTTGAGGAAGAGAAGGGGCAGGTATGAGTTGCATGTTTAGTGAATGCCATTTTGACAGGTTTGTATCTATGGTTTTCAGATGATGTTTTGGCCTCCCAAATGAAGCTCAGGCTCCTCTAACGGGAGCAATTATAACTGTAGTAGCTTTCACTTCTGTCTTAATTTAGTATAGTAGTGGCTCTTTATAATGGAAATCGAAGGATCTTGACTGCAACCCAAACCTACATCGAGACATACTGGAACTAATCTCTCCAACCTTTGTTGGTGTAGTTTACCAACTAGGTAACTTGTATTGTAGCTTACCAGCTAGGCACCACCTTTCCTCATGGAGAAACACAATCTCCTGGGAATAGAACTATGAGAAATCCCAATTAATATCCATGTACTTCTGATACAGGCACCTAAACCACGCATACCAGTATGCACGGCTGCTTCTCTCTTCATAGGCCAGAACAGCAACTTAACGGTTTTACTTAGGTAAAACATCCAGCTTGCACATGAGTAGTGTTTGCTTAGAAGTATCCACCAGATGACTTTGACGTATTTGGATCAGACCTTACAAGGGCATATGCAAGTGGAAATAGAGTTTGATGAGAAATTTTTAATTAAGTCCTTTTATTTGGAGAAATGTCTCTATATTGGTTTGCTGAAACTCAATCTTTTTTTGCTAGCATAAGGGGACAATACATTCTAACAGTGACTGGGAGAGATTTTTCAGTCCAGGATGAGATTTTTTATCAAAATGAAGAAAAGATCCCAACCCCAAAATAACCTTGTGATGACACCCTTGAGATAGGCGAGAGCTGGTCATAACAGGCAGACACTGAGCTCATGAGGTGATGGTCCTGCTCTTAATCGGGTTGTTTATGCAAAACTTCAGGGAGCCATGGCTTCATTCTAGCACAAACCAGACCATTTTTACAATAGAAGTTTTTATAGAGTAGAAAATATTAATTCCCTTTCGTCACTCTTAAAGAGTATTTCAGACAGCAGACAAAAGTCTTCAGTAAATATCAGTTGACTTGGCTTTTTGGCAGTCTTTCAATGGCCAATATTGTCTTTGCTATGCTAACAAGAGTCAGTTCACCCAGTTTTGACGCCGTGAGATTTAGCTTAACTCTCCTATTTATTGTTTGGGCCACTATAGTTGTCTCAGAGCCCCAGCAGGAGTGCTACAGCATGCAAAAACAAATGGAAGGACAGCCTCTCTTCTGAAGAGCTTGTGAAGGCTGATGTTTGCTCTTGGAGCCGACCTGCAGTAAGGCTGCAATGGCAGCACTGTGCTATGCAGTGCAACTGGAGCTCCATTCTTCAGGCAGAGATGCTTGAGGTGAGGAGGATCTGCTCTGTTTTTTCTTTCTTTCATAATTTGTCCAGTAATTTGTGAAATTCTCCAAAGCTATTGCAACTTTTCAACTCCATAGTCCTTGAGTTTCTTCTATTTGTTTCTTTTCTGCTGGCCTTTTGGCACATCTGGATCTCTGAGCTTTCTTTTTATGTGATTATTGCCCTTATTTTTATTCCCTGCTTTCTCTCAGAAAGTTTCTGCACATTGTTATCTGCAACTCCAATCTCTGCTTGTTTGCTGTTCTTTTTCCTGAGCTGCAAGTGGTTTGCATGGTGGTTTCTCCCGTCATGTTTTTATCAGGCATCCTCCAGTAACAATCCTGCATTCGTCCTTTTTTGCCCAAGGTTCTGTTTACCTTCTCTATCTGCTCTGGTTCTCATGTACTGGGGCTGTTAGATTTCTCATAATTGCAAGGTTTGGGTATTTTTTAAGGGTTGGGTTTTTATCTAACTAAGATGTAGGTTTCTCTTTTCTTCATGCATTGGACTGTTCACTTTTAAAACTTTCTTTTAATCAAACGAAAGGAATTAAAAATGAGGAGGGAAAGCCCAAGAATTTAAATTCCAGTCTTTTTTCTACCACAAGGAACCAAGAATTCTTTCTATTTAAGACAGTCACAGATTTTATCATTGTGACTGGTTTCCATTAACTTTGTAAGTAGAAAGACATTTAGTAAAGTTGAAAGCTGTCTCATGTGATGACAGACTTTGCCTGTTTTAATATTTTTACTGGTTAACTACCAAATCCCGAGTCTACCACTGTCTACAGCCAACATTTAGTGCTCACTACTCCTCTGGCAAGAAACGTGACTTAGAAATATATCTTCCATACAAAGCTTTTGAAAACTTCTAGTATTTTGTGTTATAAAAACAACAGTTTCAACATGTGAGAGGAGTCACTACAGCAAGGCCTCCTCAAGAGAAAGAAACAGCAGAAAAAAGGGTGCAAAGGGTCAGGCAGGGAGTGTGCTCTGTAGTCAGCTGCCTTGTCTACACACAAGAGAGTCTCATAAGTACTCATGCATACAATTAAAGAAGAATGAACTGGTTATATAGATTTAGAAACTGAGAGCTTTTCTGTTACAAAAGTTCTTCTCTCATGTCCTCCTACACCACTTCTCCTCTCCATATCTGAGCTTCTGAAAGGCTCCAACATTACAGGCCGCAAAAAGTCACAGTGGGGCCCATAAATCGAGCTCGACAAGATTCCCATCAAAAAAAAAAAAGTATCTTGGGAGGGGAACCTCATTCTATTCTTCCAAAGAAACAGATGCAGTGTCCTGTGGGACAGGGAGGACCACATCCAGCCTCAGCGCTATTCGGAGACACATAGCCTTGAGTCACCGATGGCAGGCTCCCGGCCTCCTTCCTTCTTGGCCTCACGACCACAGGGCAGATGATGTCCTCCCACATCCTTCCCTTGCCTTGCACCTCAAACTCCCTCTCAAGACATGCTGAAGGCAGCCTGAAGGCCAGCAATTTGCAGGTAGGAGCTAAATTCATCCTCAGGCTACTGTCAAACATCTCGAGTGACCTTGACCCTCTGGGCTGAGGCTGCCCGTGGCTGACTGGTAGGGATGGCATTAGAGGCAGACTGGAGCAAGACCTCTACACGTGGCATCTCCTCCAAGCCAGGACTGAGGGGACTTGGTCACACCAAATGTTATCTAACCCCTCCTGCTCTGCAGAACCGCACTTTTGGCTTTTAATCCTTGGTGTTTGGTTTTATTCTATGCAACTGTTGCTAATTTCATTCTTAGTTTATTATTGGAGAAAGCCTTCCCTATTTAATTATTAGAAACAGAGAATCCATAATATATTCAAAGCTGTGAAAACTTAATCCTGGTTAATTTTTTACTCTCTGAGAAAAGTCGTTATGACTGATCTATTCTTTCAATCAAGTACACCCATTTAATTTATTTTTAACATTCCTTTCATTATGTTATGAGCTTCTTAAGGATAATGAAATAATTGCTTGTCTCTTTGATTGATCTTTGTTTTGAAAGGAAACTTTAATAGTGTTATTTCTACAGCAGGCTTACGGTATAATACAATTAAAGGAAAACATGACATTAAAACACATTAAAGCACATGTTCCAATAATTAGACCTACAATTCTAGTCATCTAGAGGACTGTGCAGGGAGGAGTTACTGTTAAAATTTATGAGGGAAGAATTCATATTTTGCTCAATAAAGGAAATAAAAATATATTACTAATGACATTTATTAATAGCTGTAGCAATATGTGAAGAAGCTCCTTACCCAGACTGCTCTGGAAAGCCATCCACATGCTACAGAGAATCCTAAATTCTAACATTTTATTTTATTAACACTAAAGCGTGCCAATAATATGGTAACTTGGGACCTAACTTCACCCTGTGTGAAAGATTTTGAGGTTCTTCATTTGGGAAATGTATGTTCATCCTGGATCTTCCTTTGCTGAAGACCCCCCACCACCTATTCTGGTGCTGGTGTTGCCCCCTAGCAAGCAGCACTTGACTCCCTGGTTCCCTGGCAGCAGGACCAGAGCCTGCTCACACAGCAGGGCATTTTCAGCACTACCTGAGCATACATGGAAATTGAAAGTAGGCAGATTGTGCAGACTCCCAGGAAAATTTGGGATGGGTTCCTGCCCTTCCAGACCATTTGTTTCCAAGGTATCAGGCTAAGTGACGCATAGGCACAGGGCGTAAGGAGCCACCTGTGATGGTTTGCTGGTTGCCAAATGGCATCTCCCAGTTATACCTCTCCTACTTCGTTTAGCAGTGCTATGGATCCTCTTCTGGCATAGCTTTAGTGGACTTACTGTCACTTAAATCTTTCTGACCAGATTTGATTTAAGTCTGGTTCACTGGGAAGAAAAATAGCCACATATTTATTGACTGTTAATATACATGTTCAGCCAGCATACATGGGTGGTTGTGTTAACTGAACTCATGTGTTAAGAAAAAAAATATACTATCTATGGATACATAGATAACGTTATCTATGGTTACAGGACACAACTCACACCCCTCACAAGGAGATTTCAAAAACAACTGTATGGAGGAACAAATCTGCTCTATTTTTATTCTTTTCCACATTAGCATGTCCCATGTCCCCCATCAGCCTTCCAGAAGTGGATTAGCAAATGGAATAAACAATTAGTTGTATATATTAAATAGAATTGATGCCAGGCTTTGTGACTCTGTTTGGGACACTTACTGTATGGATGAATGTATCAAAAACAATGCTGATTACCTAAGAGCTGCCAGGTTGCCTGGAGTTTAGAACCAAGTTCTTGTTTAGAAGAATAACTAAGTATCTTTAAAATCACTTATCTTTTAATAATGCTTAATGCTCATCTCTTGCTCTTAGAAGTGAATTGTATTTGCATTCTTGGTAAACTGGATGCTTCTGTACTGTAGGAATAATCACAGTTTAAAGCTTTTATTCAGCTAAGAAATGGAAAGAATCCTTGGAGCAAAGCATCACTAGCATATCAATGGAAAGTAGCATAGAGCAGTGCTTTGACAAGCTCCAGGCTCTCAGAAGTAAGAATTCTAGATTACACAACTCTGTGATATCACACGGCAAAGGAAAGTTCAAAGACTTTGATATAATTGGGTATCTCTGAAGCGTGGATGTGCATCATGCAAATTAGAAGGGGGAGAGAGGGGAAAGATAGAAAGAAAACAACAGAGTTCTTGAACCTGCCTGCACGTGTTGTCAGCTTGAAATACAGCTGTGTTCCTGTGCTGGTGACTAGACCATAAACGAGATAGTGTGGGTCAGCCATACTAGACTGTACCAACAGGCACCTCATTGTCCTACAAAGAACTAAAACAGGCTTTTTTGGTCAGAAAAGCCTTTCATCCTTAGACAATGACATCACAAAGCCTTTTAGGACATGGACATAAGGGCAAGGAGGAAGCATTGGGATCAAGTATTTTCTAAGATGTACTTTCTCTCCTATCTTCTCTGACCTGATTTCTAGGTGACAAGTCTGATATCCCAGATAATCAAAATATTCAGGGATTTTTTTTTTTATTTATTTTGTCCTGATGCAGTTGCATTCAATTTAAAAATTTGGGATTTGGAAGAGAAGGGCAGAAATTTTTCAGTTCTTTAAATCCTAGACCCAGTAATCTTTTCTTTATTTAAGACCAGTGAGATCACTTGGAGACAGTTTGGCTGGACTTGTGCTGGACAGACAGCCTGCCCTCTGACTCAGAGGAAGGGAGAAGCAGGTCCGGGCACCCTGGGGTGCTCTGTGTGGAAGGGAAGGCACTGCAGTGGCTCTTCCCAAATACTGAATTTGTTTCCTGTGGAGCCAAGCTGGGTCACCCTAGCTGCTACATGGCAGAATCCTTCATTTTTCATTTTGTGTGATCCCAGCATCTTCATGCTGTGCATGGCCCAATCCTCAGACAAGGTACAATGATGTTGTAATTCTTTGGATGTTGTAATTTTATTATTATTATTATTATTTTATAGGAGATGAGGAATCTCTAATGATAAGATTTTTTTAGCATCCACCCACGCAGGGCGCTAACAGCAGGAAACCACACCAGCAGTTACGCAGTGCCTTGTGGTGTGGTTTGGCAACTGAAGAGGGAAAGTGAAGAACGTAAGTGAACAGAGATCTAGGTAATGCTCTGGACTGTCCCAAACTGGAATCATGGGTTTAATATTTCTGTTCTTGAGAAGTTGTGCTGCTGGTGAAGCTGGCCAGCATTACAACTGCAGTGTGGTTGGGATTTTCTACTCTTATCAAAGAGGCCTCCAGGTTGCGGGTACAGCCAATGAGAAGCTCGGGCCTGGGCCTATCTGGACTCCTGAGCTCATGCTGGACAAGGATACTGTCCTTGCTTTTGAGGATGCTTATCAGTCTGCATTAGTAAACACAGATGATGGCAATTAAGCCTTTGGGAGAATCTTGGCACATTGGAACTGACCGCTTTTCTGATTGAAAACTGAGATAGGAGGAGAAACCTTTATTCCGTGGCTAAACAAAACATCTTGAATCTGTTTGTCTGTGTATGAAAAAAAAAAATAATTAAGCCTCTACGGAATGGATTCCTCAAGGATGATAAACTCTCAGCTGGCTTTAGAACCCTGTACAAAGAAATATGGGTTACCCTGGTGAGCTTTTTTACTCAAGATAAATTTGAGGGGCAAGGCCACAGGGCACATGTAATGGGATGCCATCACAAGTTGAGGCCATGACTTCTCTATGCACAGAGCTGGCACTGAGCCACTCAGGTTTATTTTACCCACTTGAGTGTTTTTCACTTTGTGTTACCAATAAAGCCAATAAATATTACCCCTCTCTTGTTTTTATTTGGTGTCCCAGAGGCCACAGCCCAATCCCTGCCATAATGCGTGAGGATCCTGGCTCAGAGGCAGGTAAGTCTCAGAGCTTCAGTTTAAGGAGCATGAGTAGGAAAAAAACAGAAATGAAAGACTGGTTTCTCTGGGAGTGGGACAGGGGATGGTTAGCCCAATCTTGTCTCCGAAACAGGTGATGGCTGAATGTATAAATGGTCTGGTTTAATTTGCCAGAACCGACAAGCCACAGGTCAAACCAAGCGTCCTGCCCAGCTCAGTACCCCTTCCAGGTCCCTGGAGCTTGGGAGCTGAGGAAGGACCCACAGCTCCATGAGACAAGAAGCTGCTCAAACCTCAGGCTGCTTCACTGATTCATACTTTCTCTCTTATCCCACCATTCCCTACACAGCAAGATGCTGATGATGGTTATTTCCCAGAGGCAGGATTCACATCCCTTTCCCCAGAGAGATCTGAACCTGCATCTCCCACATCTTGGCTGAGTGCCTTAAATATTTGGTAAAAGATCTGGATATCCTCCTCAGTGTTGTAAACCTAGGCCAAAAATAGTTTCCAGCTGCAACTATATGACTAATTTGACCTGGGACTACTTTTCAGGGGCAAATATTTCATTCACAGAAGAAAAATAATTGCCCTCCCTGTGAAGAAGATAGAAGGGAAGAGGCTGTGCTGCTACAGGAAATGAGCCACGGAATCTTGTAGACAAGGTTAGGACTCCACACTAATACACACAACCTTTTCTTAAGCTGCAGTTTGAAAAATCTTGAGTACTCCTCTTGTATATATGCCTCTTGCCATATCATCACTTACATGTTGGTTTCCAGGATATCTCAAAGTCACTAGCAAGTTCTCAAAAAAATAATGTGAGGTAATGATGAAATACATTTTATAGGTGTAACCCCAGAGAGACAGTGCAGGTAGATGCCTCAAATGCACAATATCTTTCCAGAAAAAAAAAAAAAAAAAGAAAAAAAAAAAAAAAAAGAACACTCAAATTATTTGACTTCCTACTCCTGTGTATCACAACTACAATTTCTGTGGGGAAATGAGAGTGGAACTGGAGCTACCAGGTCAGTATACCTTATACCAGTTTCTCAGTGTAGTTCTGTTACATTAGTGTATTAGTAGCTTCATAATATTAGTAAGAAGTTTGCAAAACACTTTGTTCTGTGTAACTTCGCTGGGTACAAGTGCTGGTTCTAGGTTTTATAAAGCATTTAAAATTAGGCTAATAGGATCATATTTAGACTTACAAATAAATAATTCAATTTTCACATGTGCTATGTTCAGCAGCTTCTCATAGCACATGCAGTTGCAGCCGCAGGGCCAACATGTTCAAAAATCAGGATACTTACCCAGGGACTTGAACGCAGTCTTGAGAGGAGGATTTGCAAAAGCAGCTAGGTGCCCTGTCTCTATTGAGAAAAGATTTAGGAGTTTCACGAGCATAACTTTTAGGTGTCCATTAGGAAAATCTCAGCTTTGCTGTAAATGCCTGTGGATTCCTTAGATTTCATTCATTTGGCAGCCAGGCACCTAGTCCTGTTGTATGATCCTAAAGAAATTTGCAGAGTTCTGTATAACTTATGTAGCCTTTCTTTGGAAAATAAATAAATCATTCAAATGGAAATACTCAAATAACCGGGCACATGTCCAGATACAGTATGCCTAGCTTAGTGGCAAAAACGTTACGGCACACATCCTGTATTGTCGAGGACACTGAATGTTTTGGCTGCCCTAATAGAAAAACAATAATTCAATCATGTATTATGAAGGAATTTCCTGGAGAAGTTTGGCCTCACTCAATCATCCTATTAGCTTTTTTCTTAATGTGGAAGAACAGCACATTAAATTCATTACATACATTAGACCAGCTACATTTATTTCCAGATGGGTTTCCATAAAGTGGTTGAAATGCCTAAAAAAAGACATTTTGAAGATGCCTTTATGAGTAACTCATATAGCATAATAACGGCACTGCAGCCTTACACCACTGTATGCTCAATAATTCTTTCTCACAGTGGAAGGACGCGTTTAACACAACTAGCTGTGAGTAAATCAATAATTGCAGACCCACAGGGCTGGGATCATTGTTTTATTTTGCTGGCAGCAGCCCATAGGGCTCAGATACTATGCAAAAGCAAGAGAGGATGTGCGAGGAGCTAGTTATGCTAATACACACTGTTTCCCCTTCCTTCTCTCCTCTCTGCAATAACTGCCTTAACTTTACACGTGTTGATGTGTCCTCAGCAGTTCCAAATTAACTACACCTGTCGGCTCTGGCACATTAAATAAATACCCAATTAAACATCACATTTAAACCTCCTTTCCTTAAAGGTTATTATGAGCAGAATCCTGCCTGTTCTATACTGCATGACCTTCTCCCAGCAGCAAACCCATAACTGTCAACATGTTCTTGGCATTTACAGGGAATGTTTTAATATCTCAGGGTCTTTTAGGTGCTCCCACCTCACAGTCACCGTCACCTCATGAACCAGCTGTGTGTCCTGCTGCCTCTCTCTGGCTTGGAGATGCCCAGATGTAGCTGGCTAGCCAAAGGACCACTACTGGTACCTTTGTGCTGGGGGTCCGGGCCGGAAGAAGCATATTTTGTGTGCCTGCAGGTATTCATCTACCAAAGCAGCAGGTTATTAACATGCACCCACCCTTCCTTCCTCACCCAATGTGTTCAGGCCCAAGCCCACCCTGCAGCCCATCCCATGTCACCCGTGTCCCTCCAGGGATGCTTGCACCCACCAAGCACTGCAACACACAAGTCTCGTGGGGGAGCTTCTTCATAACAGAATCAGGATCACCTCTGCTCCTCACTCATCACCTGCATTTCTACCACCCCCACACCCAGGAATTTTCTAGTAGCAATAGTCCATGTGGTTTTGCAGTTCTGGTCCTTTTCATTCAAATCAGATCCAGGCAAAGGTAATCATCTTGGTGGCAACCTCCCTCCTACTTGATGCTGCTCTGAAGAGCCCAGGAAGGTTTTTGAGCAATGCTAACATAACTGTGCTCATGCCAAACACTGTTCCCAGCTGTACAATCAGCACTGTGACAAGTTAGCAATAACACAGCAATGCTAAGGGAGCATCTCCCTGGAAAGTTCCTGATTATTGATTTGTTTGCACTGCCAAGTTGTACTGCTTTAACCCTCTCTCCCCAGGGAAAGCAGAAGTGCTTCTCCGGAGTGCAGATAGCTTATCAGGGGAGGATGGAATATGCTGTGTGGTGTGCAGCACCTGCTCTGGTAGCAGCATTGCACACTGCAGATGTGCAGTGATGGGATGACCTATTATTTCAGTAATAATAATAATAACAAGATCAGCCCTGAACTGATATTGTATAAAATTGCATGTTGACTAGGCTTCAAAAACACTCATTACTGTAGTAGCATTGGAAACTTAGTTAAAGCACTTTCGTTTGTTTGTTTGTTTATGCATTTGCATACACACAGTGCCAGACCCGAAACAGAGCAGGACACAGCTTTGATCTTGAAATATCATGGAGCAGCAGCGTATCACATTTAGCTAAACTGAGGTGGGTGCTGTGTGGTGCTAGTCCACCTCCACTCCTTTTCTGCCAGGAGAACCAGAAACGTGAAGTTTCATAGCAGAAGGCTCGACTGATGTGGATACAGCGAGGCATTAATTACACAGCTCCCATTCACATACCAAGTGACTGCAAGCTGTCGTTTCAACTGTACTCAGTGCTGGGAAAGGCTTACTATTCTTGGATCTGCCACAAAAAATATTTCAAGTTGTTACAAAGCCTGTCTGAAAAGAGGCAGAAGGCTCCAGTACTTCAGCAGTGCCAGTGCAAACAGCTTCTTAATCACCTACCCTGGAGCTTCTCCTAATGGCACCCCTGGACCTGCTCTGCACTCCAGAACACATCTGCTCTTGCATTTTTCAAAAAGAAATTTGAATCTACATCACAACATCTACAATTTGTGCATGTGTAAATATTCCTGCTTTGCATTCCTGCGTGTAATACAGGTATCACTTCCCTAAGCCTACAAGATTCCTAATTTACTGGTGTGTATGTATGCCTCCTGCACGCCTAGAAATGCCATCTAGGAGATATGTGTGCCAATGTTTTTCAGGAAGGCATCCGAATTGGGCAATATCTGGAAGATGAGCCAGGATCCGTGATGTATGCCCACGAAGCACTGTGTGCCGTGTTCCCTCCAAGACAGCAGCTGGGGCAGACAGGCTGTTCCCCGGCTGTCCTGCAGCTCTCCTGAACACCCACAGCTTTTCAGGAAGGTTCCCTGGGTGTCCCTTTGCACTCTGCTCGTAGAATTTACTGGTAATATAATTTACATCGTGTTTGGACTGGCTCTGGAGGCTTAGAAAATGTTAAAAATGTAAATATTTGTAAAAAGGCTGGGTTGCCTGATGTATTGGGACATCATGAGGTGCCTGCAGTGAGGTCTCTCTGGTCAATCTGAAGCTTTTTTCCTCTTAATTTTTGCCAGGTTTGCCACAGTCCCAAGGGGGTAAAGTCCTCATCTATCAGTTCCAAATTGCTAGAACCGTAAGGCTGAGAACATCGTGGTTACTGAAAGCTCGGGACTATAAATGGAGGGTCTATTTATAATACACTGCTGTTCGGTCTCCTGCTGTGCTTAATCCAGTGTCCCCGCTCTTAAAGCCGTAGGTCCTTTGTTCTGCACTGATGGAAACAGTTTTGTACAATTTCAGATGTCCCACCGGGACCCTTCATTGTAGTTGCTACATTAATCTTTCTTTCCTCTGAACTCACAATGTCCCTGGTTCTAGGTCCATGCTTGTAGCCATACTCCATCTGTAAATTTGTAAGTTCCTCGTTTTCCTCATCTTTCTGAAGTCAGAACCCTCCCTTCCTCACCATTTATGATATTAAAAGTGAAAATGAGGGATTAAAGACAAGATTCCAAGTGGATATTCCCTTATGAAGTTTTCTGAATAGCAGTTAACTTAAATGTTTATAAAAAGCGGAGAAATCCTGATGAAAAAAAAAAAAAAAAAAAAAAAGAAGAAGGAAAATCATTACTACTTACCCTGTCAAAACTCGGTAATAAATTGTTGCTCTTGCTACAGGGAAACTCAGTACATTTTTCTACCTTGAACATTTTCCAACCTTATTTTTCTCCATAACTAATAATACATTGCTGGAGAGCATAGACTTTCTGAATAAAGCTCCACAGACATACTGAGATTATAGACTGCATTCTGATTTCCCCTATGTTAAAGAAATACAGTATCATGCCAATTACTTCAGGGGGAATGACTCCAGATTTATACCACTGTATCTGAGATCATAATTTGACTCCTTGTGAGTAATTGAGGTCATGTGTCTTCCTTTTCAACTTCACCACTGTAATGCCTACGCCTCATGCTGGAGGGTGAGTAGCTTGAACCATCCCAGATGACTGAGTCATGAACATTTTTTCTAGATGAATACATGAGAGTTTATATGAGAGCAAGTAATTGCTCCTCATATGTGCCTGGGATATTATTTCATTAAGCAAACTACTCCCTGTTCATGCAGAAGCCCTAAAGATCAAGCAGCTGCTGGTGCCAAATTAAGTTTTCCTTGGGGTTAGAGCACAAAGTCAAAACTCTTGGGTCCTTTTTCATTAACTTTCTCAATTTGTGACTTTGGACAACCTCCCTAGGATCTCTGTGCATCAGTTACCGATCTATAAAGTGGAGGTAAACATTCCTTTATGGGGGAAAGGAGATGTGAAAGTTAAGTGTGTAGGGCCAAATTCTGTCCTCTTACTCATACCGAAACAGTTCCTTACTCTGTGCTCCTTAATGGCTTGGCTCCGTGACATCGCCGAGGGAAGCCGGACTTGGGGTAAGTTTGTGTGTTTACCCCTGGCTCTCCGAGTTGGTAAAACACTCAAATTCTCCGATGAAAGCTGCCCTATAAATACAAAATGTTCCTGTGACTCAGGTTCCCTCTTTGTTTGGTTACAGATCCAACATCTCACTTATGAGGCAGGTTGTTATTGCAGGGTTCTTTCCTACCTCCTAACACTTACCTAAAAAGATATCACTTCTTCTACTCTCACACTGAGGGCACAGCAATCTAAACTTTCCTTTCAACATGAAGGAAATTGTTAAAGCCAACATCAATGCCTCTCCTCAACAGGGGACTGCTGTCTTCCTACACCACATCTCAAAGAAAGCCTACTAAATGTCTTTACTTTTGATTTTCTTTCTGGGGAAGGACCTTACAACCAAGGCTGAAGACAGTTCTCAAAAGCCACAAGCATCACAAGATAGTGCAGACAGAAGTTCCCCTCCCCGTGGAAAGGGATTTAATATGCCTGAAGAGGGGATCTAAGACTGCAGTTTGGGACTTTTGCACCATGTCTCTTAAGTAGCACTCTGTGGCATAAAATCACTGTACTGAGGGGAAGCAGGGCACTATCAGTTATATTTATACCAGCAAACTTGAGAATATATTATTCCCATTAAACGCGTAAATGGCTATATAACCTACCAGGCTATAGAGGTCTGTTTTGATAAGTTTTCTCCCTACAGTAGTAACTTACCCACCCTATATGTAACACGTAAGCTACAGTAATCAAGGCTAGGGATAGAAAACTCTTTTCTATCTCCCACAGCTGCCCAGGTAGCAGGTTGCATTAGCAGCAGAGGTGATCAAACTAAGCCCCAGCAGACACAGAGCCAGCCCCCTGGGCACAAACACACAGCGGACACTTCTTACCTCGCCTTCATGCACACGCCTCGGGGTCCGGAGCCACCAAACCCAGATGTGTTCCAGAGACCTATTAGTGCGCACACTAAAGAGCATATTTATGACACCACAAAAATCTAAGTGTGGTCTCTGCAAGTGGGAGGAGAAACTGCTCGCTCCAAAAGCTTTTGGCCACAGGATTTCCCTATCTTGCCAGCCTCCCTGCGTCCCCCTGAAGCTGTGGGTTCGGTGGGAAGGCCTCCGATAATCATCTGGCATCCCTTACACTGCTCATAATGAGAGCTGGTGGGGACTCCTTGCATAGTTTTTGTACGCATTCAGGTTTCCACAGGACAAAGCAACACTTCCAGGAAAGGAAGGAGTGCGTGCAGTCAGTGTTAAGGTGTTCAGGGTTATTCTGCCAGGCTGAATGTAAGGAGCGGGGAAGGAAGGACCCTGCCAGTGTCTCTGGGAAAGCTCCAGCCAGCTACTGCCCACCTTGCTTTTTTGTTAGGAAAATTTGTCTTTATTAGTCTAATATATGGTGTGATTTTGAAGTGAGGCTGATGAAAATGAGATTTAAACTTGATATTAAGTCTCCTTTTTCAGACTGATGAATGGCTTTCTGGCACTGTGCTGCTTTACAGAGTGGTCACCTTTTCCCCTAGCTCGAGCAAAAGCCAGACTGAGCCTCTGAGAAATCGAATGATCTTTGTCCCAAAGTTTACATCTTCAGCTGAAAATGAGGGATCAGATTCACTGCCTCGGGCTGGGTAGCTCCTTACCCCGTGAGTAATCCCAGTGAAACCAAAGGGACTGCTGGTGGGCCTGAAGGATGTGTTGGCACAGTGTTAGGGTTGCTGGCTTTGGTTCCCAACATCCACTCATAGTGTTTACTTCTGTGTTAAAAACTTTCTAACACCTACAGTCACTGCAATGTCATGGGGCTAAGGTGTGGGCCAGATAAAGAAATACAGAGTCTGGAACGATGGAGCAAAATTCTGGCCAAAATAGTGTTTTGTCTTCTGGTTGATTTTTTTTTTTTTTTTCTTCTTGTGCTTCTTCCTTCCTCCAGCAATGTTCCCAGTCATACTGGCAAAGTGAGCTCTGCTTAAATGGTTTCAAAAAGAAAGTAGGTTTTCCGCTAGCAGAGGAAAAGGACAGATCCCATATGCATGGTCTTGCTGCTTTTTTTTTTTTCGTCTTTTTTTCCTGTGCAAAGGCAGACGATTAACTGAAGTACCTGCCCTGTGTATCCCCTCTGCTGTTACAGGTAGGTCCTTCCTTCATTTCCCATGACATTAATCTAGCTCTGCATGTAATGTCATTTCCCCGCGGCATTAATATTGCTCCACATGTAAGGAAATAGGAGGCGAAAAGGAGCTGTGCAGAAGACCTCCTCGTGTTATCCTTTAGCTTTCGCTAAAACTGGCTGGAAATTTCGGAGAGAGAAAAAAAAAATAAAAATCCACTGGCAACCTGCCAGGCTGATTAAATCAAAATGAACCTCCCAGCAGAAATCAGACAAGTTTCTCAGGTTTCCGATGAGCTCAGTGGGCTGGTAGGCTGCTGCAGAGCCTGGTGACTGGGAGAGCCTCAGCTCAGTCCCGTTAGATCCACGGCTCCGTTAGATAACTGGGAGTTAGCCGCTGCTATCTTTGTCTGGGTATGTCATAAGTCATTCATCAAGCTGAGGGAACCCGTCGCCAGACCAGTCTCCTGGGTTGGGTGAGGACACTGAGGCCATGCTCTGCTCCTCTAGAGCCTGTTGTGGAGCTCAACAACCCCCGAGCTCAGCAGTCCTGAGCTGCTGAAAATAACTGAGCTGCCCTGAACGACAGTCCACCCCAAGCTGGGTCGCAACAGGAAGATACACACTCTGAAAATTACTCACAACACTTCAAGGAGTCAAGGAGGAGTTCAAAGGCGATGATTTTGGGTTGCCTGTAGCAACTTAATTCCATCCTGAGCATAAAATCAATTCTCCATCCCTCTAACCAACTGGTCCTGTTCTTCTCTCTCCTCCCAGGCTGTCTTCATGGCTTCCCATGTAGGACCAGCTTCCAAGCCTGTCTGGTCCCAGGTTCTTCCCTCCCCATAAAAATCCAGTCTCACCCAAATCCTCACGCCAGTTCTTCTCTTCTTGCCCCAGTTCCTGTCCCCTGTGTTCACATTTACTCACCTCTCCTTGTTTGCCTAACCAGAGGCCAGCGGGGCAGAGATGATGGCAAGCCCAAGAAAGACAGGGTCTTTATTCCAGTTTTGGTGAGTGGTGTGGTCCCAGACCACAGCACCTAGGAGCAGCAACGAAACCACAAGTCTGCACCCCGGTTCCACATCACCAGAGCATCTGAGGCTGGCATACAAATGGCTTGGAGACCCCTGCTTGCCTAAGGGGGATACATCTTAGAAGAGTCCAGTTGTTAATTTTTATAAGTCTGTACTGAGTATATGTGATTTCTCTTTCAATTTTCTTTCTTGAAAATAGATTAATAGTTTCTCCCCTCTTTTTTTTCCAGCTTGAGGCAGAAATCTAACAGAAATTTTCAGCTTGAATGATGAAAGTTTCGCGAAGCTGTACGGAATGGGAAATAGCTTCTTCTTCTGGGAAGTGCTGAGTGACCCTGAAGTGGGCTGGGACTCTCAGGCGGCGCAGGGTGGTCTGGCAGAGCCTTCAGCAAGGTGCTGCACTGGTCGGGCAGGTAGGTGATGCCAGAGCACTGCATTTAATGTGTAAATGTGTAGGATCTGGCCTGCTATCTCAGGGAAGCAAGGCTGGTTCCCAATTCCATGATGTTTTCTATATAATATTTCCGGGAGCTCCTTCTCTTTCCCTTTCTTGCTGTCAAACCCCAGTCTCATCCAAATCTTGATGTCTTCTCTTTTCCCCCCTGGTGCCGCATTTCATCTGCTCATCCCTTCTTCTCTGTGGGGATGCCAGCAGAGCAGATCAAGAATATCACAGAGAAAGATCTTTTCATCTCTGTTACCTCCTTCGTCGCAAGCCTTCAGAGGCAGACCTGCCTCACACTCGATGTCTACGCAAGTGTCCTGTGCAGTGAAACTGATCTAGAGAGAACTGAGCTTTAATGACTTGGCAGCTGCTTTCTTTTTACCACTTTTTAAAATTTATAGCACACAGGATCAATCTTTTATCCCCAAGAAAAGAAGCAGATTAATAGAAAAAGACAGGTGGTTGGCTGGTCCTTAGCAGCAGCTCCTGGCAAACAGAGGAGGTTCATAGCACCCACGTCGGGGGTCCCCCAGCACATCAGCCCTGATGTGCTCCTGCTCCACGCTGGCCTTGCTGTTTCCACGCTGATCTTGACGTGGTGTGATCACTCAGAAAGTTTCTTCCCCTCCCTCCCAAGGTTTCTTCCCCTGTGAGAAGCTGTCTGGCACCCCAAGGAAACCCTCCTGCAAGTGTACTCCTCTGCGTTTGTAGGCAAGGTGACAGACACGCGGTGCTGGCTTGGGAGAATGAGCTAATGAGTTCTCATAAACAATACTAATAAGTGAAATAGTATTTCATTTTCTCCAAATTAGAAAGGCTTTTGTTTTGCTCTCATAAAACTCTGCTGGTCCTCTGAAATGGATCAGTAGTGACATCCAGTGGCCGTGAACTGAGACAGCTGTAATAATTTGGGGTTGTAATAGAGTCATCTGGATTTACTGCCAGTTAGAAGCATCGTAAAAGTGTTCTGTATGAAAGAAAAACAAACAAACAAACAAACAAAACAAACAAACAACAAAAAAAAAAAAACACCCACTCTGTCTACGGTTTTCATAAATACTGCTGCCCAGGGAGTGAAGAAAAACAACATATTCACCCAAAGCAACAACTTCTTTGCTCTGGGGCCCTGGCTCTGCTCTGGCCCCCCTAATCAAGTAATCATTTGGGCTGGCCTTTGCAAGTAGCTTTATGCACTCTACAAGGTATTGTGAAGTAAAGATCTTATGGAAGAATTTGGATTGCCTATGCAGGTTGCCAACTTGCTGTTATCAATTTTCTCAAAGGGCTTTGTGACCCTTACATGGTTCCTACTTATCTGTTTGGCTTCTGATGATGCTGGCTGAACCAAGGGGCTATCTTCAGTATACAGAGCTTTGCAGGTGTCAAAGTTTGTGTATGCAGGGGTAAGAGAACTGCTGATAATGCTTTGGGGGTGTTTGTTTGTTTGAGGAAAATGGGCATGAAATCCATTTCCCCAATGCATACACTGATTAAAATGTCAACAGCATTATCAGGGCTTTAGATACAGACATGAGATCTAGGCAGTCTGAGTGCAACTTGGCAGTCTGAAATTATGAGTGATTTTTGTCTTTTCTTATCATGTTATCATGGTGTTCCAACATGCAATGTGCTAAATACAGCAGAGCACATACTTCAAGCGTCCCTGACCTTGAGCAAGCATACCCAGGAGCACTTTGTTGGACGGGAGCCACACTGCTTCACTTCTCACTGATACAGGGCTTCGGAGCAACTCAGATGCTGGTGGAGAGTATGCACCAGGCCACCGACTCGTGAATCAGCTGTTTCGTCTGACTGAGGGAATCTGGGGAACGGCTTGCTTCCCTTTCTCAGTACGGTAGAGAAATACCTGCCAGCCCAGTGTGCAGCCAGGAGAACAGCACATCAGCAGCCATGCACAGAACGCTTTTCACGGCCTAACTGTGAAATGGGAAATTCTCAACTCTCCCTAAAGAGACAATACGCCTTTCTTAACCAAAGTGCTGACGCTGTGACTCTATAGAGTAAATCCTCAGGAAAACGCTGTTTCTCACTTGCAATTTAAGAAGTTAAATTTACAGACCCTCCGACAGCCCTCTGCCTCGCGCTGGATTCTAATCTGAAGTGACTGCTGCGGTTCAGCTCAGGGCTCAGACAGATAATCGAGTTACTGTTGGTTAAAGAGTCACTGTGTGTTCGCCGGGGCTGGAGGCTCAACCACATGCATACTTCCAGACCCTCACAAGCATACGGCAAAAATGCATTATCTTAAATCTTTTTTGCTGACATTTCAATGAACACATTTTTCCTCAAATATGTGACAGGCCAAGAGCATCTGGCTCTGCTGATGCTTAGTGAGTAACTCATTACACTGCAGGAACTCACTTATTTTTGAGCCCTGAGCTTTGTTAATGCTCTTGCCTGTGTTATGGTGCTGGAGCACTTGATTTGCACTTGAGCTGGGGTATTAGATTGAGGTGCTTGAGCAACAAAGTTTGCAGAGATCCAAACCTTTAATCCATAGCTATGGGAAACGTTGGGGTAAAAGCCTTGCTCATTACTCATTGCTTTCATTCAGACTGTACATGTTTTGAGGAGCGTATGGAGTCTACAGACTTACAGACTGAAACTAAAAAGCAGAGGCAAGTGTGCCAGCCTTTCAGATCCTGCTGATACTTTATCTGAGAGAGCAACCTAATAAAACATCCTCCTTGTCTGTCTGGTATGGGTACTTAGGACATTTTGATGGCTGACACGTCAAGCACGTAACCTTTAGTTTTGTGATTGTAGGGATGGCTCTCATTTCTCCCCTTCTCCCATTTTCTGTAATGCATGTTTACTTACTTAGTAATGCTCAGTCCTCTTTGGGGATTAGAAGATGTTAAGGCAACAAATAAGACACAGATGGCAGCAAGCTCGTATTTAATAGCAAGGCACTGAATGCTTATAATTACTTTTACTAAGCTATTACTTAGTCATATGGTAGATCATTGATATTATTTTCTAAAACAGATAGGTATCTTCAGAAAATCAGACTCTGGTCCTTTTAGAAAATAAAAAATCCTGATTAATCAAAAATACTGTATCAAAGGAACTTCCAATACTGCAGTAATAAAATTACCATCTCTCTCCTAATGTGCTGAACAGAACAAGAAGTTCATCATTATCTAGAAGTCTGATTCCTGCTAAGGAATGACAAAGTTATTAAACAGTGACTGTCTCCACAAATACTGTGAGCTACTGTGTGAGCCATTACCTGGGTACCATGACACAACGGGGTTTGAAACATCCTTTGAGCAGGACAGAGTTAACAAACTGCCCCTAACAGATGTCAGATCTGTCCATAACATCTGAGAAAAATATTAGACTGCAAGGGAGGAGTTAAAAGTGGACAGCTTTGTGTAATTGGTCTCAGATTGGGTGACAGAACAGGTTGGTTGAAAGGAAGGAAGAAGGAAAAAGTGAGCAAGACTGGTGTCTGGCAAAGTGTGAGTGTAAATATAGCAGGAGCTAATTGTCCTGTCATGAAGAAAGTAATAGGATTAAACTTGACTGAATATAGAGCAAATAGTGAGGTTTGCTTTCCTGGAGAGTTTGAGATCTTGCACGTTTGGCAGCTCACTAAAAAATGAAACCTGGAGAGAGATGGTTAGATTATTATCATTGTCGTCATCATCATCTTAAATCTTTCAGATCTCTGGCAGGGATAGCCCTTACGTGACCCACCTACAGAAGAGGTGTGGAGGGTGGACACTGACTTAAACAAAAAAAGGCAGTGGCATGGTCATGTAGTGTTGTGTAGTCTTGGAGTGTGACACATTTCTTCTTGGGTACCTTGGTCTTTCTCCAAGCCTTGAGGTTGTTGGCTCTGTGGGGAGGGATCAATACACAATACAGCTACCTGCTGCTGGAGATACAAGGCGTATAGATTCCTCACTACTTGTGGAACATGGAACTATTTTATTTTATTTTATTTTATTTTATTTTGTACAGACAACTGTTGGCTATCTCTGTCTCTCTCTTTTTTTTTTTTTCTTTTTTTTTCTTCTTTTTTTTTTGATTCCTGTAGCCAGAAACAAAGGTGGAACTTTGAGCTTCCTAGGTCTTGTTGGAGAAAAATACCCAAAGAAAAAATAAGAGAAATATAAAGGGATTGATAAGGTACAAAATCATGTATTAACTTATGCTAAAATACTTTGTGCATCTGTCCAGAAAAGTCTCAGCTATTGAGACAACTGGGCAACAGGATGCTTGCTTTGTGGTGGTGTCACACTGCCACTGGAACTGAGGGAACTCAGCTGAGTGGTGGGAAATGTACTCATGCTCTTCAAAAAAATGTTACAAAATGTAGATTTTTCTCCCTGGTGAGAGATGCAGTTGCATCATTACACAGAGATGAAAAAAAAAAAAAAAAGGCATCTGATGCTGCATGGTTTTATGCATGGGGTCAAGCTTTCTTGGGCTGATTCTGGCTCAGCAGGGGTTCTAACTGGGACAAAAAGAGGGAAGATGCCAAAAGTCCCCTTCATTGTAATAATTGTTTGAGTTTGCCTATACAACCACAAAGCTTGTTAATATCAATACGAGGGCTCCCTCTATTCTTACCTACATGAAAACATATTTTCTTGTGACCATCCTGTAAGTGCTATTTCATCCACTCAGTTCTGCTTGTGTACAGTATCACTTTAGCAGGAGCTCATTTGGATGTGTCCAGCAAATTCTTGTAAGTTAATAATTGGCATTTTTATTGCATTTACAAATAACAGACTCTGGTTATCCAGTTCTCATCCAGCTACTTTATCACAGCACACAAGAACATACACTCTGTCTGTCAGACCAGCTTGAGACTCGATTAATTTCCTTAGATGAGCTAATGAGCAAACAGGTGCCAGCTAGAACAGGATGAACCAAGGCAATGCCAAAAAAAGTCAGTCTTGTTCCCAGACAAAAATAAGAAAAAACAAATGCATGAAATTCATTGAGCGTGAAATCTTCATATGATAGGAATCAGCTATTGCAAATTTTCACTATTCATCAGGGTTTCTGGACTAGTGGAGCACTCAGTACATCAGTGGTATTGCTGAAACCACCGCCAGTCGGGTCCCATGTGTAAGCAGTGGGCTATGGAAAGGAGATGTGCTTGCATGAAGATAAGCACTCCTCAGAAAAGCTGTGAAGCTGACCTCTTAAAAGGCAGCAAGACTCATTTTTACATTGTTTACCAAAACCCAGCATTCCTAAATGCTTCTCTACTAGAAAATGGTGCTTCGTATTGTCGGTAAATGGGATAATAAGGAAGTGTGAAAGATGAGTCACCAAGCCACAGAGAGAGAAAATGCAGTGTGAGCAACCGCAGCACCCTCACTTGGCCCTGTGGTCCTTCGATAGAGCAGCTTCCTGCAGCAGCGCTCTGCAGCCAGGGCTGAATTCAGCTCACTGCTCTGGGTGAAGGTGAAGATTTATTCTAGTCCCAGAGGTGCCCACACAACCTTCATTAACAAGTTATCTAAACAACTTGCAATTTTAGTAAGCGCATTTATCAGGTTCAGGGCTTAAAGAGCTAAGCCCCATCTTCTCAAGGGACTCAGCCAACAACCTTCCCACTCCAGATGGGAAGCGTAGGGGCCCTGGCATGGTTGTCTAATGGGACTGTCCTTTCTCTCCACGTTTGATATCCAAATATTTACAATACTGTAGCTAAATGTTGGGATGGGGCAGGTTCATGGCAAAACCACCCTGAAAACAGGATAAGTTGAGCCCAGGTGCAGAGTAACACAAGAACAAAATGCCAAGCCAGAACGATGAGCAGGAGGGAAGACAGGGCTGTGCCGCTGAATTCTGACCGAAAGATGATTCTGCAGACAATGCTTGTGCCAAAATGAAACGACAACAATAACAATAACACACACAAAAACAAAATGCAACAACTGTGATACTACCAATACGGCTACTAAAAGTTGAAAGTGGGAGAAACCGAAGGGGAAAGTCAGTGGTGTGTGGCCGTGTAGCAATAACTTTTCAAAAACTTCCTTTATTGCTTCTGTGACCTCCTCTTTTACCTAAATTTGACCCCATGCAAACACTTAAAGGCATCTATCATCAGGTGAACTGTCTCTGTCAGTGAATGCACCTTTCCAATAAAAGATGCTAAAAGCAAAGTTGCTGTAGGAAGAGTCGTGCTGATGAGAGTAGCTGCAAGAGGAAAAGAAGAACTTGGCCTCATGGTAAAAAAGATACTTTCACTGTTCTGTGTGAGTTTCACAATTAACTTGGCATATACTTTGAAAATGTCCTTGACAGTGCCCCTTTAACCAGCGAGAAGCAGGCACGCTCATGTTACAGCACCAGGCAGGCTGAGCAACTGGTGGGGAGGAAGCGTTAATGCCCAGAAATCTCCTGTGTAAAATCAAACACAATTACCTTGACTATGAACCTATGGTGTAACAGCCTTTATCTAGCTGCTCTTTGGCATGAGTCCTGAACAGACCTTGCAGTAGGTCCTGAATCTTGAGTTACTTCCCCCCTGACACACACACACACACACACTTTGTTAGTAGCTGTACCCATCACATTTTACATTCAGCATTTACACAGCTGCTGATGGCTGCCCTTTTCCTAGAGATACAGACAGCTCGGCCAAATTGCCATCGACAGGCTCTGTCCCAGGCTTTCCCAGTAAAACAGCCAAAGGTCTAAGAGAAAGGAGGAAGACAGTCCTGAAGGAGAACTTCCTAGATGACTGCCATCCAGAATACAGCAGTGATCAGATGGAGAAATCTGCGCTCCCTTCCTCATAGAAGGGAAAGAGGAACTCCCCAAATGTAAGGCTTTGATACCAGCTCTCCCACCCCAGGCAGTTCTGTAGCACCAGGACTCATCTCTTTGCATATCTGTAAAAGAAGAGATTTAGCATGGGGCAAAGCTCACTCATTTCACTTGCCCTGGCCTTCACTGAGATACTGTTCGTGACAAGATCTGCTGTCAAAACCCTAGTCCTTTTTTTTTCCTGCCATCCTTCTTACCATATCATTTAAATGTATTTATCTGTGGTTGTCTCTTCCTCTGCTTTTGACATCCTTTGCGCCCACGCTCCACCAGAGAACAAGCAGGGGTGTGTGTGTGTATTAGCAGAGTGGGCAAAGGATGAATGCATTCTCATGCTCCCTGCGTTGTGCTCCCTGCAAATCAGATCATTTCTGCAGGGTGCAAGCAGTATTGCCAGACTGTACTTTAAGCATTTAAGCTAATGAAAGAAAGATTAGCATCTCAGAAATCTATTAACAAACTCAGGTGGTTTTTGTTGTTGTTGTTGTTTTTAAACCAGTATATTATGTTGATATATTATTAATGAAATCCAAGTCTTGTGCAGTATATGCCTGCGTTACTCCTACATCACTCCTGTGCACTGCAGTGTATAAATTATTCCTATTACTGGCCCTTGCCGATTGTCTTTCGAGAAGGTAGCAATGGAAAGGAAGAGGTTTCTGCTTCTTGCAGAAATGAAGCAACCATGCTGATCATGGGGCTGAGCTTAGCCTGCTCTCTACCTGTGTTAGCTCTCTTAAATCTGCATTCCCCCTGAAAACTGCTTTGACTTCTGCAGGGCTAAGAAACCAGGGAAAGTGACAGGACTACTCTTAGATAACAAAGGAAAATGCCAGGTGTGAGGAGGTCTGGAAGTCCCTGCCAGCCTTAACTCTGTCTTTACACTGGATTCAGTGGGGGGATGAAGCTCTTGGGAAATGATTCAGAAGGACAAGCATGCAAGAAAAAAAAAAAAAAAAAAAAAAAAAAAAAAAGCTTTATTTCTGAGAAAAAAAATGTTATCTCCTTTCCTGCTCCTCCTACAGAAGCAGCCATTTGAGCCATGATCCTTGAGATAAAGGCATTTTTTGTCGTTCCTCCTCCCTTCACCAAGCTCTGCTTTTGCAGCAGCTCCTCTGCTGCAGCATCCGTGCTCATGGGCAGTGGGAGCTTGAGGAGGTGCCTTCCAGTTCCCTCCTTCTCCTCACCACTTTACCTGCTCTCTCTGCCACCCCAGACCTGCTGCTGAGCACAGTGTGCCTGGACAGCCTCTGGTTTTCTACCCATTTTCCGTTGATTGTGTGCAATTCATTTGGGGCCACACTCTGCTCAGGTTTTCCTCGTTAATTCCATCCTATTCCCTTATCCTTTACTCCTCCCGAGAGAAGAGGAAGTTCTCACAGGTTAATTTTCCGGACCAGCTGCATGTCAATAAATAATTATGCAATATTTAGTGGATATTTATTTAGAGCAAAGGAAAAAAGCCTGCAGTAATCTATGGCAAAACAAAACAGGGATCATCTTTTCATGCCTCAACAATGGAGTTCTGATGGGTGACTAGCTCATAGCAGCATTTGCAATGGAAGCAGCTAATATTTGTATTAAAAAAAAAAAAAAAAGAACGTGAGACTAAGGTAGAACATTTTAAAATAACTGTTCTTAATGTTGCTACGGAGACCTCTATTATAGCCATTGTACGTGATGTGCAATGATTATATTCCACATAGGTAACATTCCTTGCTCAGACTAGTAGAAGCTGATGATTCTCCCACGCATACAAGGCAGTATGTAGAACCATGCAGGTCGTGGCAGAGAAGTTTACTTCGGTTTTCAGCTCTTAAAAAAAAATGAAATGTGCTGTTTTAGTACTCTATTAACAATTTCTCACCCTTGAAGATATCCCTTGTTTAACACATTCTGCCTTTTCTAAAGCAAACATGCTTAGGATTCTAGTAATTGGGATGATAAACATAGCAACCCTATCATAAAAATAGAGGCTATAATTGATATGGTTGGCAGGGCATGCATCTAGAGCTCTGTGTTAAAGCTGAGTAGTTTCAACAAGTTACCTTTGAATTAAAAATATATTGACTACTTCAAAGATTTTATTTGTCTTTGAGCCCAGTTGATTAGGCCACAGTGCTAAACACAGAAAATGTATTGCTTGTGTTCTTGCAGGAACATGGACTGCTTTTTGAAAATACTGCTGAGAAAATGCTGCTGATCAAAAGCTGTTAAGTCAAAATCTGGGAAAAAATAGTTTTCATTTCTGTATTCTAAGCTTTACCCAGTCCAATAAAAATAACAGTAGATGGAAATGCAGCCCTCATAGAACTTGTTTCACTTCTATATGACAGTTTTCATCTTCCTGACTTTTTTTTTTTTTTTTTTAATATTGACTTGGATTAAATAACCTTGTATGGATGACAAATTTTTGCAGAAATTATTCAGGAAGCCAAGCTTCTTTAGGGCTTATTTCATAGAAGTTTTAAATTTCATATTGAAAATATTTACTTCAGTTTTTCCATTTGTTAGACCGACAGCTCAATAAGTAAATTCAAATAGAAGTGTATAATGCTGCATTTCAGGCAGCTGTGGTTTTACAGCCAAGCTTCTAAAATCATTGCAATAACTGAAAAGTTGTAGGTTGGTAGTGGGAGGAATTTATAAATAATTTGCTGAGATACTGAGGACAGCAGACAAGTTCCTCGCTTCTTTCAGCCTTCAGACCAGGATTCTGCTTTCTCAGTCAGTCCATTCTTCTAAACATCAGTGAGTGCCCAGAAAAGGAAAAAAAAAAAAGCAACAATGCAAGTTGAACAAAATGAAAACTGTATGAATATACATGAACTTTGCCTTCTGGCTTACTGAAGCTACAACTCTGCCCCAAAATGGGAAAATTATTCTTCAGTTAAAAATTATTTTTTGTTTTTCCCTGTCAGTAGTTTGGAAATGAACATGAAAAACATGGATTTAAATCACACCTCTGCCAGAGGTTATCTACTATTTTTACTGATCATCCAAACATTGGAAGAAAAAAAAAAAATCCCAAACTAATATTTTTCTTAATTATTTTTGACACTTTCCTTGGCTATGCAGTTCATTCAGCCTGTTCCTCTGAAGTCTTAAACACAACCTCAGTGTACAAGGGTAAGACTAGACAATATAGCTTTCCAAGTGGTGAAATGTTTGTGAAGCTACAGATTGCTTCTGTCCTAAATGACACTTTTCAGGGTGAAACATGAGGTAATGTTTATAGGTGCATTCATATTTGGCTTGAGTTTGCCTTGCTTTGAACAGATTCTGAGCAGAAGCAGTGCAGACATTAGTATGAAACCAGACTATTAAATAAACTGTAACAGGATGAAGACAGGAATGGTAGCATTATGCCTTCTCAGCAGAAATGTGTTACTAATGGTACTTACATAGATTTCAGTAATACAGCTATTTGTCTTACATAGCTGAGCAGAGTAATTTATGTTATTACAAATATCTAGCTGGGGCTGCCTGGACTACAGTTAGGTTTGCAACTATTATTGTCATTAAAACTAGTCTTCAGGCCATATCCTTAAGACAAGCTATTTGAGTTTGTGAAAAAATATTTTGTGATAAAACTACCTGCTTAAAGGTTGGTCACGTGAGTCATGCTCTCTCTTTTCGTTCTTTGAGTCTAGAAAAATCAATAGAGGCACAGGAAGCCTGTTGTAAAAAACTGTTCCCAGGGAAGAGCAGAAATGAGACTATGTGAATTAATGTTTCTGTTTACCTTTCCCTAGCTTGCTGCCAATACAAAGGGGAAAAAAAAAAAAAAAAAGCCAACCTACTGCTCAGTGCTCAAACGGCCTTGAGTTTGCATGAGGAAATGTAATGAAATGGCCATCTTCCAGCTCTGCTGTGGGAACTGAAGAAACTGTTTCTTTGCTTAGTGCTTGTCAGACTCATCTCTAAAATAGGTATTTTTCTCCCCGAGAAGTTATTTACAACAAGATGCCTGGTCCAAGTCGACTTTCTGTAACAAGTTCTTTCCAACTTAAATGTTTAAGTTGGGTGGAGGGGAGTGCAAACAGGAGAGAAAATTAAAGGATCCTTCAGGTGTTTGAGAGGTTCTGCTCCACCAACACCTCCCTGTGTCCATCTAAAAGATGGACAGCTTTTATGTGCAGTGAGGCTGCCCATGCTGCAGGCACTGAGAGGGCTGGGGAGTTGCAGACTGCCGGCAGAAAGGCATGGCTGCAGCCCCAGTTACACAGCACACCTTCTCCATACGGAAAGCAGATGAGCTGACTGGTAATTTCCTTTTTCCCTTTTCAGTGCAATGAATCTCAGAGGTGATCAGAGAGGCAAAGGTAAATAACAGATAAATCCCAGACACTTCTTCCAAGAAACCTCACAGATCTAGGCTAAATTTTCTGAGATGCTCCCTCTGGCTTGGAGAAGTGGTGCAGATTGCCTCACAGTTCTGTACTATTCCCCTGTCTTTTCTTTCCAGGACACACCAGCACACGCAGGTGCTGGTGAGTAGTGACTGAAACCCAAGACCTGCTGCAGCACAGCACCGGTCTGGGCCATAGTCAGTGAAATGGGATGGCCGAGTATTTGCACGAGGAAGCACTGCCTGGAGCCCAGGACACAGAACTCCTCAGAAGGTCAGGGCACCGGGCAGTTCTTCCCCTGGTCATGGCAGTAAGGGCTAAAAACAGCCTCAGCCCTGCTCTGAGGTGGCAGGTTTACCTGGAGGCTGGCAGGACACAGCAAGCGGCCTGCCCCAGCCTGCTGCCCCTGAGCATAACCAGCCACCCGCAGACCCTTAGTGAAGGGCAAGTGAAGCACAAAGCCTCACAGGAACCCTTGTCTCAAACATTGTGATCAAGCGTACATTAACCGTGTCACCATTGAGCCCTTCCACAAAGTCAAAACTGCTTTTTAATGCAGTTTGTTGGGGCCCATATATCAGACAGAGGCCGATTTGGACTAATCCAGGAAGGGAGCCAAGTATTAAAAAAAAAGCCAACCTCTGAGGTTGTGGAACATCTAAAATATATTGATCATGGTGTAATTACACTTGAAATGTATTAGGGGAAGTAGCTAAAACAATCTCCACTCTGAGAAAGATGATGTGGGAGCATGCAAGAGGGCTTCGGGGAGGCTGACTGGAATTCTTATGAGGGATGGCGAAGCTGTTTCAGAAAATGTAAAGAAAAGTTACCTGAGTGAGCATTAAATGACAGATGTGGTAAAGACTATCTCAAACTTCCACTTTCTAAAGATTTAGCTACCATTTACATGACTATCAGAAGTCAGTGAAGCAGATGCAGCAAGAAGCAGCATACATGTGACAAATCTCACTTGCGTGTTTGAATTAAAAAGCAGTTCCTCAACTCAAGATGTAATGACAGGCTGGAAATAAAGGAATTCTTCAGTATGCCTTGGATACTGGTAATATAAAAAGACTGAATTTGTTACATTTACATTTAAAATGGCTTTTTTTTTTTTTTTTTTTTTTTTTTTTTAATCTCGGATAAATTATCTCAGAGCTGCAGTTCATAAGTGGAGGATCTTGTTCCATGACATAATAAAAGCCAGGGTCTGGTGAGATAGTAGCAGAATCCCTAATTAAGAGACAGGATACCTACCCTAAGCTTGAACACGAGCCTCTTGAAATAAGCATCCAAAGCACCTTTACATCCAAAATGTTAAGCTCTTGATTAAACAAGCATAAAGTACTTTTGATGATAATTAAAGATGAGCTTCAGTCAAAATACTGGCTTTGTGTTTGGGCTGAACTAAACCTTGGAATCAAACTCTCACTATCTTTTTGTTTTGACATGTTGTGATCCAAACTGTTTGGGCCCTTAAGCCATTACTAGTAACCAGCTAACCAGCTCAAGTACTTTACTTGTTGCATGTAAGATTGCAAAGCTGTTTCTTATTAACACTGAAAACGGAGGTTTAGGCATCTCAGATAGGGAGGGCCTATCCCAAAAACAGCATTTAAAATCCATCCAAATCCCCAAAACATCAGCCTACTTCCCTTTTCTGAATTCACTCTGAGTCAGTTCTAGGACAGAAATAAAGTCCCTTAAAATTCTCAGTCACCACCCTTAAAAATTACTAAAAGTTGGTAAAGTGGGGAATGGAGGAACTGAGCTCTTGATGGTGCACTATGCTTGAGGGATTTAGAAATGAATGCTGAGCCAGAGGAGACCATCCTCTGTGCAGAGAATGGGCTCAGAAGGGACACAACAGATGAGTTTCTCCAGGTAAGTTGAACAGAAGACTTCCAGGGGATGACCAGTTGGAGGTGGGGTGAGCCCCTTCTGCCAACACTGGGAGCAGATTCATATTGCAACCTGCCTCCTCAAAAGGCAGAATTAAAACTGACGGGAAAAAAAAATAAATTAGATGGCATCAAAAGAAATCTCACATGCTCTAAAGCTTCAGTTTTTAATGAGGTTCACTCCAATAAAATGTAGGATCACCTGATAAGTAGATGACCTTGTGCATAGAGAGTTCAGAACTAGAACTGCAGGCAGTCCTGATCACAATATTCCTTTTTTTTTTTTTTTTTTTTAATTTTACAGAACTCCAAAACAGGACCAGACCAGCTGCTCTCTAGTATTCTGTCTGAAATGGTAGAAGCCTGAGGACAGTTAAGAGGAAACGACACACCACAGTAGTCTGTCACCAGTGCAACTTCCAGCAATCTTTGTATTTAATAGCCCTCAGTGGATTTTTTTCCTCATGAATTTACCTAATCACTTTCTAAATCCTGTTTCATGCAGTACCATGAGAATGATAATCTAATTTTGGCCTCTAAGACATGTATTACAAAAACAATAGGAGGCCCAGGAAAGAATGAAATAATTTTGCCAAAAGATATTACAAAAAAAGGCAACAACTAAAGCACACTGATGAAGAAAATTACTAAAACCACTCATTACAAAATAACCCAGCATTTCCTTATTTGAAAAAGAATCTGTTATTTAGACTATGCTGCAGTTTTGAAAAATCCCAACCTGTAATCATTTTGCTAAGCTTGTGACAAGGGCATTTCTCTCTTCAGTGCCACAGTGTGCCACATTTTAAAGAGTGTTTTTTCCACTGGTCATACTATATAGGATTAACAGAATAATTCTTCTAGATTTCGCTTCATCCATAGATTCTTGGATCAGTCACTAATGAGATGAATATTGACAAATATTCCCAGGGTGCCACTACTCTTTAAGCACTACTCATGCTTAAACATGAGAAATACAGTTTCTGTGAATTTACACTTCCTTTTCTCTACTAGATTACCTATTTCTATATATTTTGCAATCCTTGTTCACTATCCCTGTTGCAATCTCTTGTAAAGTGTCAAAATTTTTTTTAAAGTTCTATACTTACGGGTTTATTGTTCTAAAATCTGATTTACAAAATACAATAATATACCTGGACTTTTCCTGAGTATTTTTCTTGCATAGATATGGATGAAATATCCTTTTTAATAAATTCTCCCCTAGTATGTTTTTTTTAATTAAAAATCATATATACATAGTCAAACTTTTGCATGGCAATCCTATTAATTTACAGCTGTGCAAAGAGCAAGCAGGTGGGTATATTCTATACAGTTGTACAAAGCTCTGTGTAACCATGGTGGAAATTGGCCAGATTGCACACACCTTTCTATTTATCCAGACCTGCAGAAAATGCAAACAGTAACTTCTAAACTGAAGCCAAAGTCAAATATGCCTAGAGGTCATTTCTGGATGCTATGAAGATGAACCTTTTTTTTTCCCTTTTACCTGACAATTTTATTTACTGTCTTGACTTACTTCAGTCCTACTTAATGTTTTATAAAATTTGTGCATGCCCTTCTTGTACTTGTGTTAACATTACTAATTTCCCTTCATTCTTTCATTGTCACTGAAAATGCTGAAACACATGCAATTCTAGCTTTGTAAAGCGTCTCCAAGATTACATGGCTCCTATTGAAAAACTTCCTAGGAGACAAGAAAAGCGATTACTGAGCTGAACATTTCAGACTCTTAAGCCGCCATCAGGTGCACGAAATGCGCCAGATTTTCTGTTCTGCTTATTTAACAGGGGAAGATACTCAATTGAGACATCTGCAACACTTTTTTTTTTTTTTTCCCTTTTTTCCTGGTGTTCTTCCCGACACAAAACCAAGGCTGCTATTGCCTTCCTGAAGGTATTATTCCTTATCTGAAAAGTCATTTAGTTGCAAATCCCAAAGCTTTATTTTCTTGCTGCATATGCCCGTATTAGCCATGGCGGAGGCCCGCAACAGAGCGGCTCAAATTTTGTACTAATGACCTCTCTGGTATTTCTATAGAAATGCCCTGTTAAACACCCAGGCATTTCAACTTTCAGTCACAAGACCTATAAAAAATTCATACTCTGAATCTCCAGTTTCAAACCGCAGCCCTGCCTCATTAAGAGCTTTTCAATCCTCCCACCCCACACACTCACAAAGGGGGGCTGTTTTTATCTCCCCAGCGTTTAGATTTCACATTTTCTTCTCCTCTTGTTTGCATTTTTTTTACGCATCTCCCGAGGCTGGCAAAGAATCAGCGTGACCCTGGATTTCCTGGTATTAAAATATAGTTAATAGGAGCTTCTTTAGAGGTAGGTGACTAAATAAAAACAGGCAGAGAAAAAACACAAGAACTGAATCCCACAAGCTTTATTATTAAGTAACTTTCGCTCACATCGCAGACGCCTTGCAGAAATCAGAAAACCTGCAGGCTGCAAGCACCCAAAATCACCCAAAATGACCCCAAAGCGCCGCGGGGCTGCCCCCGCACATCCTCCAGCAGCTCCCATTGCGCCTTTCAACGCGTTCCAGCGCATGAGACCAACAGGTGGGGCTCAATTTTTGAAGCACATTTGCGCTTTCCAACAAAAACTCGACTACGGAGCGTGGCAGTAGCGCAGAGCACCCCGCGGCTCCCCGTCGCCTCACAACCCCCCCGGCCGCCATTTCGGGCGCCCCCACCCTATCTCCCCCTTAAACCCCCCATACAACCCCGGGTTCGCGCATGCGCGTTCCGCCCTGTGACGCCGCAGCGCCCGGCGCCGTGACGCGCCCGGCGGGGCCTCCCGCTCTCCTCCAATGGGGCGGCGCGGAGAGCCCGCGGGGCCCCGCCCCCTACCGCCGCCGCCGCCGCCACCGGGGCCGGGGCCGCCGCCGCCTCAGCAGCAGCAGCGCAGGGCGCGGAGAGTGAGGGGGGGGGGGGGACCCGGATGAGGAGGCGGCGGCGGCGGCGCCCGGTGGCGGTGTCGGCGGTGCCGGGCTGAGGGCCGGGATGCTGCCGGTGTACGCCATCGTGCTGTCGGCGCTGGCCGGCGCCTTCCTGACGCTGCTGCTGCAGCTCCTGCTCCTCTACGGCAGGAAGCCCGAGCCGCCCCCCGGGCCCAACGGGGAAGGCGAAGGCCTGGTGTACGCCCGCGTGGCGGCGGGGCACGGCCTGAGGGAGTACCTGCAGGGCGCGGAGCCCCCCCCCGCCGGCTCGGCGGCAACGGACGCGGCCCCGCTGCCGGTTGCAGCCGCCTCGGCGCCGCCCGCTGCGGGCCCCGAGCCGCCGCCTCCTCCTCCGCCTTCTCAGCAGCAGCAGCAGCAGCAGCAGGCGGCGGAGCCCCCTCCGGAGCCGTCGTCCCGCGAGGAGACGTGCCACTTCCTCAATGCCATCTTCCTCTTCCTCTTCAGGGAGCTGCGGGACACGGCCCTGGTGAGGAACTGGGTGACGAAGAAGATCAAGGTGGAGTTCGAGGAGCTGCTGCAGGCCAAGGTGACGGGGAAGGTGCTGGAGGGGCTGAGCCTGCGGGACGTCTCGCTGGGCAACGTGCTGCCCGTCTTCAAGGCCGTCAAGCTCCTGCGGCCCGTGGTGTGCAACGAGGAGGGCTGCCCCGAGGAGCTGGGCTTCGAGGTGGACCTGGAGTACAACGGCGGCTTCCACCTGGCCATCGACGCCGACCTGGTCTTCGGCAAGTCGGCCTACCTCTTCGTCAAGATCTCCCGGGTGATGGGGAAGCTGAAGCTGGTCTTCACGCGCCTCCCCTTCACGCACTGGTACTTCTCGTTCATGGATGACCCCGTGATACTCTTCGAGGTGAAGTCGCAGTTCGAAGGGAGGCCCATGCCGCAGCTCACGTCCATCATCGTGAACCAGTTCAAGAAAGTGATCAAGCGCAAGCATACCTTGCCCAGTTATAAAATCAGGTAAGAAGGGGCCTGCATCCAAAACATTACTCTTGGAGAAATGTGTTAAAATTGTTGTCATGTGCTTAATAGGCCAAAAGAGGCTTCTCTTGGTATTCTTGCAGTTGGGGCACGTGCACTTCATTGATATCAAATGCTTTCCATGAAGATAAGCATGGGTTTCCGTTTATAGCGAGTGAAATAACCTCACTTTGCACAGTGAGGTTGTGATATGCCCCAAAACGCGTATAACTGAGTGATGGAAATAGTGGGTTTCAGGAATTCTTGGGTCCTGTAAGGTGTCTGACAACAGGACCAGGATCTTTCTGTTTGGAAGAGGTAAAAGGATGCCTGTGTGGAACTGCACATGGATTGGGGGTATCCTTCTGTCACTGGTGAGCCCCCAAGGCAAGGCTTGTGGCTTACGCTTATTGAGAGAGAGAAGGATTTTGTTCCTTCACATGAGGCAGGAATAACTTCCCTTCATAGGGAATATTTTTGGAATCACGTGATAGGTGGTGACCTCCTCCTTTCCGGTTTGCTTAATTTCTTCAATAGCTTTGGGAAAATCTTGAAGTTGATAAGAGATGTGTTACTGCTATTGTGTTAAAGCTTTGGGGGGCTTCTTTTTTTAATTTTTCTTTGAAAGCTATCATGTTTTCTAAAGGTACATGTAGCAGCACAGGCTGTGTAATATTTCACATCTAATGCAATGTTCAGTGATGTTTCTGTAGCAGAAGTTGCAAGTGGCATCTTCTTTTCTTCATTCCACTTCGATTTTTTGGTCTAAAAAGATACTGAATGTGTTACCTCTGCTAAGGTACAATGTTCCCCTTCTCTCATGTGTCTTAGGTTACCACGTTTCCTTTCTCTCTGGTTTATTCTTTGTAGTATTTGTCATGTGTTAATTCAGGATTTTCGTTTTGTTTACCACATTCTTTTCCAATAAGCCTTTTCTCTGAAATTCCTCAGACATGAGTAACTGAAAATGCCTACTTGAATTTTGAAGTGTAATTAGCAGTGACATAATTTTTGAAGCCTTTTCAGCTGGTTCTTCTGCAATCTAATTTAGAAGAGCTCTTGTGAAAATGGATGTGTAAAATATCCAGGACTTGGAAAGCCCTGAAAGGGCAGTAAGTAGTTTCTTAAAGTAATGTGGTGGTCCCTCCAGAGACTGAAGAACTGAATTACTCTCTGAAAGGCCTTGGGCAGCAGTGAAACTGTCAAGAGCAAGTTTGCTCCCATTCATTTACTGCTTTGGGAAGGGACTGGAGCTGCTAACTGTGGAAAAGAGCTGGAAGGAGAGGCTGGGATAGTACAGTCATCCTGGCAAGTGAGCATTCTTGGCATACCTAGAAGGACCAAGTAGAACAGATGAGCAGTGCACTCTCTAGGCAAGTTTCTGGCCTGTTTGTGGAAGCAGTGATGGTGTGCTTGTCCCCTTTGGGAGCAGGAGAAAGAGGTTTTCATTTTTCCCCTGGGAGATGCACCTGGACAGTAGTGCTCTCTCTTTGTTTGGGGTGAGAGTACTGAATTTTCCATGGATTTCTCAAACGTTCTGCACCATTAGGCCACTGGCATGTTAAAAAGAGACAGGAAGGGGCAAAAAAGGAAAGAAGCAGAGCTCAGTGACTGGGCCAGAAATGAGTAGAAGTGTATGAGGACAGAAGGTAACTGACACTGAAGACAGTACGGGAAGCATAAATTCTTGTGGAGTTGAGATGAGTTAAAGAAAACATTTTAAAATAACAGTTAAGCTGTCAGGAGCTGGGAATTTCGGAATGCTTGAGAAGAAAACAGTGTCAGCTGTTTTTCACCCTGGGTAGCAGGCTTGTTGTGCAGGGTGGCAGGTGTTCAGCTAAGCAGTGTCTAACCTTGTCTTTGGTGCTTTTGACCTTTACATTTTACACCGTGTTGTGAACGTGTAATTCTGGCCCACTGTGTTGTAAACGGGGAAGGCAGCAGGCTGAGCTAAGTGCTTGTTAATGAAATTACCTTAAGTAAGGCAGATTGGGTCATCGGTGCCCGAACTGCTTAGAACTTTGCCTTTGACATTTTCTAGTTGGACTGCTGACCTCTTCGTGGGGACCTTTAGGCTCCTTATCCATGAACCCTGTGGCTGTCTGCAGGTGCCCAAGGATCTGTGGGGATATTCTCTGGCAGCACACCTCGGAGGAGTTGATTTAGCCAGATCCCTGGCAGCGGGGGTTAGGAACAGCCCAGCAGTGACAGTGCACCCTTACCTGATGGTGTGGCTGAGGAGTTAGGGCTTCTGTGGTGTGGAGAACTGATTTGGAAAGTTCCCTGGTGATAAGATAGAAAACTTTGCATTTTAATAGATTTTTTTTAAAGAATGGATTGATTTGGGGTTATGGTAGTCCAAGGCCATGTAATGTATTCCTTAGCAGAGAACGTGTAGGAAGAAGTCAGGACAGTTTCACAACGGCTTAATAACCTGGTGCCTTACTTAAAACATAACAATCCCTCATGTACAGGGAATGTGCTTCTCCTCTCCCCATTTCTTTCTTTCCCGTGGCCCATACATCTCATGTTTAAGTGCTTAGTAAGTGTTTGGTTCCATGTGTAGTTCAAAACCTCTTGCTCAAGTAACTCTGTAAATAAATCTTTGAATAGCAGTAATTACAACCTTGTAAACAAAAGCACTTGGAGAGCAGGGAGTTCTCTTTCCAGCTGGTTAAAGGGATTTGTTACCCAGCTAGTTTCCAGATTGAAGTCCATAAAGGAGTTTTAGCTTTATTTAGTTGATGGTAACATTTAAAATAAATGGATTTTGTTGTCTTCTGTATTAGGTAACTTTCAGAGGGCTGTTGGTAATGAATGGTGTAAGAGGAGAACTGTCAGTAGTTGAGTTTTGAACATCCTGTAACTAAGTTGGAGTTAAACAGATCCCTCCTCCTCTTACATTAGTGAATTGTGAAATATCGTATTAGAGAACGCATACGTGTGTTTTGTCTTTGCACATAGACTGTGTCCTCAGACAAGCTGCTACAGACACATTTTCCCAGATGGGTGCCAAATTTTAGGCAGCAAAACAGTGATGAGTAAGATCGTCATCCTCTGTACCATTGCTGAGAGAGACTTATGCATCCTCTGTAACTGGTTGGAATGGGGAAGAAGAAATCTGGCATTCCTGATGCTCTCTGAGCCCCATAAGGGAGGCAGTGTAAGCTGGTGAGTGCGTTCTGAAACTCACCTAGCATTCTTTGTAGCAGTTCCTCCACAAAAGCAATTGTCTGCTAATTGACAAAGGCGGGATGCACTTTGTCCAAACAAAGAAGTAGTAATTTGTGTTTTATTCTAATGGTGTATAATCAGTTTTCTTTGGCTCTTGAAGAGACATTTCTAGCTGGTAAACACTCATTTTGAAGCAATTGCCAGTCAGTGGCAGAGCAGCTATCTCATACAGTAGAAGCTGGCTATATTTCTGGAAGTAAGGCTGCTGCTAGAACTCAGTGAATAGTAGCTATTTCTTTTATTTTTTTTTTATCATTGTTGATGAAGTGTTGTGCAATTCAGCTGAAGTTGCAGGGATTGCTGCTGTTCTATAGCGAACTTTGATCTCCGTGCATTTATTGCTTCGTTACAGAAGAGAAAAAAGCATGCATTTCTGAAACCACTCCGTCAGAGAAGCCTCTCATTCAAACATGGGAAAGGTTTAAACTGACATGCTTGTTGCTTCTCTTCCAACATACGTGAGTGCTGGTGTGCTCTTGAGAAATTAGATGCTGTCTCGTGCCAAAATCTCTGCTGCTGGCACCTTCGGGATCCAGGCTGAGTCAGCCGTGCCCACCCACGCGGCTTGACCTGACGCTGGATTTCTCATGTAGGTTTCTTTTGGTAGAGCACGATGCTGATTGTCAGCACACAGCGGAGTTTATCCTGCAGACTGAATCCAAGCTTTGGTTCTTTATTGTATGCACTCAGTTCTTCAGAAGTAGTACCGTAGGCATTTTTTGTGTTGGTTTGAACTTTCTATAACTTTCACATGGCACAAAGTGGTTAATACTAGGCTGAAGATACTAGCATTGCTGTAGCATGTTTAATTCCTAGAGATAACTAGCAAGGGCTGTTTCAAGTGTCCATCTTTTTGCCTGTCTTTGCTGCTGTAGGTATCACAGGCTCATCCCTCAGTTCTCTAACGAGCTACACCTTGCTCATTAATATCCTTATTAGTTCCAACCTTGATATTCCCCCTGCTAATGCCAGGTACGCTAATTACGCTGTTCTCCAGCCTATTCTGAAGTCAGCTGTAGTTCTGTTGTTTTGAACAGGTTCTGATACCTTGGTGTAGATTTCAGCAAGCTTTCATTTTTTTTTTTTGTGTGCGCTCTGTAGATAATCAGAATACACTTTTCCATAATGAAGATCCAAAGCCTGCTCTGAGCACACAAAGGGGAAGGAAGAAGTACTTGCAATCTCACCTCCCTCCAAAACTTCATTCCCCAGTATTTCCCCAGCAGCAAGAGCAAAACTCTGACAGCTGCTGTTTTTTCCCCCCTAGGTTTAAGGTCTTGCAAGTTCACCCATTGAGGTTCAGAACAGCTTAGGTACTGCCAAAGCAGCAAGGGAGGGAGTTCTGGATATTTTAAGTACACTTGGTTTTTCAGTTCATTACAGTAACAAAAAAATAAAATAAAATTCAGTACAGATATTAGCCTGTTGTTTATTTTAATGTATGTTATCAGGCTGCAGTCACTTTGTTTTTGTTAGCAGCAATCTTTGATGGATTACTTTAACGTTTTTATATCAGTTTATATATTAATTAGATAAGCTCCTGAATTCCCTTCCAGCATGAATTGCCCTTTGAACTGATCATTTACAATATAGTGAGCTACGTTAAATCATTTTATGCTTTATTTGGAAGGTGGAGCTGTATTGAATTTCACTGGGAAGAACTATTAGAGAAGCCTATTTTCATTTGCTGTTACAGAATGCAATTTGAGGGTTACACAGCAGTTTCTTATTTTTGGCAAAACCTAAGCTGGGAGGTAATGTAAGTAGCTATTGATTATGAAGTGTTTCTTATAATAGAAATGACTTCATAATTTGGTAACAGGTATTGGAAAAAGTATAAAATTAAAAAAATCTATGTAATTCATATGATGAGGTTAATGCAACCAGAAATACTTACAGAGATTGGGACTGTGAGCACTGCTGACTTCAAAAATCAGCCGTCAGTAGAGATACCTGCTTTCTTTTCCTCTCCTGCGAAGGAAGAGGACGTAGAGTCTCTCTACCTGGGCGGATTGTGACCATAGCTATGATGTGACCCTCTTGAAGCAGCTACATCTGTGAAACACACCAATGTGAAGTTCATTCCTATTGTTGCTAGAAGGAAAAATTAGACTTTTTTTTTTTTTCTTTTTACACCCTACCTCTGTCCATTCTAGGTGGAAAAATCTTTTAGTCTATAGAAAGAGGAAAAAAAAAAAATGGTTTCAGGTCCTTTTTTACTCTGCAGAAACGGATGGTACAGAAGCGCTGTGGGTTTTCAGGTTGTTCCAGAGGTGATGCTCTGAGTGATGCCAGCACAGAGACTCGTTTTGCTGCTGGCAGAGCAGCGGTAATGGCAATCAGTGGATCTGTCTGGAGACAGCAGCTTCACGCTTGGAAGATTATCTTTGTAGTGCAAGGGCAAGTAATATTTTTTTTATTCATACGGGATTTAGATAAGTGGATTTGTGGGCAACCTGACAGATAGTAAACAAAACCAAGCCCTGGAATGTTAAATATTGTGATTTCTTCAAGGGTGCTGTGTGACTAAAAGGGAGCTTTTTATAGTGCACAGCTTTTCTGCCTTAATTTTGGGAGTGGTCCACCTCAGCCATTGTGTCTAGAGGGTCACCAAATTCTTCAGATTAAATCAAAGTCGTCTTTATGTAGATACCGCACCCTAAAACACTGGTTCCAGGGGATTTGAAACCTTTTACTCCAACTCCAATGATTTGTGTTCTTTAACGCAGAAAAGCTCTAATTCTGAAAGAATGCTGATTTGAAACGTTTTCGTTATAAAGAGTAATTTAATGAATGACTAGTTACAGCTACATATTGGACATTTCCTGGAATACAGTCAGTGCTCTTTCCTGTTTAAATGCGAGCCCTTTCCTATGACTAGTCAACAAATGTTACGTTTTCATACTCGCAAGGACTAGGAGTTAATGTGGCACTGATTTGGGATGGACTGGGCAAGAAACTGGGGACCAAAGATATAGCTGGGGACAAAGAAAACAAACAACTCACTGGGGGGGATGAAGAAATACAAGAATTAATTTCAGCATTTGCATTTGGTGCAGGTGGTAATCCAATAAGCATCAGGGTTAATTGTCCTGACAGGAAAGTAAATCTCCATCAAATTCTTTTAATTGAAACTTGAAAACTGGCTCTGGTTTCTTCTCAGGCTGGCCACGAGGGAACCTTGCTTTGCCGTGAGGGTGGGCACAGTGTTTGCACAGCGGGCTCCCTGCGGGGCTCGGTGCCCGATGCTCCCTGCTCAGGAGGCTTTTGGGAACCCCTGAGCTCTTGGCTAGCCCCAGAGTTGGTTGGGCACTTGGACCAGGTGGTTGCTGCAGGTCCCTTCCAACTGAACTGTGCTACGTCCTAAAAACAGTTTATAAAAGATTATCTGTGCGATGGTGATAGAAAAATTGTCTTGTGTGCTTTACACATTTCCATTTTGTATTTTTAAATGCTTTGTTTTAATTTTGCAATGAACTTTTTTCATGTGAGTGTGACTGAAGGCTCAGAAAATTAAATGCATTTGACACTTAATGGTAGAAAGATACTTCATATTTCTGTTCCCTGTATTTCTTCTCACTGTTGTTCTGAACACTGCTCTTGAGCACTGGAGCTGACCTGGCTGCTCAGTGAGAGCAAATACTTTGCTTTGTATTCAGTTGTCATTTAGAGTTACCTTGTCATGATTTTTCATCTTTTTTTCCTCAATGAAATATGAAATAAACAGTCGTCCTTTCTTATCTTTAGAAAGATAATTTATTTCAAAGTAAATATGGGGCACACGGGAGCTCTTCACATTCCCAAACTGTGGGCATCCGACCAAAGCCTGCCTTTGGGTCCGGGCCCCCTGCGGGCAGCAGGTAGGGCGCGTGTTAAAGCGTGGGGCTGGGCTGTGACCCTGGGAGCTGGGGGCAGGTGTGCGATGTGGGGAGCACTGGGGGTGTGCTGGAACCGAGCATGGGCTCTGCCTAAAAAGAGGTAAAATCTGTGTCCCTGTGCCTTGAAGTGATCGGTAGAAACGGGCAGCTAACAGCTCCCAGCAGCTCGTTTGGTGTGGAAATGTAAGACTGTGTTACAGGACCAATTCTGTACAAAGAACATAAAATATTGCTGACAAAAAGGTGAAATGCTGGGTCTGATAGCTCATGGATAAGGAGCAAGGCTTCAGTAGGCAGCGGGTACCCGTGCGGTGCTCCAGCCGCTGCCGAGCTCGGTCCCCAGCTGGGGGCTCCCCCTCTGGAGCCCATCCTGGTCCTGTCATGCTGGGGGCTCCGACGGGAAACTGCTCGCTCTGCATTCCTGCCGAGACTGCCTCAAGTCGCCCAGTGTGCCTCTGTGTTTACAGTTCGTGTTCACACTTGTTTGATTTTAAACTATTCCAACATTTGATTATTCTTGATATCATAAGAGACTTTACATTTGGAAGCGCTGGTAGGACTAATAAGCTTCATTGGCTGAAATGAGTATGAAGGGGAAAATGTCACGTACCTCTCTGATTTGTTAATTTAATGATAATTTGTGCCACCCTGGTCTGCTAAAATCAATTAATTGCTGTAATACAAACACTCAAACTGTGCTTTTGTCCAGAAGAAAGCAATGAGCCGGTATTAATGATAGGTGAGGGCAGGTCGCTTTTTCAGCAGGTTTCATTCTGGATGGTACAGGAATATCAGTGTTTTGTGCCTAACAGTGGGCAGGTTCTCATTTTGGAAGTCTGTGGGTGCCAGTTTGCAAGAAGGGCATCCGTGGGTGGTTGTTTTATAAACATTGCTCAGGCCAACGGGGACACGCTAAGCTCAACTTAAAATTTAGAAATTTCTTCAATTGAGCAGTTTCTGCTGCAATCACTGTGTTTCTGGCTGACGCAGAGGATTTGCTGCCGGGATGTTTTTCATTCGTATGGGAGGAAGGTCCACAAATGCCTTGGAAATTTTTCCAGTTGTAATTTACCTTTACCAGGTAGCAAATCACAGTTATTTCACAAGCCAAGCAGATCTGGGCTAAAACACAGACTTTACTTCAAGATACTCGATGGTCCCAGCCAGGAAATCTGGTCCTGTAGGGAGAAAAGGAGCAGTGAGGGCTGGAGCTTACAGATACGTGCGCGTTGCAAAGCAAGCTGTAGCTTTTGTGAGATGGCAGTAAAGCTTTTCAGCGCTGGAGGACTGCTTTGTCTTGTTCGGTTTTATTATTTTATTATATTTTTCTGCAGCTGTTGTAATCTATTTTAGCCTTAAAAGTACATGGGAACAGCTTACCTTTGTAGCTTCTTAATTCCACTGCTGGACTTGCAGCTCTGCTGGATTTCAGCAGGACGGTCTGCGGGGAGCCCTGTGCGCAACCCGTTCCTTTAAAGCTGTTCTGTGTAATGCCAAAGAGAGGAATCCCAGTACAGCAGTGTGCTTTTCATGTTTTTGAAGACATATCAGATGTCATAAAAAAAAATCTGTATTACAGAGATCAGCTGATGATAGAGTTCATCAGATTGCTGCGCTCAAAGGCAGTAATTAGTTGCCGGATACGACTAGCAGAAAATCAAATTTGGACAGTCATTCAGGAAAACTTTTTTTTAGAAGTTTTGCGTTGCTTGAAATGTAAAAACTTGCAAGGGCAATTTGGGATTAAGTTAAAAACAAACCTTAAAAATGATTCTGATGTAAATTAAGGGAACACACTCAGGCTGGGCAGAGAGTGAGCAAGGAAAAAGGGTCCAGGGGCTGTGCCCGAAGCTGTTTCTTGATCCTAAGTCCTATGTAGGTTACATCCGGCTGTTCACGTGCCTTCTGTTTTCTGGGTCTTGTAGGTTTTTCTTGTTTGTTTGTTGGGTTTTTGCTGTTTTAAAATATTGGACAGAATTAAGAAATAATCCGTGGATATCTAATAAAGAATAAGCCATAATATGACTTTCTTAACCTAGTCTTAATGCTAAACTTAATGAATTTTCCTGTGTCAGCTTTAAACAGCAACATAGTTATGAAACATGCCTGTTCAGAAGAGAATATTTACAAATATTACGGCCTGCTTTTGCAGTGGCATTAGGCACCAGCTGCTTTCTGTAACCAGTGCCTCATACATAAAATGCTTTGAACAGCACCGCAACCTCTGCAAATTGCCCTGTCAAATACACTTTTACATGGGATTTCAAAAGTAAGTCATGGTGTGCTAAGAGCATGAGCATCGCTTGTGTAGTAAATGCCTTAAAACATCATTCCTGTGTGCCTGAGCTGGAACAGGACGAGGGGGAGCTGACGGTCGTGGTCGTGCAGCGACACAGCAGAAAGCTTTGCAGAAGTGTCTGAGCTGCTGCTGCGAGCGATCTGCCTCGGCGAACAATTCCGAAGCAATGAAATGGGGGAAATGAAGCCGTCTAGTTCTGAAAACTTCATAACAACTCGGCTTTCTGGTGGTGATTCTGTTCTGAATAAGCCTGCATCCTTCTGGCACTGGGGTAGAATAAACAAAACAAAACTCCGGGTGTTGCCAAGCGAAGAGCCCAGCGGATTACAAGGGGAGGTGGGGTGGGAACAGCAGTGTTAGTCAGCAGTATTGTTTTAAAACAATACCGCAAAAACTCAGATTGTTGTGTTCTTCTGAAAGGAGGACAAATTAGAGAAAATAGCCAAATTCATTATGGGGATGGTGGGAGAGGATTAGGGTAATTGGAGCAGCTGCTGCTTTCAAACACCCTCGCCAGTCACAGCTCACTTGCCATTGGTGGTGCGGGACCCATAAAATGCAGGAATTGTGCCCGATAATTCTGCACCCCTCTACTTGCTTGTCCCCAGGCCCTGTCCATGCAGGGTGGCCGCATCATTTGGTCTTATTTACTCACAGCACGGGCCCCTTAGTGCCGTGCCACGTCCATGCCCATCACTGCAGTGGGGTGGGTGAGCTCTTGGTGCCGTGGTCCTTGGTGGCTGCTGCTGCCCGTGTGGGACTTTATGGGAGAGCCCTCAGTCAGCCCAGCTTTGGGGGGGTTGCTGCGGGTTCTGAGCCAGGCTGGCTCCAGGGCTTTGCAGGGCTTTAAGGGCAGGAGCTGGGCCATCTTCTGTGTGCCCAGGGGTGGCCAGGGTGCTGTAAGATGGGGAGAAGCTTCGGTAGTTGGTGCCTTGTCAAAGCTAAGTGGAGGAGCGGGGATGAGCCTGCGCAGGCTCTGGTGTCTGGAGGCAGAACAGGCAGAAATGGTTCTCCACGTCTGGGTTACGCCTGTCAGAGGCCCTCTTCAGGCCTAAAAGTCAGAGGTGATTTTGTGGCCCCTCAGGAAGCTGTCTGGGAAGGTGTCAGTGATCAGCGTGTCGATGGAGCTAGTGCTTGGCGTAGAGAAATAAAACTCTGGAGTTCGGAGGGCAAGCTGTGTGCTGAGCTGGGATTTCACGGGAACACCAGCACCGCTTCCCTCTGACCAGGGCTGCGGAGAGACTTGAGGCCTCCTTACAGAGAACATGCTGTAGAAGTAGGGAGGTTTTGCTAGCAGTGCTTGCTGCAACCAACCCAACCCCACTGGCTGAAGGTGTAGAGCGTTGGGTTTGGGTCCCTTTGTGTCCTGCCAGTATTAGTGTCGTTCTTCTTGAACGCCTCTGAGCTGCCTGTTGGGGTGGGTGCTGACCCACACCTGCCTGGCTTCAGCTCTCCATGAGGAACGCATCTGCCCGGTTAGACAGGGAGGTTGTGTCCTGTCCTGCCTCAGCCTGAGGATTTCCATCTTTCTCGTAGTTTGAACCAGCAATCGGCTTCAGTGAGAACACATGTAGCTTAAAACAAAACCAAAAGAAACGCAACTCAGGGAGATGAAAGAGTCGTTTGCTGCATTTCATAGCTAAGTTATCTCGGTGTACGTAGAATTTGGAACTTGGGAAACTGTTCCTGAAATGCAAAGAATCTCTGTGTGGTCAAATTGATGTTGCTTGTGCTAAGAAAGTAGTGTTGATAAACCTGATTTGAGATTTCTTTTTGCCTTCGGCTATTTCAGTACAGACGGCAAAGGCGAGACTTCCTTTGCCGTATTTACAATTGCTTCTCTCATAAAAGCAGGACAAGAAATGTACCACTTTATTTCCTCCCTGAGATTGCTACTTGAATATTTACTTTTTTATTAGCCATTGTGAAGTAGGTCTTAAAGCTGTGAGTGCTCATTCTGAGCCACTGATGGGAGGTACTCGGAGGTACTGATAGCGCTGCATGGAGGAGACGGCCGTCAAAATCTGGAAATGTGTGAAACATCTTGGAAGGAAAAACAAAATTAAATCCCTGCATTTCTGAGGTCTTGATTTAAAAAGTGACTGCTCGTATATTGAGAGCTTATGTGTGTAAGCCTCTTACAAGTCTGTGGCAGAATATCCTGTAGCAGTGGGTGGAGTGCTAGGAGTGACTTGCAGCCTTGCCTACAGTTTCTGGGAAAATAAACCTACTCGTACTGCGCTGAGTTCCGTGGGTCAGATTTTCCTGGGTGGGAGTAAAACTAAAATTAGCAGACATCTATACTGAATAGGAGTGTGCTTTGAGGTCCTGAAGTCCCCTGAATTCTGACACTCGTGCAGCGTCGTTCTTTGTGAAATCAGTGGAAGCTGCAGAAGTACTTTGTGCAAAATCTGCAGTGGTGGGGCTTAAATAACACAGCAAAACACCCAACACACCACTCGTTATTGCTTTCAAAGTAAGGAGGATTTCCACTTCTACATTTCAATGTGAAGAATGATATAAGCTATTTGCAGTACAATATTTAACATTAGCAAGCCTAACTGTAAGCTGATAAGTACTTTAAAAATGTCATTAGTGTGGTCATGCCCTTTTAGAAGTAGGTTGTAAGATTTTAGAATTTTAGTGGATACACACAGGGGAAGAATTGAGGGGTTTTATGAATTAAAATCTCATCTGGTGTCAATCACTTTCTGAATGTATACTTCATGAACTCATGACTTGTATTTCTGTAAATCGGATAAAAAGGCTGTCTTTTAGAGACAGCTGTCTCTAAAAATAACTCCAGTATTTTTGAGTTTTATTTTGTAATTTAACAAGCCTTCTGTTTATTAAAAAAAAAAAAAAGACACACACACACAAACTGCTGAATAACTTTATTTTTTCCAAAATATTTTGGATATTAAAATTTTCAAATATAGCGGCATTTACAAAAGCAAATTAATGGTTTACTAAACAGTTTTGCTTCAGATTTTGATTTATTTTATTTACTGTGGCAAACAGGTTTTGCAGACTTGCAACGTATACAAAGTAGTTCTTGCTAACGATAGCCACATTCTTAGCTAGTGGGCTCCTCTGAAGTTTAGGGTCTCTTTTTGCCTTGTTTATTAAGATTGAAATGTTCAGGTAATGTGTCGTGACATAAATCTGTGACTTGATTAAAAATTCATAAACCTGTTGATGTTTAATCTTGTTTTATGGCAGCAAAGTAGCGCTGAGATCCATAAAATACACATGATTAATGTGGGCTTGAACAGATACCCCGTGATTTTATAGACCACTATTTTAGATATCAGACTTCCGTAATGAAACCAGAGAATAATTTATATTTTTCCTAGAAATGGCTTCTCACTGCTGAGCTGAAGCTCTGCTTACAAAATCCCAGCCTTGCATATAGAAGTGGAGTTGTCTGTGCTGCTGCTCAGTGAATTAGGAAATAGGCTGCTGAGTTAGAGTTTTTGAAGTTTGTTAGTCTGTATTTAGCCTTATTTTGTGTGTGTGTGTGTGTGTGTGCACTGTGATTCTGGACGTTTTTTATAGATGCAATGAACAGAAACACAGAACCCCTTGGTGATCTTTGGCCAAATAACTTGATTTTTTTTTTCCTCCCCCGTTTTTAATAGATTTCCTCATGCAACTAAAAATACTGCAGTTAAGTAGGAGCCGTGGAAGCAATCGATTTACCCAAGAGGTTATTAATGGCATTATAGAGGAGGCCCTTCTGAAAGCAAAGCAGTGACTTACAGCCTTGTCCCGTCTAGGTGAGCCATCGCACATCCCTGCCTCCCCCACGGAGCTGGCGGCTGGAAGGAAGGAAGGAAGGAAGGGGCTGCGGCAGCTCTGCAAGCCCCCCAAGCGAGGGGGAGCAAATTGGGTTTGGTTTTCAGATGCAGTTTTGATCTCAGCTTTGTGAGTGATGGGATAGGAGCGAAGGAGCCCCTGAAAGTGGCTCCGAAACACGGCATGAGCCCAGCGGAGGAGCTTTTGTGCGGAGGAGACGCACGGGCTGCAGGCAGGGTCTGGAAGCATTTTGCTGGGCTTTGTGTGTGGAGGAGCTAAGTATTACGCTATTTGAAGTATATCTTTAATCCTGTACGTTAATCGAGTGGCTTTATCGTAATTATCTTTCAGTATAGTTATCTGACCTAATTCTTCGTGTGAAATTACTTTTTTTTTTCCTCTTTGTGCCTTGTGATATTTTTCAAAACACTTTTGCTACTCAACAGCTTCTTTTAACTATTATTTTTACTTTGTTTAATGCTAAAAATTCGCGTGATGTTGATTGCTGTATATTCCTATTCGTATTAAATTATAATGATGCTCTGTAACCTTTTCTTAATTGTGCTGTTTGAGTTTTAGACTTCTGAACAAATAAGATCAATTTATGGAGGGAGATGGATAATCTAAAAACAAACTGAAGAAGCACTATAAGCGTCTAACATAAGGCATTTTAAAACACTTTTTTTTTAAAGCAGGATTTTGAGGCAAGGACTTGGTGTTTGCTTTGCAGTATAACTCCAAAGTGACTTTTTTTTTTTTTTCCTAGGGAAGAGGCGAAGAGTTTACAAAACCTTAACTACAGTATACAGACAGTAAACTCTACCTTAGTTCCAGTATTGTTTGGTATCATTTCACAGGCTAGGAATTGAAAAGGAGGTTTCCAGATATATGGATGGAGTTGGTGTAATCCTGCTTTGCAGCCCGAGGATGTGTGACACGAGCATGAATTTTTGCCATTTGACCTTACAGAGTAAAGAGAGGCAGTGGCAGACCCCATGTGAAGGCATCTAAGGTGCACGCAGCAGAAACGTGCCTTTGGGGACCCTGGTACAAAGTCAGTGGGGTTTAGACACAAGCTGTATTTCTCTAAGCAGCTTTTGGTCACATTTTCTCAACCATTGCGCTACCAGCAGAGACTCTGAGATTCCCCCAGCCCGTTGTCAAGTCCTAAAACCCTTCCCCAGGCTGCAGCAGCCAGCGGCCCCGTTGCAGAGCACTTCTCATGGGCTTGTTCTCCGCTGATTGAGGTCCTCGGTTCCACGTAACCAACTTTTTGCTTACGGCTTAAAGTTAAGACAGGGAGAACACTGGAGTAGTGTTCGAAGATACAGACAGCCAAATAGAAGCCACATTTTTCCTTGTTCAGAGTTTGCCTATGAGAGCTGTGAATTCGGGAGAGCAGCCTGCTGGGGCTGATCTCACCCAGGGTGCTGAGGCAGCTGCAGGGACCGGCCGTGATTCCTCCGTGCCTGCAGTTCACACTTTGGCTTTTTGTAGGCTTGCTGAGGTTCCCTGCTAGGCTGCACACACACATTTTCATTTTTAGTTCGTGTGATGGATTTCTCTAAGGCAAATGTATTGGTGGACTCTTGCTCCTTGGAGATGGACTAAATTTAAGTGTGTATTTGCTACCTCTTAAAGCTATTACAGAAGTTACGAGGTTATTTATGCAAAATAACTAATAAAATGAGTTCTGCCTTTTAATGACGAACCCGGGATGATAGGAAACAGTCATTTCTCCTTTTCATAGGAGTGTGTGGGTCATGAAGATACAGTGGCTCTAAAGGGAACAGATGCTGCAGGGCTTGGGAGCAGAGTTCTTCTCTTGCCTGCCTCGCTGAATTGTTACAGCCAGCATTAGCTAAAAGCCTTCTCCTGATGCATCAACACAAAGAAAGATAGCTTCACATTCATATTAGCAGTGTGTTTTGTTGTCTTTGGTGGAAATGCTCATTTCATAAAACCTGACAACCCATTTTGTTGGCAACGTGGCTGTTCATAGGCAGCAGAGTTCCCGGTTGCAGGTAGAGGCGATGGGGACACCCTCTTGCTGGTCAGCTACTGTGGCAGCCGGGAAGCGCCTGTGGCTGTTGGACACTGCTTTAAGAGGTAAAATGGCTTATAGGATTTGCTTACCATGAGGGAGAAGAAGGGAGAACCTGGGATACCTGCTGGGTTACGTGCAGGGATTGCAGGCTGCCTGCGTGTGGCCCTGCAGTACAGCCCGGAGGTAACCGCTCGCTGCCGACGTCGTGGGCTCCGTGTCCTGCTGCCAAGCTGCCTTGAACAGCCTCGTGCTGCCTTCCAGGAGCGGGAGGCTTCAGAGCAGCAGTTGCATAAATAACCCCATATCCCAGGTAAAATGTAGGGTTAAGGTTTGCTGCTAATGCCAGTGGAAATACATAAAGTATTGGGACTCTGCTAAGGATTTGGCAAATCAGTTTTATTGGTAAGAACGTGAACATAGACCCGTGCTGTAATGAGAACTTCTGTTGAGACGGCTTTTTAACTCTGTATTTTTATGAAATTTTATTAGTTAAGTGCCGCACAACACAAAGTTTAGCATATACTCTTAAGTGTTTTTCGTGTTATTGTAGGTAACTGCAGTGACACTTCAGATTTCCCGTCTTTAATTCATTGGTGCAGTAATAAAAAAAAAAAAAAATCTCAATTTTGATTTCTACATTCAAAATAATAATGAACATTTTCTTAATCTAGAAAGAAATGACTTATTCTGAGTTTTTTTCTTTATTCCATGCTGTAGCAAAAGATTGCAGCGTGCAGTGTATTTAACATCTTGTTCTGAAGCTACTTTAGAGACCACATCTTTGGTTTGACTAAATATTATAGTTGGTTATTTTGCTTTTTTTCTTCTTGCTATTATTTGTAGTGCTGTAAATAGATTTGTCTAGGCGTTGTTGTTAAATAGCCTGCAGACTTCTTATAATAACAGGAAGATTTTATCAATACCAAAAACTCAAATCCTTGCATTTGCTGCAATTCAGGAAGGTGGTGGTGATCTACTGGACCCTTTCTTCCTCTCTTCCTCCCTCCCAGAGCTCTTGTGTCAGCAGCTCGCTGAGGGGCCTGCTGGTGGTCGCTGGTTGTTGGAGGTTCCCAAGGCAAACTGTCCATGGAAGATATTCTGGAGGCGGTGTACAGATAGCTGCTGCTGCTACTAATTGGAAAGTTGGGTGGTTTTTTGTTTGTTTGTTTGTTGCATTCTTGCCTCTGCTCATGGAAATTAAATTCTTACTGTGCTGAAAATTAGAAAACCTACAAGTAATTACTAACCCAAAACTTGTGTTATTTTGCAGTGTAATTGCCTAACTGATGCTTTTTTGCTGAACAGAGCAGAAGCTCTGTTGGAGGGGAAAAACCAGCCCTAGCAGAGGGAGGGAGTGCTGTCGCTTGTGCTGCACGTGAGAGCTCCGCGGCAGGTTTGTGCCCAGCTCAGGGCAGGGGTGTTAGGGTCCCAAAGCAGCAGGGCTTCTTCCCAGTTTGTAGAGTGAAAATAGCACTGCTGCTATTTCCCCCCATCTTGTATTTGTTCCTATTCCTTACTTTGCAGTTCTTGAATTATTAAAGATCATAAGTAACATATCAAAGTAGATGGTGTCTGCGCATGAGGGGTATTTGGGGTTGGTGGCTTATGGTACGAGCGTACCATAAGTCTGAACTGTGGCCCGTGTGATTTAATTACTTCATATTTTTAATACACAAAATAATTGTATATAATATTTAAAGCTGAGTGTTTTGACTTGTCTGACTTCCTCCAGTCTTTTTTTTTCTGGAGGAGTTAATGAGGGAGAAACTTGGAACAAAATTAAAGTTAGAAGTGGAATTGGGTTTCAGTAAAATAACTGGAGAGTTAAGATGTACTTATTCACAAGGAGAATAAAAGAAGTGTCTTTTGCATGGCTTTGTCCGAGGCTGATGCTAGCATAAATATGAAGTCCCTCGAAGCAGAGCGTCGGGCTCCCTCCTGAAGAGTGTGTCGACAGTTAAAGGGCGCTCCGTTATTTATTTGGGTTTCTGAAACTCCTCAATCCCGGTCCATGTGACTGTTTCCTGAACATATTGTGATCTCCGAATGTGACAAGCAGATGCTTCTGATGGTTAAGCAAACAGTTTTTATGAAAGACTTCTTTGTTATGAAATGGCAGAGACGTCCTGCAGGCAGTGGTGCTCATCTTCTGCTGTTTGTTCGTCTTTCGAACAGCAAGAGCTGCTGGAAGGCCGGCGGTGACAAGGGAAAACCGGGCACTGGAAAGTGGTAGGAAACAAGCAATGAGTAAAAATGGAAAGCAGAGAGCCCCTACGAGTGCTTTCTCAAACACTTCATGTAAATAGCAGTGCCGTTCCCATAACATATTCCCATTTCCAAGGTCGGGGCCCTTGCTGCTGGAATCGCAGGGGCAGCGTGTGCGTGAGAGGGGCTGGGGCTGCAGCTGTGCGGCCTCTCCCCCTCCTGCTCCCCCTGCATCGCGGCCGTGTCCAGCCCTGAAACGGGGCCGTTCAGAACTGAAAGCTGGATTTATGAGTCTGGGTATTCTTATCAGAAAGAGCTCGTTGTGTGGTGAGATAACGGGTGTAAAACACTCAGTGTTTCGAACATGAACTGCTTTCCCCGAGCCACATGCAGCGATGGGAGAAATAAAAATTCAAGGAAAACTACTTAGTATCTGTATTTTAATTTTAATTCCAGAAGATAAAGGAAAAAAAAAGGCAATTAAATTTCTTTATTTTATTTTTTTTTTTGCAAAATAAGAGACTAAACTAAACTAAAAGTGTATGGCAACTATAAAGTGTACGGGTTTTTAGGTTGTATCAGTCCTTGTAAGTACAGCAGTGTTGTGACAATTTAGGTTTTAGGGTCTTAGTATTTCTTCACCTTAAACCTGTTTAAGTATTTCCTACGAAAAGGTCTTGTAATAAGGTTCTCCAATCTTCTCTGTTCAGAAAGTGTTATTAACTTTATTAACTTCTGCTTGTTCCTTTTGAGCAATAAACGTGCGGAAATGGCAGTTTTTCTCTCTTGGAGAATTAAAGATTCTTTCTAATCTCGTACTATTTTTAAGGTGTGGTAGTCCAATTTGTGTAATTTGAATTCTCTTCTGTATTTTTTTCAGGTTCAAGCCATTTTTTCCATTTCAAGTATCACCACCTGATGAATATGAAGATCGGGACCTCTGTATACAGGATTTTCTGCTGATAGAAGGTCGACTACAAGTCACGTTAATTGAATGTACAAGGTACCTTTTCTGTTTTTTTGCTCATTCTTTATTAAGCAAGTACACACATGTTCCTTAATTCGTAGTAATTATAGCTGTAAGCTTGTGCTGATTCAAGAAGTGGCATCGTTGTTGTGATGGAGCTTTAATCAAGAAACATATTTTTAAAGTAGAAATGAACACATGAAAGCTGTAGCAAGTTTGAGGCAATTCTACAGTGTGTGTGTATGAACAGGGATTTCCTTTTATTTTGGATTTTGTCTGTTTAAAAGCTAAAGTGCCTCTCGTTTTTGTTTTTATTTGTTTGGCACTCCAAATTATGAATCTCTTTCAGGACAATATAAATGTTGTAATTATCCTATTGTATTGTGTTGCAAGCACAGGGAAGTAATTGTTTCACTGTTTTACTTAGATTGATCCAAATAAGTTTTATGAGGCATTATTTGTCTTTGTTTTGAACAAAATAATGGGAAGAAAGAAAATGTACCTCCTTCGTTTATTGAAGAGAAAATTATTCTCTTTAAAACTGGACAAAGGTATGCAGACATGGTTTGGTTTTGTGGTTTTTGTTTGGTTTTGTCAGACCTTTTAGTTCTTGGTTTATGGTAGATCTTATCTTCATGGTGCTTAGGCTTTGATCTAGCCTTGTGCCATTCTGCTCTTTATGAACAAAACCTCTGGTTTACAATGCGTTTTTTTTGTTTGTTTGTTTGTTTTTTTTTAACTAGCTTTTTCATTAGTTGTATTACCAAGTAAGCTCCTTTTTGCTTTTTTTTTTTTTTTCTTTTCTTGTAGCCTTGTACAACCATGTTGGAACTTTATTTGCTGTGATGATGTCTTTTATTGGTGCTATTCACCATTTGCAACAAGCTTATTTCTAGATGATGATCTTCTGCTTATGCTTCTTGTTTGGTCTTTCTTGATTGTGTTGGTCATGAGTGATTTTTATTTTTTAATTTTGGGGGGCAGTAAAATTGCTGCTTACCTTTTTTCCTAGCATTACCAGCCTCCTATGAACACACCAATAATGTTGGTGCATTCCTTGGTTGTTAAGAGCATTTATTCTTCATCCCCTCTTAATAAAGGAGCTCAAGATCTCTCTGTAGACAGTCTCCAATTTCAATCCAATAGTGTGTTTGCTTTTATTATAATAGGGCCCAAAATAACTCTTGAAGTTACATGCAGTTGTTTTTGGTTTGGAAAGTCACTTTAAAATACCGTGTCTTTCCTGCATCTGACATACTGTGTGCAGCGTTGCCAACGTAACAGTACTGTTTTGTTTCTTTCCGTTACCTTCTAGAAGCCAGATTGCTCAGTTTGACATCATCAGCTGACCTCTCAGTATTTTCAGCTGTCACAGATGCTTATCAGATGGCAGAGAGAGGATGCAGTTGCTGGCTTGTCAGGCCTTTTGAGCTTCAGGTCTGATTTAATCTATTTTATGCAGCGTGGAATTTCTAGATGCACTCTTGAAAGCGGTATGAACAGACACATCTCGATCTACATGGCTGACTTTGGTCCTACAGTAATTCCTCAGATCTTCCAAGTTGTCCCATCCTCTTTTTGAACTTGAACAACCACAGCTGCTGTCTCCAAAATACCCCTCTAAATGAATATTCTTGCTTGCTTTGCACCTGAAGACATTTGTGAGGTAGAAGCTGAAAGGCACAGAGAGGACTTTGGAAGTAGAGAAAGAAATACACAATATGCACAAAAGTAGCAATGTCACAATTTCCCTTTTCATAACTACTGCGTGTGAAGGCTGTCCGGGGCTGTTGGCAAGGTTTCTTTTTGCAATACCACTCCATATGCTGACATGCAGAGAGTTTTTCACCAACATCTGCTGCTGGGACCTCTGCAGACCTGTTACAGTCCCTGCTGGCGTGCTGGGACTTCGCCCTGAGCCTTCCAGTGAGTGCTGTGACCTGATACTGACTGAGCATTGCTTCATTTCCCCAGACATCTTAGTTTTTCACCCAAAGGTGCTTTGAGGTCACTGAACCTCAAGAGCCTCTTCCATCACAGGCAGTTTGTGTGAGTGAATTCACAGCAGAATGGTCGGCATCCCCTAATGAGAACCGTCATCCGGAGGGGGGCACCTGAAGTTTTCTTCCTTGGCAATCTTTCCAATTCCAGAAGTGAAAATCACCTTGATTTCTGTATATTTTTCAGTTTTGCTCAATGCCTGAGGATTTTACATTCTGTCTCAATATGGTAGCAATGGCAGAGCTGAGTGATTTAAGCTTTGCTTTGGTCCTTGCGTGGAGTAGTAGCGTTCAGTTCCTGTTTTCTGTTCTAAGCAATTAAGTCTTGAACGACAGCGGAGAAATTGTAGTGATGAAGCATCTTGCAAACACTTTGTATGTTAGAAATGTCTAACTTAATTTCATTTTGTTCTTCACATATCCAAATGCATACTTCCTGCACTTTTTCTAATCACCCCCCAAGTTTCCTTGTTACTTGTTTGAAAGAAAATTTTCGTGTATTTTTTACATGAAATTATTGAAAGAATGGAAACTTCACTGGTGTAGATAACATTTTATAATTTTTGTCTGACCTATTGAAAGCATGTTTTTATGATTGTAATACCTTCACAGAATACTTTCATTGCAAAAATGTATCTGTAGGTGAAAACGTTGTACAACGTGACAGTTTCTTCTACAAAAGAGAAAGGAAAAACTGAAGTTAGACTAACAACTGCATCCTTGCCTTAATTTTTTTAGGGTGAGAAAAGAACAAAGCAACACGCTGTTAAATCTCCCCATATGACTTTTTAAGGGTACTCTGCGAAGAAAGTCTTAAATCCTGTCAACTCTTACTATATTAAGCAGAATATTCTTCTAAAACTGTGCCACAATGTGGGCTTTTAAAATGAACATTTGTTTTAATAACCTTTGTGGACAAAGAGACTTTTCCGAAGACAGTCGTTTTGTAAAACACTGCAGTGTGTACCCGAGCCCGATGTGTTAGGTTTGGAGTTTTATGTTTATTTTTTTTCCCTTTTGCCCTCGAGTGGACTTCGTGCAGCAGTGTGTGGATGTTGAATCTGCTTTTGGCATTCTTAAAATTCAGGAAATATTCTGCTTATTTTGACTCCAAAACTATTTGCAAATAAAAGGGTCACAGTTGAAATTAAAAAAGTTTAAAAAAAAAAAAAAAAGTTGTAAAGGAAATACATTGAGCTTGCTTTTATGTACCTGGTAATAAATAAGATGTTAGTATAGATCGGTGTGTACTTTGCACGTATCGACTTCTTCTTGTTAGATTTGCATATCAACCCTTTTGTATCACCCCACAAAAAGCAGCCAGCTTGATAGCCCATCTAGTCATCCTCCTCTCCTGGGGACTGTAGAGACAGGCCAAAGTCCTGGGCATCGATCAGCCCTAAGAGCTGAGACTGCCCCCGCCTTGGCCCCATTCTGCTGCCTGCCCTCTGTCAGGGGGCCTCCTATAACATTTGGGGTCTGTATGGTGCTGGGACAGCCCCGAGCTGCTGCTGTTCCGGCTGCTCTGCTGAATCGCTCGGCTCTGCCTTGTGCTTGCCCAAGGGTATCCCGTCTGGAGGTAGGGAAGCAGTAGAAATCATCCTTCTTATATACCTATTTTAATTACTCAGGCAGTAGCTTAATCATTTTTTCTTACTGGTGTAATTTTTGCTTGGGCTATAAACTTTGTTTCAGGGCATGTTTCATACACTGTTTGTTACTGGCTTATAAATGTTACATCTGTGGAATGCACAGCAATCTGCATTTCAATATGCAGTTGTTTGGGGTGTGCTGTGGTGCGATTGTAATCAGTCTTTATCTGCAGCTGCATTGGAGAATCCAGCTCTTCTGTTTGCGTGCTATCGGAGATGTTATTCAAACAAAAACTTCCTTAGTGGCATAGAAGCGAAAATTTCCCCTTTGTCTTCCTGAAACTGGAAATTGTATTCCAAACTCCAGCACGAAGTGTCCGTGGACCAGGACTGCTCTTTAAGCGTGCATTTTTGCTGTCCTGCGATACGGTTCTTCAAGTAGGGTGTGGGTAGCGTAATGTAACATGAAATCTCATTGTTTCCTATGCACCTTTTATGGTTTTTTTTTTCCCAGTTGTGATGTACCTCCTGTCCTTGTTCTTGTATGTTACTTGTCACCAGTACAAGACAGATAAATAGCTGCTGCGCTGATATTTTAGAGGAATTAGAAACAGGCAAGGACTCCTGGAAGATACACTGTTGAGAGTTTTGTCTGTCTGTCTTTATCTTTTGAACTGCATTAACCAACTGGATCTTTGATCAGCTTCGTTATTATTCCCCCCCAACCCCCTGACCCACCGTGCTTCCCTCCTTTGCAAAGCTGGAGAGGAAACTTGTCCGGTCCTGTTGGGTGAAATGCAATGTGTGCAAGCTATGACCAACTGTGGAAAAACTTTACTGAACTAGCTGATGGCGATGAGTTGCAGTTGACATGGAAGGAAAAGTGCATTATTCAAAAGCAACTACGAAAAGCAGAATAGGAGAGCCACGGGAGGTTGCTGAGGATAGTTTAAAAATGAGCAAAGAGGGTATGAGCTGGTCAGTTTTAGGTAACCCTGAACAAATTTAGTCTTGCTCAGACAAAATACCCGATCGGTTGGTTCTGAGGCTGGATTTCTGCTTACTGTAATCAAATCAATAGCGTCTAGACTAACAAGTGCTGAAGGTCAAGCTGGAAGTGCCGCTGACAGCTGCTCTTTGCAGGGTTTCAGTAGAGAAGGGATGGGGCAGCACGCAGACTGGACACCTGAGGCTGGCAGCACAGCATGAAGCCACAAGGCTGGCACCTGGAACAGCAAACACAGCAAAATGCTGGGCACCAACCCAGGGGTAGATGTAGAACTGAGTAACTGTAAGGATCTTTGCAGTTAAATTATTTGTAGAGAGACACACAAAAGGAATACTTCTTACATTCCCCGTGCTTTAATGCAAGCTAGAAAACTGTTGTAGAATTAGGTGTTTCCTTGGGATTGGTGTAATTTTACTAATTCCAGTTGCTGAAGAAAGTTGTTTTCAATTGCTTTTACTTAATTTTCAAAGTATATTTAATATATATAGATATCTCCATATCTAGAAATCTACACGCTTTTTAATCATAAATACTAAACCGAGAAACATTCATTAAGAACATCAAAATGAACAGAGAAATTGCTGTGATTTGATTACAATTTTTGTCTCCATCTGAAGAGTTGGGTAATAAATTGCAGCCATAAATAAGCTAGTTTGGATGAAAGCTTAGACTTACTTATTTTGAAGTTTTCTATATGCATTTGACAAGGATCGTTTCTAATGGCTCTCTTGGAAGAGCACAATTTATCGGTTTTTATTCCCAAATATTTATCTGCTTCTAAGTACTGAGAGAGAAACTGTGTACAACTTCACTGCTTCCCACACACCCCCTCTTATAGCATTGTTACCTAACTGAAAAGCTTTGTAGCCTTCTGGAATAGAATAAGATGCCTGAAGAACCACTTCTGTTTGTTAGGAAATAGTGTGCTGCTGACTGTGTATCTGTGACTTTGCTACTACAGTAACACTCTCTCTCCAACCAAGGAAAGCTGTTGTATGTTGTGAAGTTTAGGACTAGAGCTAAAGAGTCTTGCGTCTGTAACTGCTTTATTTTTTAAGCTATTTTATATAAAAATAGTAATCTGCCAATTGAACACTTAAAAAAACAAACAAAAAAAAAAAAACACAAAAAAAACAACAAACACCCCTTCCTCCCTCTAAAACCCTGTCCCTAAAGCCCTAGCTAACATTTTAAAACAATTTTAGATACATGTAAAATACTTCCACTAGAGGGTGGCAGTGCCTTGCATTTTGTGAAAGGCTGTGCTTTTGGAATCACTTAAGTATGCACTTCTGTGTCTGTACACATTGAAAATAGTAATGGGGTGTACAAAGGAAGAACACGGAGTTTAATATGATACTTAGGATGCATACTAGTATTACAATTCTTACTGTACGCTTTTCTGTTTCAGGTTGCTTATATTTGGATCCTATGAAAGAGAAACAAATGTCCATTGCACAATGGAGCTGAGCAGTAATGTTTGGGAAGAAAAATCAAGGAGTTCCATTAAAACGGTAAAAAAAGGTTTAAGCTTTACATATTGCAGTATGTTTTATGTTCTTAGCACATTGTCTAGAAAGAATGTATCTTTTGAATGACAAAATGAGTGATTTAGCAGGAAGAAAACCCTAAAAATATAATGGACCAGTTATTATTTTTTAATTCATTGTCAGATCAGCATGGATGGATCATGTTCAGTTGTCACAGCTGTGCTTGAAAATGTACCTGATTGGAGCATATTGATTATCAGCTGTACCAATGCATTAAAAAAATCAGTGTAAAATAGGTATTTTGCAGTTCTGTTACATTTGAGTGAGGCAATGAGAAAGAGTGAATGAAACAATGAAAACAGTGAAGGAGATTTATCTGTCTTTCACTGGGCCTATTCGCTTCTGACACAGGCATTGAAGATGTATGTAGTCAGAGGGTTAGGTTAGACTGATTTCCTCCTTTTGTCTATATTTTTGATAAAAGGCAGAGGGAATTGCTGTAGGCCTCTTTTGAGCATATGAATCCTCCCAGGTCTGCTGCAGAAAAATGCTTTTACAAGTGTCTGCAAATATAGAAAGTGGCAGTATTAGTGGTATTGTACGTTAATCTTTTATTATCATACTTGATAATGTGAGTTCAGCAGCACAGAGCCTACAAATTGCATTTCTCCTTTTTTTTCCTTGGAGGATGAGTTGCCTTTTTTTCCCTGTCAAACAAGAGGTGCAATATATGAAAGAGCCTTTAAATTTCACATTAGTGATATTGTGGTAGTCATCAAATGGAATTGGGCTTATGCTGAGCAGTAAGTACTGTGCCTATTGAAAACAAGAGAAGCTTTAAAAAGACTTTATCTTAACAACTGGCTTCATACAAAGAAATCACCACAACGAAAATCAATGTCCTGCATTTTACCCTCTGCTGTCTGAGTGCAACTAGCTTAAGCCCTGTGCGTCCCTGCATCAGACTGGAGTTCTGGAGACCGGCAGCGTTGTCTGGATGGAGTGGCCAGATGTCATTCAGCACCTCCTTCAGTTTCTGCAGTTAAATTTCATTTTGTGGTGTTTTAAAAACTCCTGGTGACAACTGCTATGGTATTTGTTTTGAGTATAGACTGTAGTAGACAAAAATACTGTTTTGGGTATATTACACAGGAAGCATTTTCTGTGTACTGTGTCTTGCCTAAAAGGATGCGTGTCTGAGCAGCAAAGAGAGCTGCCTCTTGTTGTTGCAGCTGCTGTATTCTCAGTCGAGTGAAAAACTTGATGGGTGGAAAGGATGCACTCTTGCTTCCTCAGCCCTCTCGAGCACTCGGTTGCAATTAGCTTTCTGACCACAGCATGGGGAGGCAGGCGGGGGAAGGCACGAGCAGGGAGTCAGGAGCTGGTGTGCAGGCAGAGAAACTTCCGAGAGCTTTCTTGGAGCCTGGGTCAGCAGCCGAACGTTGTAGTGGTGGCTCAGGACTGTGTTTTCTGGAGTTGTCTGTCTTGGCCTTCTCCAGTCAGGGCTGTTTGGTTGAGCTAGGCACGTCGGCTCCCTGAGCTGACTCTTTGTGTGATAGCTGCAGCTGCAGTGCTAGCCAAAAGAGGAGGAAAGGTGTGTAGGGAAAGAAGAGAGGGATGGTGGCAGCTTAAACTAGTGTCAGCTGCAAAGCATTGCACCGCCAGAGGTGTTAGGAAGCGTAATGGGTTGCAGCGGTCCTGAGAGGATTTACTGAGTTCAGTTAACCCTAGAAGTTGCAAGATTTCATTGAGTCAGCAGGCGAGGTAGAGGTTTGGGGTAATTTGTTTTCAGATATTTTTGTTCAATCTGTTTTATGGAGCTGATAATTTTGTTTAACTTCTGGTTTGCTTTATTCTACCTCTAAAGATGTAATTCCATTTGTATGATTGCATAAAGATGATACAGGAGCAATTCAGCCCTAATAGTCTGGCCAGTTCATAGTTTTAACCCATTCCTAACAAATATTTCAAAATTTTCAAGAAACAGGCAATATTGTCAGTGTTTAGAAAACCATTTCAGGGTTTGCACCCATTTCTGAGACTAATTTATTTATCTGAATGACCCCTTTGTGGGGACAGTCAGTGTGTGAAACTGTGAACACACTCTCAGGGTTGGTGCTCTGGTAGTTACGGTGGCAGTGCGCTGCTTTAACATAGTACTCTGGACGAACTGATTTGTCTTAATTTATAGGTTATATTGAGCAGCAGTATCAGGATGTGTCCTGTTGCTCTTTTGCTGGCAGATGGTGTGGCACTGTGTGTTCCTGACAGCAGATGGCAGTAGGGCTAAACTGATGGCAGGCAGAAAGGCATGGGTCCTGTTTAAAATTATATATATATATATAAATCCTCAGGCTGAGATTCAGCTCATCTTCTGTTTGAGCACCTAAAATGAAATGGCAGGCTTTCAGAATTTTGGCTTTTGGTAATATGGCTTGCAATGTGCAGAAGTTTAAGTATCTGTGTTCCAGTTCTTCATTGCTCAGTCGCTGTCTGCCAGAGAGCACAGGCTCCTGATCTGCGTTGCTCACCCTCTAGCTCTGCTGCCAGTGTGAGGAACTCACTGGGTTCAACCGCCCTGAGCTTCAGGTGACTGAACTTTAAGTTCCTGATTTTGGAAGTCTCGATGTGGTTGAATACAGCACCTGTAAGTTAGCACCTTGCAAAACTGCGTTGCTTTTCAGCTTCAGTTCACCAGATGTAGGGAAATCACAGAAGTCTCTTTTCCTTAGGAAATGACTTTAAATATGCAAGTTAAGTCACAAAATATCAGGAGATCTTGCTGGGAGGCAAGAGAATTTGCCAAGCCCTGCAGTTAAATGAGAAATGTTGCTAACGTACTTAAGATTGGAACTTACTTATTTTTCTGAGTAATTGCAACTGTATGAATATCTTGGTAATATTAAATCCTTCTTTTATTGCCCTTGTGTGCAATAATTATTGGAGATGAAGTTGCTGGAATGAATAATAGGTTCAGAAGCTATGGAGAAGAAATAATAGACTAAGTTGAAGTGAGAAATAGTTAAATAGGTTCTGGTTGAAAAGTGTCTGTAATTTGTAATGGTGTCATACAGGCACCATTCATCATCTTCATCATTCAGAATTCGTCACCTGAGTGATTGCACTCAACAATGTTCCTGAAGAAAATTCTCATAACTTTCTGCACTTATTAGCATTTTTATTTTTTTTACTACGTTAGTAATAGTGATAGAAGATTAGACAGGCTTAATACTTCGTAATGAATTTGGCGAGACTTTAATCTGATCCCATTATTTATGGAATATTAGTAGATGTCAAAATTGGTTTTTGAAAAAAGGTGCTGTGTTATTGAGCACGTCTAGACTATTTCTGAAGAGTCTGTTCTAATACAAAGGTGTTTCTAGAGAGATGATTTGGCACATTCCCATGTGACATAAGTAAACATTCGTAAATACCTTAATTAGTAGTGTGTGCTGCTGGAATTAACGTTAATCACTGCATTGCTATGTAAAATTTATTTATGAACAGGATGTAGTAATTAGCAGTTAGCAACATTGGATTAGTAGACAGGTATTTCATAGCTAAAAAATTTAGGTATATCTTTATCTAAATACTGGGCAGTGTGTGCATATATGAAAAATTTGTGCTCTTCATTGGGTGTAAGAATGTGGAGTAATGGGAGAAAGGTTTTCAGTTATGAAACAAAATGCTCTGTGATTTCTCTTGTCTATCTTTTTCTGCCTTTTTTTTCCACAAGAAATTCAGGAGCACAAGATAATTACTTCTGATTTCGAAATAATCACGTCACATACTCTGAGGAAATTTGAGGGAAAACCTTTAAATTCTGGTTTCAATGATGTTGCTCCTTGAGGTAACGCTGTAGGAATGGCAGCACTTCCATATCCTTAAAGGCAATAAGGGTTTTGGGGAATCTGTTTTGAGGGCTCTTTTTGTTGTTGTTACTTGGGCTTTGCTTGTTTTGGAAATCTCTTCTGTAAATGCAAACATGGGCAATGCAGGAACTTCGTTTCATATTCTGCAAATTAAATATTTCTGTCTAAAATGCTACATTTGATAGCCCATAGGACTGTGCTTTTGCAGCAGTTCTCAGAAGCACACAAATAACCTCTGAAGCAGCATAATATACAGAATTGAAGAATTCAGGTGTGTCCCACTACACTTTAGGAATTCCACTTACACTTTTCTCTCATTCACTCTGAATATTCAGAGGCTGATGCTGGAATAGTTGGAGGGGAAGACTGGTGACATCTACCTCTCAGTATTACACCGAATTTGTGTGTGTGTGTACACGTATAGGCTATGATCTTCTCTGTTTTGGGGGGGTTATTTTGACAGCTATGGACTTTTACAGGTAAATTTAATGGTGACTTTGAAATTGCTATAGGCAGGCTTTTTTAATAAAAACATTCTGATAAAAACAAAGGGATATTTCTCAGCCTTTCATAAAACCAAATTTCCTTTGTCAGGGATTAAGGGAACCTTACAGGTGTTCCAGTAGAGTGACATACAAATGTAAAATGAGAAATAATGTAGATCAAATCCAGCACCTTCTGAAATGAGTTGCCTGAAGATACTAAACAATAATGTCAAATTTTGAAGCAACTGTGAAACGTTAATTTGTAAATACATGGAGTTAAATGCCTCACAGTTGGCATTTCAGTCTGCTTATTTAACAGTCTGCCATTTCAATGTTTAATCCTATCAAAAGAAAGGAGGAGGATTAAAGCAAGCGAAGCTTTTTCAAAATGTCACTTTTTATGAAAATTCATGATCTTGTAAAATTTGATAATATTTGTAAATACAATGGGGAATAGTTCTGAGATTTGTGCCTTACATAATATTCTGTAATCCGTCTTTCAAATAAACTTGAAGGCCATCAGGATTTTTTCTGGCTCATCCTAAACATTTAAGCTTTTTTGACTGGAGGCTTAAGAAAGCTGCTCTGTTATTTAATGAGACCTTCTGGGGAAGCACACTGCAGTGCTTTGCTTTGCAGAGACGTGGATATGAACGTTAAAACAAAAGCAAGCCAAAAAAATCTTTCTCTTTTCTCGGTACGTGTATGTTCAAGTAGTTTAGAATAAAGTGTCATCAGTGTAGTCGCAGCCTGACCTAATATTTATTGCCTGCTTGTAAAAATCAATCATAAGATATCATATCCTGTGTTCTTGGGCATGCATACCCTCACGTGTGGTTACGGTGGTTAAGAAGCAGAGCTCTCCACACTCCGCTGCCTCCGGTAGCAGCCAGCGTGAAATGCATCGAGTGCATCCAAGTCGGTAATACTCCTTACATGTGCTTTTCTCCCCCGTGTCCAGGCTCAAAGTCAGAGGGGTTGGAGTTCTGCAGAGGTTCATATTGCTTGCAATGAACCCAACTTTCTGGGTTTCAAATGTAAAATGCCAGGTAAAAAGATTAATGAATAAAATAACACGAGAGAGAAGAATCTGTTAGCAGCAGGGCTTAATGCTTGCTGGTGGTTGTGCTTCCCTGGCCCCCAACTCTTGCTTCAATTCTTAGGTGAATTCATCTCTGAGAACTGACTGTTCTTGAGCAAAATGTCTATTGGAAGCTAAGCTTTGTCTTCTATTCTGTTAGTGCTGTTTCCTGAACTGATAAGCAACATTAATTTTAGCGGTGTATTTTTGGTTTGAAGCTTGTTCACATAGTAAGAAACCTGTAGTACGTACTTGTTAACTTTTAGTTGATTTACTTCCATATTCGAATAGTACCTAGTTTGAATAGAAACTGCAAGATTGTCTTATAAGATTGTCTTATAATACTTATTAACTGCAACTTCACATTTAAAACATAAAACTATTAAGTCAATGCAACTTGATTTCTTTTCCTTAAAAATGCTAGTAACCTCTAAGTCAGTGCCTTATTTTAGCGTATTACTGTGCTGACTTTTTTGTATTCTTCTCATCTGTTCCAAATATTAGATGCAGGAAAGAGTTCTAAGCACTTCTCACAGCAGCTGTGTTTCTCATTTGCGAAGAAATTGATTTACCGTGATAGCTGATCTTGCTAAATAAATAGATGTCTGATGCATGAAAGCTAACCTTGTTTGTATAAACGGTATGGCCCATTGTACGAGAGATAACAGGGCTTTATTGACCAGAGTAAACAAAATGGTTTCTGGGCAGTTCAGTGCGTTTCTGGAAGGATTTTCTAAACTCTGTTGTTCTGCCCTGTTGCGAAGCTCGGCAGCCAGGCAGGCGGCTCGGTCTGGTGGCTGTTGCATGGGGGGTGGCAAGCTCAGGCCCCTCTTCTCTTTGAAGTGGTTATCAGTGAACCATCCCTCCGAGTTCTGCTTCCTGAAGGTCATCATTTCCAAAGGTAGGTGTTTGGTTTGGGGGTGTGCTTGATAGTGTTATTTTGGGTGTGCAGCTTCCAAACTGTTTAAAACTAGAAGCCTGAGATGCATTTTCAGAAATCTAGCTTAGTTTTTGTTTTGTTTTAGTTTTTCCTTTTAAATCAGACCTTATACTTCCATGTCTGTCATGAAGCATCCTTTGTCGCTTTGGTATATTCAGACTTGATTGTTTTCCCATGAAGCACATGAAGAAAAAGAAACTAAACTTTCTCAACTTTGAATGGAATTATTGTATGGAGTTTCTTTTACCAGTTGGCAGACTGGCCAAGTGTCTCCTATCCAAGGCATAAACTGAGAGCAGCAAAGTGGAAACTTTTAAAATCTATTGAAAACTTTAATTTGTTTGAAGTTCGTGTAAAGCATTTTTTGTTTCCTGGGATTCTTGGAAACAATTCATAGCATCCAATCTTGTCATAGAGTCAAGTCAAGTTGGGAGAGCCTCTAAATTAGAATAGCAATCTGACTAACCTGATTACCCGACAATAAAAATCTAAGTAGTAGTCATATGGTAAGGTTAGAATCAACGTGTTTGTTTTTAGCCTTTTCGTATGATGGGAGATGTGAAGGGGTAAGAAGATTTTCATCTTATCCAAGCAAGCAATTGCCAAAACTTCTTCAAATAGCAGTGTGCAATTAGTTCTTAGTTTTGTTTCAGTGCATTCAAGGTAGTTGCTTAAACACGGATACTCACAACAACCTTTGGAAAAATAACTTCTCATTGCTTGTTTAAACTTTGTGTTCCTTTTGGGTCTTCTTGTTTACTTTTTAGATATATTTTCTTGGAGAACCATTATAAAAGTTAACCTTTTCTTAACACACGATGTTTAAGGAACAGGGAGAGTCTGTATATGCAAATTAATGTCTAAGAGGAGTTAACTAATTTGGGTAAAATCCTATTAGAAATCAGTTGTATTTAGCTTTTGTGTCTTTTTTATTTATTTATTTTTTTAACCCAAGTTTGCTGAAGGAGTTTGGAGACTTAATGGATTTTTTTGACTACTGCTAAATCAGTAATAGCAGTGAATAACATCGGCAGACTTCATGAAGTAAAGGAAGCCTGTTGCAGGTTGGCCTCCTGGAAAGGTTCTACTTCTCATTTTATAGGATGAAAAAAAACACAACATACCTAGACAGGAGAAATATCAGGTCTTCAGCGACTCAGAAGAGCAATTCATTTTGGCAGAATGAAACAGTGAGACATGAGGGCATGTGTTTGGCAGCTGAACTGGGCCATCAGAAGCTGAGATGTTTTTGAGGACACAAAATTGCAGTACAGGGAGCAGATGGAGATAGCTGAGAGGTAGGTGGATTGATGGTCGCTAAAATGATGCTCTGCACCAAGGAAGCAGATTCTTCAGCACCAAGAACAGACCTGGGAGGGGTGTATGAAATGAGAGGCTTCCAAACAGGGTGGCTGGTACAGGTTGCGACGTAGCTGGAAAGGTTCTGCTGTTGGTAAGTTACCTGTTGCTCCTGTAACAGAAGTTTGCTTGCTACTGTTGCCCTAGTCAGCAGGAGCTGCTCTGGCTCGTGGTACCTGGCATAAGCTTGTACTCTTTTTACACATCTCCTTTGGTCTGCAACATGTTACACACTTAGGAGCTTGGTTTGCACTTAAAGTTGCTAAGTGGAGCTGTTGGCATTGAGTGGTGAGATGCACGAGTCTCTTTTCTGGTTCTCTGTATGATTCAGGCTGCTTACCCGGTGCTGGCCCTATGCATCTGTCTGGATTTCAACAGTGACCCTTCTGTTCTGGTGAGGTTTTGAGAGATGGCATTAAAGCATTCAAGGAAACTCGATATGCAGGCTGTATTAATGTATACTAAAGTTTTCATTAGTAGAGGAAATCTCAGTACTTAGGTCTGATTCTCATTGCTATTTTAATTGGTTTAAACACAAAAATTACATTATCTTAAGCATAATCAGGCTATGTATCAGGAATAAATTTGGAAATGAAGGTTTCTGAAAATATCCTTAATTAATATTTAATATATAATACAATAATTTTATTAATGATTTCACTAAAGAGCCTGCTGTTCTTTAATGTATTTGACGTCCTTCAACAGGAGGAAAATGAATTTTCATACAGCACAGACAGTTACTATCTAGTGGTCTTAAATTTTGTGGTAAAAGCGTCAAAATACGAGCCTATAAAATACTGAGTGACTGCAAAGAAAGCCTTTCATTTTGTGGGAGGAATTCCTTCTCCTGAGTATAGTCTTATGTCACGCTGCTGTTTTTTGAAGTCAAATGAGTTAACTAGTTCAGATTTTTGGACTGAGAGTAAGTACAGTGTTGTTACGTGGGTAGTGTCTTACCTTCCTAGAGTGCTGCAGTTATTTAACTGAACGATACCTCAAAATGACTAATTTTTTTTTTCTTCCTTTCCCCTTCTTTAACCACAAGCTGAAGCAGAAATTAGATGTTTATCTCTAGTGTTACAAATCTCTTGCAGGTCTAGTAGGATAGAGCTCAGCATCTGGGGGCAACACTGCTAAAGAAAATGGTGGTTGGACCATTTATGTTTTGTCATTGTTTTCGCTGCCTAGAATACTGTGGTTATTTTCTGTCTGTGGAATAGCAGGAGAGAAATCTGATAATTACTGGTACAGGATGAGCAATTTTTCTTGCTTTTTCTTAAGGGCTGCTATTTTAAAATGCTTCCAGTAATTTTAAAATAAAGAGAAAAAAAAAAAGCATAAACCTTTTGTAATGCAAGTGTGGTAGGTGATCTCCAAATGCTCTATAACGATGCCATGTAGAAATGGGAAAGTAATATGGGTGGGCAGCATAGCAATTGCCCTGCAAAAGCCTTAGGGATCAAAAATGCAATTGCAGATTCCCATCCCAGAAATGACTGAAAGGTCATTCCGGTGTATGAAGGTTAGATAGAGCAGACTGATGCTTTGCAAAGGACACCTGCTTATCGGAAGTAATCAGAAGTGAGTCATGGTTAAAATACGGAGCATTTCCCTTAATGCAGTCTGTTAAAAGGCTGCCTCCATTAAATTTTATTTAAGATAAATAGACTCTTTGAACTACGAACGTCTTTACAAATATTTTAACCAAAAGTCAGTATCTTCAGATCTTTACTAATGTCATCTGTTTCCATTTTTAGGTGCTTAGCTTGGAACAAATACAATGTCTGCGCAGCCTCAGATCCATTTCATGTTAATTGAAGCTATATATTTTCCCTAGCTGAAGGAAGAAAATAAACCCAAAAACCTCCTAGAAATCTGAGGCTGGATATATAGAAAGATTAGTTTATATTTTTTGGTTTTAATTATAAAAATAGTCATACAGTTTTTCATCTCTGAACATATAAACATATGCACACTTTAATATGTATAAGGTATGTGTGCATATAAACATGCATGCACTAAATCTGTAGATGTGTGTATGTGTATATATCAAATCAAAACCATCAGTTGTCCTTCAGTTAAATTTAAATGGGAGTCTCATGGGGAGCAAATTGCCCATGCATTAAAAAATGTAGATACTTACAATTACAACAAATGACTTCTGAGAAGTTGGGCTTGGCTTATCTGGAGCTCATTTATACTTACAGCCCTAACCTTACAGAAAAGTCACGAAAATGCAAAGATGGTTATCAGAACGATTGCAGAACTGTTCCTAGGTAGCTGAGTCATACAGCTGGGGCAGTATAGCAAGAATAGCCTGAAAAACAGCTCGTAAGCTAAGAAGACTTAGATGGCAGTATGAACTGCATGGGATGTAAGCTTAGGAAGAGTGTTCACACCGTCATAACATGACCAAACACCTGATCTGAACAAGCAAGTGTAGGCATATGTTTAAATAACTGTTAAAGTGCAGATTCCATCTTGGGTTTTGGCTGGTTTGTTGCTGCTATGTCTCTTGTCTCTAGAATGAGCTGAAAAGCCAACAATTTTTTGCCACTGTCTTGCATGTGGCACAGAGATCTACCTGTAAAAGTTTATCAAGCTCTTTTCTTCTTTTTTTCTTTTATGAGGAGCCCAGTAAAGAAGGACCTGAGCTGTACTGGAGGCATGGGCAAAGCTTCATCCTGCGGGGTGGCAGTGAGCTTTGCTGAACCAAACCAGTTCTCTGAGCAGCACTTGGAGATGTAATGCCTGTTAATAATTAAGAGAAAGCAGGCACAGTAGTAAGGGAGAGCAAATAATGCCTGTTGGTGCAGGAGACCAGGTGTGATGATGAATAACAGCATCAGTTCAGCTGCATAAACAGAGCAGAGGGCATCTAACGAGGGTACCACCAACAAAGCCATGGAAGTAATCAGGTCATGGGAGTACGGTAGCTGTAAATATTTGGCTAGTGTGGGATCTTTGCCTAATTAATGTGTGTTATCTGTAGGCTATAGAAACTACAAGGGAACTTGTAATTATACTATCAAAACCATTAAACAGCAGCAATACCGACTTCAGCAGAAAACAGCAAGAAAATTGGCTAGATTTCAAGCAGTTAATCGTATATATAATTCCAAACAAGATTTAAATATATCTGAACAAGGTGTCTGGTTACTAGACTAGACCCAGAGTAATTTGGAGTGGAAGAGACCGCAGGAGGTAACCTGGTCCACCCAGGTCTAACCAGGTTAACCCAGGTCAGTGCTAAGCTGGACCAGGCTCTCAGGCCCCTCTCAGAACATGGCAGGCAATTGCTCGAGGAGTCCTTCTCTTCATTTTTTGTCTTTTTAGAGCTCTCACAGAATGGTACTCGACAGACCATGCTGTTACACGCAGAGGGAAAGCAGCAGAGTTAGCTGAATTCATTTACAATAGTTCAGGCTAAATCACTTCTTTTACTTAAGACAAACCTAGGTGTATTTCTGCGCTGATGGAGGTAAGGTTTTTGTGTTGAAGGCAGTCCAGACAGGAGTAAGGTCTAGCCTAAAAACAGAGAAAGTAGTAAATATGCACTATGTTTGTTTCTTTTATTACATTTCTGCAGCCTGGCTCCAATAGGTGTTTAACCTAAGCATGGGAACATCTGTCATGGATTTTTATTACTTGCAAGCAATATTTGAACAAAGAATACTTTTTCAACAAAGTTTTTTTTTTTTTTTTTTTTTTTGCCAGGTTCGATAAATATTTTTATTTCCACTGCAGCTTTTGAAACTGTAGCTACTGGAGGAAAATTGAAATAATCTGATTTTCAGAAACTACGTTGGTAATAACTAGGAATGAAGTGTTGGCTGCTGCTGTGAGCAAGGATACTCCGATTCCTGCCAGCTGATGTGTAGAAGTGCCATTAGGAGCCACAGTTTTGGTTGCATATGATTGGGGTAATCGATGATTGTAATTAGTTCCTGAACTTTAAAAATAGCTATCGGGGGGAAGTAATTTTGCAAAAGGTCACTAAAGCAGTATTCTCTCATGTCTAATAATTGGAATGAAAGGAAACCAGATTTACCAGAAAGTAAAGAATGTGTTTCTAGCAAAGATCACACAATTTACTTTCACAGATATTAGTTTAATTTCTGGTTTTGTTTGGACAGCTGGAACCAGAAAGCTGTACAGACACTGGAGATGTGCCCTGGACAGAATATGCTCTTGCAAGTTCAAAAAATAATTCAATGGAGCAAAGAGATTTTTTAGTATCGCAGAACCTGCAACTCACTGTGCAACTCTTCAGATGTTAAAATAAGTATTTTCAAGCTGCAGTGGAAGGGAAGCAAGAGAAGTTGCAGTGGCTGCAAGAAGACCTGCTTAAGGGAAGATACTGTGTGGCTCTTAACTAGTGTACGCATAATTTTTAATTGGTTATTGTTAGTGTTGCAATTTTTTGACATCAAACAGTGTCAGAACAGTATATTTAGCCAGGCTGCTTACGGTAATTATGTCAGTTCAGTGAGCAGTCCAGAGGCAGAGGTTTGATACGTATTTACTTCAGTGTCTCATTTTCATATTCATACAGGTATCTCATCTTTTATGTTTATCCCTATAAGTAGCACTGATTTCTAAAATCTCTGTGTTTTAACTTGTATTTGGAAGAGGAGGGGAAAAAAAGTGTAAGTATTTAACCAAGTGTGGATGTAAACCAAGGAGGCAGTCCAGTTGGCTCTAGTCCCTCCATTAGCCCAGTGTGACACGTAGAGCTTTACTATTTGTATTCCTAAAAACCACATCTCCCCCAAAAGCAGCGATGAGCCCAGGCAGCTCTGGTTCTGCGCAGGGTTGGCTCAGGCTCCTGGGGACGAGGGCAGTGGGAGCAGCCCAGTGCCCCCAGGAGGGCAGCCCCACTTCTAGGAGGGTCCTGCAGTAACAGGGACAAGTGGTGCTGCTGAATGGGGCTTGGCCCTTCCCGATCACCTTCTGGGAAGGGTGTGTTTAGCCAGTTGTTCACATCAGGGCTGCGTTCGTCCCGGAGAACTTAGAGCATTGTCAGTGTTGTCGAGAAAGGCATTTACCAAAACCATGCGTTCTTCGTTGAAACAAAAACATTTACTTTCTGTGTAATAAAGTTAAAGCTTTTCCAGTAATTATAAGCAAAATATTACTTGATTTCATCATGGTACACGTATGCAAAATCTGTATGAACAGAAGTCATGATCCTTACATGCTGTTTTTAATTTTGGCTTGCTTTTTATGCAGAATATTGTTTCCAGTTCAACTCAGAAGTGTGTCCTTGCCTGAAAAAAAAATATAAAAATCAGTGATGCTTCTACTGAAGAGATCTAAGTTGCAGTCCATGTTGGTATTTGGGTGAGATAGCAATGTAAAATTCCTTCAGTTTTAATTATCTTCTGGGACTCGTGTTCCAATGGTATTAAAGTGTGTAAGCCAAAGGCTCTTTTGGGGAGCCTCGAGAGTTCATCAAGAGGGGCAAGCTGTGCATAATGAAAACACGTGGTTAGTCATTAGGATTTTCCTCTGGCCCTGAACCCTAACAGACTTTGGGGGGTCTGGGGGGAAACCACCTCGCTGACAATTTTTCTTTCTCTCTCCAAATTGTTCTTCTGTCTCACAGAGACAATTCTTTATACACCTTTCTCCAGCAGACTCTATTGTAATATTTGCATGAAAATGATTACCAAAGAGTAATGTTGCACATGAGTAGGTAGCTATAAATCTGAGTTGAAGCTCTATGGGGTTTTTGGTAGTTCATGTAAATATTTCTAATAGTCAGAGATCATTCACTGGGGAAATGATGAGTGCTTTGCTGAGGTACCTCATGCATTGGCTTGCAGGCAACAGTTCTGCAATCCAGGCTGGTTATTTTCTCTCCCCATCTTCCTTTCCTTCCACTCTATATATGTGGGGTTTCTGGACTTCTCCACCCTAAACTATGACTAAATATAATTTCCCAGGTACTTTTTTCGTAGGCTTTCGTAACTTTCTTGAGTTAATGCATGTCTTCTTCTCTTGAAATAGAGTGGTAAGTTAAGTGATTGTATTAAAACTGGGAAGCAAGTTAATCATCAAATTTGTAGTTTTGCATCCTCTAGTTATACTGTAAGATATTTCATTTCTTTTACTTTTTCTCAATTTTATTACCTTCAACTATTTCCTCATCCATCACATTGCGTATTTGTTTTTCTACAAAGTTCTAATTTCTTTAGTCTGTAGGTTTTCAAGTTCTGTTTTTATTATCAACATTTTAAACTTAGCTTTTTTATTATAAAAAATGCACCTTCTTATGGATTCACTGTAAAATACGTGTGTGTATATATATGTGTGTGTGTTTATATATATAACTCATGCCCAGACTAAACTTTTGGATATTTTACTAGCTCTATGCTCAGTGCACAGTACATCCACTTTATTCACAACTTTTTACATATTACTTTTCCACTATTTTAAAATAAAAGTATCAAACAAGAAACAGACTGAACATTTAGTACTGGATGTGCCGTTCATGACCAGTGACTCTTTTTGAGGCTGCTGCTCCTCAGGGATTTTTAGAGAGCTCTCAAAATGCACAGCAGCCCTCGGGGAGCTGCAGCCTTTGGCTGCTAAGGGCTCCCTGCCTGCATTTGCTTCTGTGTGCATCCCGTGCTGCTGTCGTGGCTGAGCTGTTGGGCATCAGACCATCGGTGATGGTCAACAAGTATAGTACTGTGGGCTGGTATCGAGCAGTCAAATTATAGTGCACAGAATGGTCTCATCAGCTTCTTTGATGCAATCTTCAGTATCTCTTTTGCTTGATAAACCTCATGGAAATTATTAAATCTGAATTATTCATACCAAAGTCAAGAAATAACAAAAATACATCATGGTTTCAAATTCCATCCCTGTAATATTTCGAGAAATAAATATTCATCACCTCAAACTTAAAAGAAAAAAATAAGATCTTCTTAAGGATAGCGTCTATCATGCACATGCACTTTACAGTCTTCTCTCCCCCTTGTTAAAAATGATTTTTTGAAAAAATATTTATTTCTCTGGCACTGTAAGGTATTGACTAATTCTTTTCTCATTTTTTAAATCAAATAAGGAGTGAGCTGTAAATTCTTTCAGTGAGGTAATTTGTCACGGTCCCAAACAAGCTCTGTTTCTGATGGCAGAGAAGAGAAGGGGAAATGGAAGTAGGAAGAAAATGCATTATGAAATCCGCTGGGTATTTTTCTTATACACTTCACTAGCTATCAATAAGATCTGTTGTTAATTTAAAAATAATAGAGCATAAAACCAGAGTCTGTGAAGTTATTGGGAGTGCTGAAGTAAAAGGAGGCATCTTTAAGCTTGACATAATTTCCTATTCATTCTTTCACTTACCTTCCCGCAGGGAGACATGGAGTTGGTATATATCACTTCTCTAAGCCAGAGAACACTTCAGAAACCCATCAGAAGGGATGAACTGTTACCTCTGTTGTAGATAACGTCCTGCTCCCCTTGAAATTAAATTTTTCTTTGACTCCCGGTAAGCTATTTCTGGAGGAGTGTTTTTCTTCTAGCACTAGTGCGTATTTCAGTGCTAGTTGGGGTCTGCGATGTTTTGATGGAGAATTCACCTGCTCTGCTACCTCCAGAAATGCATGGGAGCTGGGGAAGTTAAGGGAGAGATTCCTGTTGTGTTGTGCCCGAGCCTTAACATGGTTCAGTTCTCACATGTTTAACAGAAATCTCTGTGACATAGGAAAACAGGGTTTTTATTACTTTTCATAATGTTTTGTTGATTTGGCTTTTTTGTTGTCTTGGACATGTAGTAAAGCTTTTTCATATCCTAGAAGGGGAGGCTAGTCGGGTCTTTGTCTAAGTAGCTACACCTCTTCTGTTTGCTTGCCACTCGGCCATTTAACTATAGGGAACATTTCTGTTATCCAAGTAAATGACCGCCTTGATTACACGGAGAGAAAGTTGCAACATGAAAAATTCAGACCCTCAGGTCTTCGTGAAGCACTTGCAGGAGTTTGGATCCAAAGTTTGAGAGTGTATTGATTCTAATTTGCAGATAGTGTTCACTTTCTAAACCCTTCTCCTGCTCCGTTCAGTCTTCTGCTGTATCGGGAAGTGATTTCTGTGTGCATATGGGGGAGAATTCTACAATATTTTTTCAAGTGCAAAGCAAACAGAGGTGGGTATTGATTTCTTTTGCAAAGTGACTTGTCACTATCTGGCTTGGTGTAAAGACCTTTTCAGCTCATAGCAGTGGCAATTTTTGTAAGCGATGAATGGTAACGGTATAAAAATCTGGCTTCTAGGTGTGCTGTTGTCTCGGTGCAGCTAATGAGATGTGACAGTGAGCTCCTGTTCCACTGCCTGGCACTGACTCGTGCCCTATAACCATAAACAAATTGATTTGACGTGCGTTCAACGAAAAAAACAGAAATAGATGTATGGTCCTGGAAATCTTTACTGTTTATATAGTTATGTGTTCATACTGCAGCATTATGTCCAGAACTTAATTGGAAACAAGTCTGTGTGGTTTGGATTATGTTCTACATAGAGAAAGATTATTATATACCAAAACCTTGGCCTTCTGGCAGTAATTATTAAGAATAGGCTAGATACAGATCCCCAGCTCCTCTGGTCCTGGCACTGCAGAATTTCAGCAGTAAGCTCATCTTCTGGCTTTCCCAGAAAAAGGGGGGACGGCGGTGATAGATACAACAGGATCTTTGTTTTGATCCAGATGGATCATCTGTTTAATCGCTAGAGTTGTTACAGTGATGAATCATTTTATTGCATCTGCCTTTGTTCCTTTGGGTTCAGCTAGATCTGTGGGTAAGTAGGAGTAAGTAGGATTTTTTTAGGGCTTGCATTTCTATGTCATGGCCAGCTAGCCGTTCATTAATATTGACAAGAAATAGAACAGTTGTGACAAAGATTGTGTGCGTGTGCAGTGCAGGAATCACAAACCCCGTTCCTTAAGTCCTGCGATAAAGTAAATTGTCTGATTAGATTGGTCCTGGGTGGCTGCTGCTTAGGCTATGCTATTGCTAAGGGCATAATTTGCATTGCCAGAAACTGCAAGGGTTTGCTTGTAAGAGTGTTTTTACATATATTTTGCAGACCATTGGGTAAGTAACTGTAAATACTCGATTTTTAATAACACTGCTTGATTCCTTGCCTGCAGCACAAAGGCTCATCTCACAGTCCCTTTGCCTTTGATGGCAGCAGTGGGGAGCCTGGGTGGCAGGGACGAGCAGAGCTGCAGCTGCTTCCTTGGCCTGTCCTGGGACTGTCCTGGCTCCTGCCACTGCCCCAGCAGCTCTCAGCTCTTCCTGGGAGTGGTCTCAGCAGCGGTTCTGCTCCCATCTCAGATCTGTAGGTTTTGCTGTAGATCCCCAGGTGAGAATTATTTGCAAAGTTCCTGCTCTCTTCAGAAGACGCGCTGTACTCCAGATGCGGCTTTCTGACATTGGCGTTGCTGCAAAGAAAATGCTTCTGCTCCAGAATAAAGTAAACCTATAAATAATGCACTTTATCTCAATGTTTTGTCCTTCAGAAATGAAATTTTAAAGCCCTTTAAAACTTAACTTTTGAGCCCTTCAGTGTAAGCTAAGAGTTACAATTTGTATTCATTAGAAAGTAGTATTGTGGATTTTATTTCCATGGAAACTCACATCAGTGATGCTTTTTGATGACAATGGATAATAACTTTTCATATTTCTAGTTTTGAAGGCAATATGCTTGTCAGTAATCAGATTGCTGTTGCTGCTGGGTGAGATCGTCACGCAGTTTCTTTGTGTGAAGAGGAAGACTTCAGAGTGCCTATTAATGCCATTAGAAAGACCTTTAAATTGATATTCTAATAATTTTATTTCATGAATATCTATAAAAATTGTTCTCTAACTATTAATTAGTTCTGATATTAACATAATTACTAGCTGGTTTAGAAGTTTGCTTTCAATATACTTGAAAGTTATTGTTGGTTTTTTTTTTCCATCTCAAGCGATAAACAAAACCCCAGATTGACCTTTCTCTTCCACGCACATATTCAAAATGCACAAATGCTCTTGTGTTCTCATTAATCTCCTGTATCTGTAATTTGCATCGCAACAATTTATAACAAATTTATACAAAGGAAACCATTAGCAAGGTAAACTTCCCTTTGGGTCTGCATTGCACATAGAGCAAGTTGATTTCTAACACTGGATTTTTAATACCCAGTTTCAATGAGCTTATTTCAGTATTTGTTACCAGGCTACCTGAGCGTTTCACTAAACGTTCGTGTAGTAACTGAGTCATGCTTAAGCAATATTGGAGGAGGCCTTTTTTTCTATCAAAGACATGAGTGGTGATAGAAGATTTGAAAAAAAATCAATCTTTTCCCATTTTTCAGGGCCAAAGGAAATCATCACGGTTGGGTTTAATAAAGACTAAAGATGTCAGTGAGCAGGAGCACTTAAAGAAGAGCTACGTTGGTGTTTGTACTAAATTGCTCTCCAAAGAAGAGCTATGGATAAAACCGAAGGTGTTCATTTTATTTGCCTCTGACACTTTGAAGTTAAATGCCAGGTTTGAGCTGCCTTGTTTGTCTTTACCTCCTCCATTCAGCTCATGTAATTACTGTTTAGTGAGAATGCCTCGGCAATACATGATAATTGCTAAACAGTTTGCTTTTTGCATGTCACATAACCTGTTTCCCTGTACAATTGGAAAGTACAGGGATTTTTGGTATTAGTTCAGTAAAAGAGGAGCCGCAATGCGTCAGAAGTACTGAGGAGAAATAATGTGTGGTTCCTTATTTTGGTCAGTATCTAGATTTTGTTCTGTATCTCACTGATATCAAATGTTTTCATCGGGGAGACGTGCAGATGTTGACTACCATGAATCGTCAGAGATTTCAGGCAAATAGCGTGTGATGGAAAAGTTAGACATGTGCATAGCATTTGTAGAATTTGTGGCCTTAATGAATTACTGCTTTAAATATAAGCTTGGTCCAATATGTAACTCATTTCAGAATGAGATTGCCATCATATTTTATAATTTAGATTTTTGTTTTCCAAAAGGGATTACGTTGAACAGAAAATGATGAGGACCGCCAGCTTGCTATCTAACAGGACTTTCTCCAAAATAAAAGAAATTTATCCATAAAGAAGCTTCTTCCTTAAAAGAAAAAAATGTGTAAACTTTATTAGTTTGACATAATTGTGTGTCCACCTGCACAGACCATGGTTCCCATAGCCAGAAGAATGATCAGTGCAGGGTTTAACACCCGACTTCTTTCACTGCTGTTACTGTTACAGGAATTCTGTCCCTGATACTCCACGAAAAACAAAGCTGTCTACTATCACAGGCCACAAGGTTGTGATTCCACTGCTCATAACCCTGATTCTTTTTCTGAGACAGTTGTACATTTAAAATGTCATTTGATGGTTTAAATAGAAAGTGTGTGCCACACTTTCAAAAATAAATTAGTGAAATCATATTTAGTTGGGGTGGTTGAGATATACATCAATTCAGAGGAAATTCTGTTTCTCTAAAACTGCTTCCAGTATGAATGACTTCTCTGAAACTTTTGTTTTTCAGACTGTTTTAAGTTGGTCAGAACATTTTCACTTCAGAAGTATTGATGGAAAATTCTCTGACCTCTTTGTATTTCCTGAGACTTACATAGTGAGTCAAACTTAGCCATTCATTCAGGCAGGTAGTTTGTAACTGTTTTGTTTTTTTTTTTTTTTTCACCGATACTCCTCTTGGCAGTTTGGAGAAAATTCTGTGTTATTCTTAAGGAAATTTGAAATGGTCAAGAGGAGATAAGCAGAGGAAAACAGTAAAAACCTTAGATGCGCACTGTCAAAGCTATTGAAGGTAGGTCCCTACTTCTGTACAGCACTGTGATATCGATACACCTGAGGCCAGTACCAACTTCCCTGTACTAAATCTAAACACAGCCTTAATGTCAAAGTCAGAGTGGGCTAATTCATCTTGGTCTCTGTCATCCATCATCATGGATTCCTTGGTCAAGGGCTACATCAGACAATTTGTGGTTAGATTGAAATCCTCTCAGAACAGTCAGATTTTTTTTTTCTTTTTTTCTTCTTTTTTGAGTCTGGTGTTTCTGAGGAGTGTCTCAAGAGATTGATGATCCTTGCTTCCTTTTGCTGTCTCATCTAGCCCATATAAATAAGCTAGCAATCAATTCACTGTGTAGGTCATATATAATGACTGCATTCAATAATAGTGTTGAAAAAGCAAGAATGTTAAAGTCCATATTTTAAAGATTATATGCCAAAAACCTTTTTTTAATAATATAAGTATCTGAGTCTTCTGAATAGAAGTAACTGCTTCCTAGTTTTTGTTCTTTAATGTTATTTTTTGACATGAAATATTCCTTCCTTTCCTCTCAATGTGCAGGGTTGTCTGGGAGAATGTAATAGTTCACAGGCACATTCATAGGCATTTAATCTCTACTTTTTCTCCGAAACATTAGACCATTCTTCCACGAATACACGAGATCCGCTGTAGTCACTCAAATGGGTTGGAAAAAAAATAAGTTTTTTATCTACAATACAGCACAGAAAATATGTCAGTTTGACTTACATAGCATGTTATATACCACTGATAGTCAATAAAAAGTATTTGTAAAAGTCTTGTTTTTCATTTGATGTAAAATAGTGAAATAAGATTTCTTGCACATGCTTAGGTGATTGAGCTTTTCTTGGCGTTTATTTGAAAGAATTCTCGTTGTGAAGGACATTCTTTATTGGCACCTTAGAAATTCTGAATGGAAGTGTTATATCTAATGTTAACTTATGTTAACTTGGAAGTGTTACATCTAATGTTAACTTACTGTAGTCCCATAACAATAATATATTGATGGTATTTTTACCTCTGTATTTAAAAATAAATTCATAGGTACAGTTTTAGAAGCAAATAATGAATGAGATGGCATCACACTTGTGTCTCTAAGTCCGTAAGCAGTTGCCTATGAGAGAGATGTTTATCATTCCTTCACATTTGCAAATTATTTCACACTGGTAATTTAATGAAGCATTTGGAGATTAAGTTTTCATCCTATATCAACATTAATCTAAATATTCAGTCACTTAAATGGCACTAGCAAGCTATAAACTTCTGAATCCTTACTGCGTAGCTGTGAAGTTCGGTATCAGTATGCTTAAAACAGGTCGAAGAAATTAATTTTCTCTGACATCCAACATCTGCTAGGCTTTCAGAATGAAGAGACTGAGGTAGGGTAAGGCTGTGAGATGCAACATGATTTTCTCCCGCATTGTATTTCCAGAGCATACTTCCACTATTGAACGGAAAGTATTGGAGGAGCTATGCTCCACAGTGGCTCATGCACTGATGCATATAAATGAACTAAAGCCTTTATTGGGAGATCAATGCTTATATACTTCTTTCTGTGAAAGTCTGGCACTCACAGCCATGCATCAAAATGTTTTATTAATTTTAAAGGGGATGGAAATCTTGTCCTCTTTTTTTTTTTTTTTTTTTTTTTTTTTAACCTGAATAATAAAACCCTAAGGAAATTACTTCCTCCCCCTTGGCCCCAAATTAGTCATTATTGTTCTGTAGCATCTTAATTTCATCACAGATAGCCTGGGGGTGCATACTTAAAAAAAAATAAATAAATAATAATAATAATAATAATAATTAAAAAGAAATTTAAGTTTTCCAAATTCTATGACAGTTGAGCTCTAGCTCTTTCAATATAAATTACTCCCTGTCTTTTACTAACAAATGTATTATCTGCTTTATCTTGAAACTTAGTGAAATTACTGTCGTGGGAGGCTTGCAGGAACTAGTAAAACAGAGCTATTAAATCAAAATAATTGGATTTTAATATGATGTAGTTAATTGGTTAAAGCGCCTGCTTCTCAGAAGCATATCTGCTAATTTTTCTCCCTTGCACCCAATGTCCTTGATAACAATTGTCCTTTCGTTAGCAGCAATTCTCTCCTGACCCCTCCGTCATTTACCTGCTTTCCTCCTCCTGATGCTTCAGGTTCCAGGCGATCTTGGGCTCTTCACGTATCGTACGCTCTGCTTGAGGGAGGGTCAGAAAGGCAGAAGGCAGCCGTGCTGGACACACAAAGATGCTGTTGGGGGCTTTTGTGAGATTACTGGTTGGGGCAGAAAGCTTGAAACGGCATTCAGCCGCGCTGCGGCTAGCTGGAGATACCAGAAAAAGAGAAAGCTACTCATCTGGTTTGGGTTGATAAATAAAACCAGTTTACTCTGTGAGAAAGCTTGTGGCTGTGCCAAAGTTAATAAAACGTTGAGATGAACTTTGCTTGTTACGTTCAAAGGCCCTCTCTTTCCCAAAACAGCTTTCTGTCAGACACCAGTGTAATGCTGCGGGGCTCCTCGCCACGGGTGATTCGTGCGCCGTGTCCCTGCATGGAAGCCAAATGTTCGGAGATACCTAAATGCCTTTGGTCCCAGCTGTCCCAAGTTCCTTTTATGTGGTCTGGCCCTGGGGGAGGAGGGAAGGGTGAAATGCTGGAAATCACCTCTGAGGTTTCTCCTCTCTTGCAGTAGGGAATGTCTCCATTGCTAAGCCATGCTGCTGTCTAGAGTCCTTGGATTCAAAGGAAGCTTAAGAGGATCAGGGTCTATACTGACAGATGTTTTGGTAACTTTTCCCCTTTTGCCATCCAATTGCACCCTTTTCCCTCATATTTCGCTCATCGTGCAGTTTGCCGTGATTTGTCAGAGGTCACTGCTGCCTTGTTTCAGGTGCTGGGCATTGCGGGACCAGCTTGTGTTTTCCGTGTGAGTTTCCTTCTCAACCAGGGCTTGTTACTTTCTGAAGAACAGGCCTTCAGAAAGGCTGTCATTGCTTCTGTGTGCTACTCTGGGAAGGACAAGCAAATCTAGATGACCAACTGGAAAATCTGGACGACCAACTGGAAAGGAAAGTAGATTTTCGTGCAGTACCTCCTGTTTGTGTTTGCTTGTTGGCCACCGTAACATTAAACTTAGAGCAACATTTCTTCTGCAGGGATGCCAAACCAACAGGGTCTCTTTCTTTTGACTTGAAAATGTCATGTCTTATTAACTCATAAGGTTTCAGGATAAGCTATATACCATCAAAACAGATGTATACATAAAGAAGCATAATTAAATTACAAAAATAACTTAGTTATTAAGGGGAGAATTATCCTAATTTTTTCTCTACTACTCTGTCTACAGATCCATTTCTTTCCTAAAATTCTTTCTTAAAACTCTCACTAAGTAGCTTTGTACTTCAGTGGTCTTATGAAAAGTGGAGTAAAAAGTGCTTAACAGTATCAAATTAGCGCTTGTAGTAATAGTAATTGAAGACTTTTATTTAAGATGTTTCTCTTTTCTTCCATATGTATTTCTAATAATCTTTCTGTTTTTTGTTTTTTGTTTTTTTTTTTTTAAATCTTAAAAGCTTTGTAGCAGTGTACTGATGTGTTATATATCTGAGTTTCTTTTAGATGGGAATGACCTGAAACAAGAAAAAAGAGCAGGTTGTTTCTGTAAGGAATATATTTGTTTGCATTGTAGAAGAACCTTGACTCTTGGAACTGCAATTAAGCTTATTTTAGATCTTGTTGTTCTTGCATACTTTACTGGGCACTCACAATAGTTGAACAGTTTGAGAGAAAATATCTTTAAGTGACTCTGGGAAACGTAGAAAATAAGTGGTACAGCTTAGAAAGTTAATGCAAGTCTGCTGCTTTAAACTCAATTCTTAAGCATACTGTTAATTAGGATAGCATTTTCACTTTGTAAAGAAGCGATCAACAAAAAAAAAATAATTTTTAAAAAGTGCTGATGTTAGGATTACAGCAAAGAAATGAGCGCTGTGTGGTCAAAGAGGGAGCTGCGTGTTGAAGTTAAGTAATTCCTTTCACCTATGAGAAGCCATTGTACCAAACTAAGCAAACAAACACATCCGCAGAAGAGGAGGATCATCTCCAGACAGTTCAAACACAGACAGTGGAACAGCAGCAAAGTAAATGCAGAAGGATGGAGGAGCGCACTGTCTACTTAAGCTCAGTAAATTGAAGCCAAATAGAAAATTTCCTATGGAGGTTTTCTACAAACAGTATCTGTCTCTCTGTTCTTGGGAATGAAAAAGCAAATTAAATTTCTCTCCATGGAGCTGAGACATAGCCTGTGAGTTTCTCTGTCAAACAGACAGAATATGCTTCAGCAGAATGATAGCAGTCGTTTGAAACAATCCAGAAGAAATGTCCTTTGTGGAGGAAAAAAAAAAAAAAAAAAAGGTGTTCTTAAGAAAAAAATGTCAAAGATCTTAGACATTGAGATATATGAATAAATGGTCACTACCTTGATGTATTCTTTAATTGGGATCTCTTATGACTTAGAAATCTGTGAATGAGTGGACAGGGTGAGACTCTGCTATGGAAATTGTACCTCAGACGTTATTTTAAAAACAAAATACTTGAGATTACAACTAAAATTTATCTTGTATTTATCCTGTTAAGGAAGGTAAACGTGAGGACATGGTTCCTGGTCTTACAAGAAACTTCTTAGGCTATTAAGTGTTTTACTCTGTCTTAATAAATGTGAATAATGCCACATAGATTTGTCCTATGTTGTTGCAACGTGTAAGGCTACAAGGTTTTTCACTCCAAATACTTGTTGTATAGTCTACTGAAGAGATACTGATAGTAACAGGTTTTGTAATGTAGCTGTGGGATATTAAAACTGAAATCTGGATCGATGGTTCAGCACTCCTTTTAACAAACCTTCTTCCCAATACAGTGGATCGTGAGGCTGTGTCTTGCAAAGATGAGCCATGTATTGCCATTCTTGGCAATTTGTGTTTGCACGGGTTAACTCTTTATGTAAAAAAAGAAACAGATGTACATGCAGTATGTGTATTTTGCTGACAATTCCTTTACTGCTTTCTAGTCTGGGGCTCTTCAGAACTGGTTCCATGTTTCTCCAAAGGTATAAACTATGTTGACAGATAGTGAATCCAGCATGTGATAACGTGCTCAGTGAATTCAGTGGATGTCCTAATGCTTTTTTCATAATACCAGGTGTATAATTTTAGTAAAACAAGAGCATTAGTAGCCATGAATCTTTACAGTCAGCTTAATCAGTATGCTCTAACTTTTTATTTCCTTCTCTCTAGGCAGAGCTGGTGAAAGGGAATCTGCAAAGTGTTGGACTCACGCTGCGCCTTGTGCAGTCCAAGGAAGAAGATGCAGGACATGTTGTTATTGAAACGGTTACGCCAAATTCACCTGCAGCAGCTGCTGATCTACAGAGGGGAGACAGACTTCTAGCAATTGGCAGTGAGTAATATGTCAGCTTTCAAAATCATGTCTTGTAATCAGGAAGGACGTTTCTGCATAGAGTTCAATTAGACTGCTGTTCTCAACAGTTACGCATATGCCTGGCTCTCATAATAAATTCATTTGTATACTTATGACCACTTAAGGTTGTCATTCACTTGATCAGTTTTCTTGTATATTTATTCTTTGCTAGGTTTATTTACTCTTTGCCAACATACAGGTGAATAAACATTTGAATGTAAATACATTTTGACCATTCAAATAGTGATGCTATAAGGTTCCCTACTTGGTTTTTGCTAGCAATGTTATAAAATGTGCTTGGCTTACAGAGAAAACAGCAACATTTTGTTTGCATCACAGACCTGCATTCTCTTAATTGAATCTCAAGATACTAAATAGAGCATGGAGCAAATAGTATATATGCCTTTTGATTACCAAAGTAATTGTCTGAAATAACAAAATGACCCAAGATGATCTGTTGACTATTCAATAGTATCTATACTTTTGGTACCAAACTTCATCAGCTTTGATATGTAGGAGTTTATCTACTCTGAAGTTCTCACAATGAAAGACTTTGGCCAAGTTGTAAATGAGAGAGTTAAGTGCTGCATTGCGGAAAAAACAAACAACTCTTGATGTTGTTTTTTGTGGGGGCAGCGGTTATGGGAATTAATAAATGGTTTGATGTAGGCTTATAAAGACAAAAAAGTGGGAATACCATTGTATATTAATATGTGTCTTAGAAGTAAGTGTAGGTAGCACTGATAAAACTGAATGCAAACTAAAATCACTAGGGGAAAATGGCAATATTTTTTTTTAAGGTTATATTATAAATATAGTTGTAGAGAGATCATCTCCATAATGTCATTAGTAGAGAATAGAATTCAGCAAGAGTTGCGTATTTAGGAGGTGTGTATATAGCATCCCTGTTATACCTGCATGTGGTATCCATGTATGTGATACATGTGTATTTATAAACACACACACTTCTCCAAACATTAACTATAAAACCAGGATTTAAAATTTTATTCTAAACTTGTTTTTGCTAAGTCATTATCATACTAACTCTTCTATAGTGTGTTAAAAAATACTGTGAAGATAGAACTTTACACATTTGGGTATACAAGAACTACTTAATGTGACTGTGCTAGCATGGAGTTAAGATCCAATGGCTTAAATGGATTTCAAGTTACTTTGGACATGTAATTGGTTACCTAAGAACAAGGGAAAAGTCACTTTTATATGACCCTCTACATTTGAACTGCGTGCTTACTGAGATGCTTTAGCTTGCACCTAACTTGTTAAATCTAACTCTTAGTGTAGGCTGGAGATACTGCCAAAGGGGTCTGAAAGTCTGTGATGAAGAAGATGGTTCAATTTATCTTCACTGTTCAGCCACATTGAGAATGTAGCATCATGCCTGCATTTTGCAAACATAGCAGACCCTTCAGCTTTATTAGCCTAACTCTGCTTTAATTATAGCCACATTTTAAGATACCCATCTCTTTTGAGACTTTTGTTAATGCTTACATCTGAAAAATGCAACTGTAAAGTAAGCAAAAGTTAGCATATAAATCAACATTACTCTTCAAAGTGTTAATAACAAACAGAAAACTGGACTTTGTCTGTTAGCATCATTACCAGCTCCTGAGGTAATATATTTGTGTGAGTAAAATGGAAGGATTTCAGTCCAGCTCTTCTGTCATAATTGCTTGACTTCCTCTGTTAGTGGTAATAATACTCATGTTATTCCTCTGTTAGTGGTAATAAATTGCTCATGGCTAAAGATTTCAATGTATGTGTTGACTATTTTTGGTCGTTTAGATTACTAACATATTTTCAAATCTGACATTTTTATCTTTTTTATAGGTGTTAAAATCACATCAACTGTCCAAGTGTTGAAGCTTATTAGACAGGCTGGGGACAGAGTTTTAGTCTTTTATGAAAGGCCTGTTGGGTATAATCAGCATGGTTCAGCACTACAGGATGGATTTGGACAGTTGGAAGACTCTGCTTTCTTGACCCAGCAAGATGATGACCCAGCTAGCTTATCAGCTGATGTTGATAACAGAGACTTTGATTCAGAATTCGAAGACTTAGCATGCGAATCACCTGAACAAAAAGAAGATATGCCAACAACTCCAAGTCCAAAACGTTCAGTAGTAATACTTGCTTCTAAACCTCTTGGAACTATATCTCCGATTCTGAATCGAAAACTGCATTTAGGAAGTTATCAGGCAACATCAAAAACTCAGCAAAAAGATGGAACTAAAGTGGCAACACCCAAAACAGCTGAGAGTTCAGATACATCACAACAATCAGGTAAACAATCACAAGGATCCAGTACTAAGCCTCCTGTACCACCTAGGCCACAAAGTAAGCCTAATTTGCCTACTAGTGAAACTCAAAATCAGTTAGAAACTGGAGGTTTATCTTCTGAAAAACCAGAGAGGCCACCTCCACCTGCCAGTAATGGAGATAAATGTACAGAGAAAGTAGTAAAGAATAATGATCAAACAGAAGACCCAACGGTATCAAAAGTAGCAACGGTACCAAAACAAGATCCATCAAAAGATGGAATTTCAGAAAATGCACGTAGTAACAAAGATAGTGGAGATGATCATCAGACTTGGGAATCGCCAGAAATTCCGTATCGAATCCGGCAAGGCCGATGGCCAAAGACAAGAACATCCTGCTGTGTATTTGAAGTAGAAGAATACCATAAGTACCTTAATGTTGCACTGTGGTGCAGGGACCCTTTCAAAGCCGGTGGTTTTATCTGTTTAGGCTATGCAAGCATAAAACTTGAAGAAATTGCTTTAGATTGTATAGCTACGTCATCAATGGAATATGTTAGAACATTTAAATTGGATGCTCCTGCACCTAAAGCAGCGGTCACTAGAACAGCATTGAGGAATTTGACAACCCATAAGGGATTCAATGAAAAATTTTGTTATGGTGATTTAACATTACACTTCAAATATTTAAAAGAAGGTGAAGTAGATGATTCAAACTTTCTGGTGGAGAAAGAAAAGGAATGTCATTTTGAAGAAGAAGTTCCTGTACTTCCGAAAGAGGATCCTTATTTGGGACAAATTGTTGTTAATGAGAACAAGCATAACTTTCAAGATACTCAGTTTCAGAATCCAACGTGGTGTGATTACTGCAAAAAGAAAGTATGGACTAAAGCAGCTTCACAGTGCATGCTCTGTGCTTACGTTTGCCATAAAAAATGTCAAGAAAAATGTCTGACTGAGACTCCCTTTTGTGTAGGAGCTGAAAAGCGACTTGATCGAACTGCAGGAGCTTGTAAAACAGAAGGACAGGAAGCTTCACAAGCTGCGTCCTCTCGTGTTGATTCAGAATCTAAATCTGTTAACAGAACTACAGGTTTGACCAGACATATCATCAACACAAGTACCCGTTTGTTAAACCTTCGTCAAGTCCCCAAAGCTGCTCGCCTTTCAGAGCAAGGAACAGAGGCTGTAGAGCCGTCGCCAAAGCACACACCAAACACTTCTGATAACGAAAGTAGTGATACCGAAATTAGTGGTCCAAGTAGTCCTTCAAAACGTGCATCAGGTACTGGGATAAAGCTGGTCAGAAAGGAGGGCGGTCTAGATGACAGTGTCTTCATTGCAGTTAAAGAAATCGGACGTGATCTCTACAGAAGTTTACCCACAGAGGAGCGTTTTCAGAAACTAGAATTTATGTTGGATAAGTTGCAGAATGAAATAGACCAGGAGCTGGAAAATAATAATTCACTTGTTAAAGAAGAAAAAGATGCAAATGATACAAGGAAAAAAGCATTGATTGCTGCTGCGCTGGCTAAATCAGGAGAAAGACTGCAAGCCCTTACGCTGCTCATGATCCACTACAGAGCAGGCATTGAGGATATAGAGTCTTTGGAGAGCATGTCGTCAGACCGGCAGTCCAGAAAAGTGACTAAAGATTCAGAGGAAGCCAGTATAGCAGAAGAAGTGGATAACGAAGATGTCAGTCTGACAGAGGCTCCAACATTCAACATCGTATCAGAAGAAGCAGAAGAACCACCTCAATCAGTAGACTGATACTTAAACGTTTAGCCTTTGAAGGACTGGACTAAAGAAATACTTTGCACTTAATTACAAACACACAAATCAAATTAAAACACTGGTATAAGACACCTGCTTCTCCACAGTTATTTGCCTGTGTAAGAGTACAGCTGATAATGGTTCTCCAGCTATAGCACCGACATTTTGTTAAACTGGCTGGTTAAAGCTACATTTTGGGGTTTATATTGGAAATTTATTTTTAATAACTTATTTTTATTTTTTTCTAATTATGTAACCTTACCATTTCACATTAATGTGTGTGGTATCCCTAATATATTACTTGTTCCCCTTCCTGCTCCCCTTTCGTTTCTTTTGAGCTAATGTTCTCAACAGGAAACTGTCAGGATTCTTGAAATGTTTAGTTTCCATCATATGATGAAAAAAAATAAGCTCGTTGCATGCCTAAGCTGATGACTGACACAGAAATCACTGAGGGACCAGGCTTCAAAACTTTGATCACGGTTACTGTATGTCTCCTAGGTAGTTGTGTTACCTCTTTGCCAAACATATCATGACAGCAAACAAAACATCTTTTTGTGTCTGTTAATAATACTCAGTAAAGTTACTGAATATCAGGTCATTTGTTTTCCATCCTTTTGTTAAATGCAAAAACTGTTCATAGTTGTTAGCATAGTTCGTAACAATGCCATGCTAGAAAAAGCCTCCTTACAACTTTGGAATACTGTAGCCTGATGGAATTATATTAGATATTGAAGTACACACTGGTAATAATTGAACCGAGAGTATTTTGGAGATAAAAGAAGCTGGTTGCCTTCTGGAACAAAATTGTCTTTAAGTATTGCTGTATTATCTGATAAGCTGATAAAGGAAAAAATGTTCTTCACAAGAGTTGGAGGTTTCATCGCATTCTATGAAAAAGCGTGTAATGACAGTTTAAGTAATTTCAAAAGTTTTAATATTCTGCTGCAGATTTTATCATTTCAGAAAGCTTAAGGTACAAAGTAAGTAAGAGTTGACAACACACCTAAACATTGTCTCTCAGCGTTTTTGAGTAACCACAGAGGCAAATTGCATTCAGCTTCTCAGACAGAAGAGGCAGTCTGAACAGACGATCACCTTTTTCAGAAAAAATGTCGTATAGTGTATATAACATGTTTTCTTTTTGAGTCAAAATAAGTGAGTCCAGTAGTCAAGAGGAAGAATTACAGCCAGCAGCTTTTGAAAAGAACTATCTGGTCTTGTGCATTGTGTAAATTGCAGATCTTAGCATTATCTGGCTACGGCCATTGTTCTTATTTATTTCTTGTAAACATAACTTTAAGTTTCACTCTCTGTATAGAAATGCCATATAAAATATCATCTTTATTTTAGGTACTGCATTAGGGTCATTATCACTGGTATCACTGATAGTAGGAAGATGCCTTTGTGGAAATGGAGTTGAATCTAAGATGGTGAAATAAATAATTTAGATTTTCAGGCAGTTTGTATTGTAGCTCTCCATTAAATTTGCTTCTCAGTTTATTTCGTGGTGGGCAAAATTAAGAAGCAACGGTTTTCACAGATGGAAAAGCATACTTGTACTTCTAAATGAAAAAAATTACTTCCACTCATGCAACTACTTGCACTTTTTGTGAGTTCTGGGCAGTTGATAATTATTTAGCTGATGTATGGAAAACACTATCCATGCTAAAATAGGCATGTGTCACACTTCTGAAATTAAGCTTCAGCAAATAATCGCACAAAATTAGCTTCCCTTATCGACTAAAAGTTATTTAACCTATACCTGCTTGAGATGCGTATTAAGACTTTCCCACTCCATTTTCTCAGTGGCTTACCATTGGTGGCGATCTGCATTAAATCTCCATCAGTGTTTGCTCTTATGGACTACTATAGAAGTTTTCAAATATATCCAAGTACATCATTTAAACCCTGGTACACATGAAGGAGCTGTGAAAACAATGCAAATACTGATTTCAAAAATGCATTCGAGGTTTCAAATTTACTTGTGTAATACAGTGGGTAAGAAAAGCTGGATATAGTTTTCCTTGTATAGTACTGCTAATGATGATTGTAAGAGATAAATTAAACGTAGTGCAATATTTTTAAATATACTGAATGGGAAAAGGGCAAAATAGTTGTATTTTAGTGATAAGAAGGAAAATAAATTCCTATCTGGCATTAATTACAATACATGGTGAATCTTGAGAGGAAGAGTGTAATACATTCCTGATGTAATCCTTGCTTCATGCTTGATTGTACATAGCTGAAAATAAAGAATACCACAGAAAACAAGAATATCTTGACTTAATGATATCTGAATAGGTGGCAGCTACACACACTTGCAGAGACTCTGCCTAATATGATTTTGTTGGCTATTATTTTATCATGAGAACAAGCTTTAATAAAATAGTTTTGCTAAATTATCATCTTCTTTGCATTGTCTCAGTATTTTTTAACCATTTGTATCACACCAGTGTGTCATCTAAAGCCACTACTTGAAAATATCTTTGGGAGAAGAAGACACATTTTGCATTAAATAAAATTACTGAGTGCCAGATTAATTGAACTTTCATGCATTCTTTGTATTTGAATATGTTTGTTTTTGTTCTACACAATTTAATAATAATCATAAATTCAAAATGGTGATTGCAGTTGATTCATTGTGTAGTTAGCATTAAAAATGCCAAATATATATTTTTTGAGACCTCTAACCTCTATACAAATAATGTTCAGTTATCAGCACTATGAACTATCAGTGGAGTTGCTGTGTGTGGGGAGATGAGATGAGGAGGTTATCCAAAAAATTATGACTTGCAGAATTTTTTCTGCAAGGAAGAAAAAATTCCTTCCCTCAGAAAATGCTAATGGGTAACTAAAGAGGTCTCTGCTGTTCACTTGCTCATTTTTTGTTTAATCAGTTTTTCATTCTAATTCCCCATCCTTTATTTCTTTTTCCTGAAATTTGAAATAAATCACGTGTGGAAGTTTACACCTTCAAGGTAGGACTGAGGAGTGAGTAGTGGGAGGAAAAAATACACAGAACATGGGAGAAAACATGGGAGAACCCAAATTATTCCAGGACAGAAAGTATTCTGTGCTGCTTAGGGTTACTACTCAATTACTATCTGATAAAATCCACTTATTTCTCCATGCTGCAGAAAATCCAAAAGGTAAAATGACTGTTCGATGTTTCTGTGGGGTAAAAAGTAGAGCACAGACAGCCTCAAACATGGCCCTGACGTTTTGTCTTCATGTGCAGGGACAGATACAGAGCAAAGCACTGCCCCAGCCCTGTTTGCAGCACAGGAATTCAATCAGTTCATCCATCCCTGGGGCTCCTCATCCTCACCTGCTGCCGCAGATAAATGTGAGGTGTTCTTAGCTTTGATTTGTTCAGAAGTACCAATCCAATACATGAAGTAAGCCAGTCTATGCTCTTTTTGGTATGTAACTGCTATGTTTTTCATTAAGTTTCAATGTTTGTGAATTTAAGTGACCATTAGATAACCAGCTGGAGAATAACTGACCTTGCCTTGTGCTTACTCTGAATTCCAGCATCTTTAGTTGGGTTAACAATTTGATGTTCTGTGAACTAAAATACCATTTCTTAGGGCAAAATTTTGGGTATCCAAATGCTCTATGACAGCAAAATGAGAGTCTAATGTAAATATTCATTGACATGCACAAGTGTTATTTAGTGGCAGTGAAATACTTGGCAAGCTGCAGATTCTTGGTTTATGCTCTGTTAATGCCTCTCTTCAACCACTTCTCAGCTTTGAAGAAAGGTTCTCCCTCTGTTACACATTCACAAGAACGCAGTAGAAAATACACTGGTATAAAACCTCTAAGTGGATTTTCAACTCAGCCACGGACCGTATTGCTTGGCCTTTCACATCATTCAAGCGTCTTCGGATGTTTTCTCAGAATATTCCCTCTTGAACACTCTTCTGGCGGGCTCTCCAAGTGTGTGTATCCCGGTAATGCACAGTTTGTCCTTACCTATTTCACAGAAGTTACAGCTCAGATCAGCTGTCACGCAATAGGCAGCATTTGGAAGCTATTGTGGTTGTGTAAAGAAGTTGCACGTATTTGTGACCTAGAGTGAAAATGTTTGTCCTCTAACACAACAAAGGGACTAGAAACAAGGAGCGCTTTCCCAGGAGCTGGATTTTTTTTTTTATAGTATACAGATCACAATGTATAGAGCAAATTATGAGGGGGAAGAGGTTAATTTTTTTTTTCTTTTATTACAATAGATCATGAAATTATTTTAGATACCTTTATTTTAATGTGGTCTGAATGCATAATTTTTGACAAAGCATTATTTGAAGTCTGATCCACTATTTTTTCATATTTTCTGACCATAGTATATACACTTTACAAAACTATATGTAAACATAGTATCTATAGCTGCAGTACATAAAACATCTGCAATTACATGAAAGAAGGCACATAAAGATTTTAATTTTACAAATAAAAAGATACACCACAGTTGATAAGAACATTGTGAATTGTTTTAAATGCTTTCTTTCAAAGTCATATTTTTCTCATTGCATACAGAGACCACGTAATCCAGTGCTGTGTTCCTCTGTTAGACCATCTCCCCAGATGTTAAGAGAAATTGGTGACAAACAGGATATTTTTCATTATCTTTGGGAAAGTTGATATTTTTATTTCATTTTTTTTTGGAAAAAAATATGCTGAATTTCTAAATGTGTATGCAAATGCATGTCAAGTATTTTTGTGAACTGCTTAAGTTACTAGCTTACTTTCAGTACATGCTGAATCTAAATACTTTGATACTGCAGTTTTTTCTAGTCAGTCACTTAGGATGCATCTAAAATAAAATTGAGATATTAAAAATAAGATCCAAAAGATAGAAATATAAACAAGTATCTTGATGTGGTTCTTATTCCCTTTCAGGGAAAGGAACTACATACATTCAAACATACTTGTTTACCAAGTACTCTTTGTGTCTTTGGGCACTTCATCTTGCACAACTCCTTAGCTGATTAAAACTTCATTACATTGTACTAATAGCAATATACTCATCTGTTCAAAATATATATATATTTTTTCAAAGCATTCCATGAGCGGTCAGGTACAGCTCATTTTTCAAATCGCAAAGTAGTCGTGCCTTTTATTTTAATAATACGTGATCCAAAATTGATTAAAAAAAAAACTCATAGCAATGTCTACACTCTTAATTCCAACCTTCAGCACCAGTGTGTGGATGTACTTACAAGGGTACAATTTAAAAGACGGGAAATTGGATAGGTTTTCTTTGAGCTTTGCAAGGGTTTTGTGTTTGGTTGGTTTTAATCAATAGAATAAATCAGAGAAGTTATATTCAAGAGATCGGTTCGTTCTTAATGACTCCAAACAGAATGTGAATCATTGTAGGTCAGTGAGTTGACTTGAAAAATCAAATAGTTTAAATTCACGTTTATACAGATTTACGCTACACATTTGATCAAAAATATACTGTGTAATATTCAATGAAATTAAATACACAAAATAAAGGTAGACACTATACAAATCCTCTATAAAAGCTTTTTTCCCTCCTTATAAGGCAGTTAGCAGTCTGCTTTATAACCATGGGAGATGAATAATATACCTTTGGTTTTTTGACCATTTCACTATTAAATCTACAGTACATCTAAAACATTTCTGGATGAGATGTTTCACATGAAACACTGCATTGTGTACACCAAAATATAATATATGGCTTTTACTGTTACTCATCGCTTTCATACTCCTCTTCTTCGTCACCTATCGGGTAGGCCTGGATGTTGTTCTGAGTGTACATTTTTGTTTTAACGGGGCAGTTGTGATCCATGAGTATTGCCTACAAGAGAAGAGAGCGTGAACATTACCACATCCAACTAATGCACAGCTGCGGCCTGCAAACAGCTCGACCACAGCCATCCACAGATTTCAGGATTCACTGGATTTCTGTGAAAGCAGAACCAATCTGATTTCTATCAGAGTGTTTGTAGGTCAATACCCTACCTCATACTCCTCAAGATATCACCACTGGTAAATGGGGTCACCATCATTAGAAGCGAGAGGGGCGGGCCAGAGGCCTGCTGCCTCAGCTGCTGAGGCCGGGGACAGCCACCACATTTCCCCACCATTTCACCCTTCTGGATCAATTTTTCCTAGGACAACCCAGCTCTATACTCAGAGCAGTTGTGTAGCATTTCATGTTGTGGGGATTTAGTTTAGCTGTTAATTAATTACCCAAAGAGTAAAACACAGGAAACCCTGGCCATGACAGGCTCCCTGCTGCTATCACGGCAGCCAGCACTGCACCTCATGTAGCTGTAAACCACACACAATTTAAGGCTGTAGTGATGAACAACGTGCAGGAGCACAGGCTGACAGTCTGATACTGGCCCTTAGCCTACAAAAGGCAGCAAACTGAGCTTGTTTTTCTCACTTCAGGATGCATGCAGCTCAGCTGGATGGCACCACATGAGATTAAAGCCAGCCCCAACCACTCCTGGAGCCACAGTGTGCTTTGCCTCATCCTGGGACTCCCTCTGCTCTTTAATCTTTCCTATCCCACGCTCTCATTTTACAAAGCCCTCTGGACTGCCGAGCACAAGCAGCAGCTGAGTGCGGTGCTTTAGCAAGCAGCTCAGTGCAGGGGGATGAGGGGAGCTCAGAGAGGGACAGAAGGCTCTGTTTGTGCATGAACGCTTCAGTACAGATTTCAGATTTCAGCCTTGGAGGTGGCTCAAATGAGCTGAAGGCACAAACCAACTGAAAAGTAAACTTTCTGTCCCGATTTGTACCAAGAATGCTGTTTTATCAGGTGGAAATACCCGGTAACAAATGCAGTAATTTAAAAATCTTTAGGTCCAGCACGGTTCATTGAATTTATGACCTCTGCCTCCTCTCTGCAAAACAGTTGAACTGGTATCTGTGGCTGACCTTGATCCTTAATGGCAATAACCATTACATTTCCAAATTTCAAGCAATAGTACCAAAACCTTATGCCTGTGAATCATCTTTTCTCATGGCTGTGCAGACAACCACCACATGCTCTTACATTGCTTCACCTGCAAGCCTACCCCTGCCTTTTCAAAGGACTTTCCTCCAAGCACCTGCACATGGCAGTGCCTCCTGCTCAGCTGTGGGAAGCTGACAATAAACTTCATCTCTGTGCAAACAACAGTAGCTCTTTTGGTTTCTGTTCTTTCTGTTCCATAACCTTAGTGTTAAAAAAAAATAAATAAAAAGTCATTGCAGTGTGCAAAGGTCATACTGAGGGATTAGCTGGAATCTCTGGGATTCTGCAGTACAAATATGGGTGACACCGAAGGTCTCTGTCCTCATATACATCACATTTCAGCAAGATCCATTTTTCCAGCTTCTCTTTTATGAATACCAGTACAAACCATGTACAGCTCATGCACTAGGTTCTGTCGTTGCCTTTCAGAGCTTTGTTACTGCATAGTAAGAAAATGGCCATGCAAAATTACATTTTCTTTCCTTAAACAACTTGCCACTGTATTTTGGGTGCAAGCGAACCTTGTTCAGCATGAGCAAGGACAGAGTGCTGGGGCCTGGACTTACACATGGTGAGTGGTGCTGCAGCAAAGCATTGTGCTTGTACTTGGGATTTTCCCAGCCCAGGGAAAATCTTCCTATTAAATGCACTGCCATGTAACTCCTTCTGGAGCATGCTGCCAGGCAGAGGAAACCCTGTCAACACAGCACAAGGTGCCCTCCGGGAGTAACAGGACTTCAGAACCAGATCAGTATAACAGGGACAGCAAACGTTGGAACAGCAGCACGGGGGACATGTAACTAAAAAAATTCTTTTATACATATTGGGCAGAAAATGAGGTGGGGGTTATAACAAAGGTGATGCAAGACAGTGAAATAAACTGTACTGGTCCCGTTTTTGGAAAGTTAGAGGCAAAGATGTAGAAATAAGTTATCATTCATTTCACTGAAAGAAAAAAAGCAAAGATGTCACGCTTACCATTTTCTCTTCTTTGGCAGGTGGACTTCGAAGGAAAAAGCACAATGGAGCAAAGAGGATATCCACGATCCCTATAATTGTCATGAGCCATGGAAATCCAATTGCCTTTGCAATGGCACCACCAGCAGAGGGACCTTTTATAAATAAAACCCTTTTCCTGAATATCATAAAATTTGCAGCATTCACTTTGAACAGTATTTTTACATGCAAAACTCCCACTTTACAAACAGATTTAGGGAATACAAGCATACATAGGTAATTAAAACAGAAACCTTCTCTGGCTCCAGACCCTGCATTCACTGCAGAAATCAGAGAATAGGAGCACATCCACGGTGGCAGTCCCAGGTCTTGCAAGGTCTTTTTCCTAGGGATATCCTATCTCTGATCAGTGCTTGCCTGCCTCAAGCCTCTTAACAGCTATTCAGACATGCATAGCACCATGGCAGAGGAGGGGAACTGATGCCAAACAGCTCCCTGCATTCTTTCCCTCTGCTTCTGGCTTCTTGAAAAAAAAAAAAATAAAGCAAGAAAAAAAAAAAAAAAGGCAAGAAAAAAAAAAAAAAAGCAACCCCAGCTCAAAAAGCCTGCAAATGCCACGGGGATTCATGCCTAGCAGCACAGCACATTTCTCTTTACTGTCAAGTGCATTTTAGGCAGGAAGATGGAAGACTTACCTATCGCAAAGCCCATGCAAAAGGCAACATCGGCTATGGCATACACGCTGCCATACACTGACACATGGCGCAGATCCACGAGGTAGCCCATGATGGGCATCATGGAGGAGTCCACCATTCCTGGTCGTGAGGGAGGGGAACAGAGTTCAGAAAAAATGTGCTTTTTTAAAATTTTATTTAACATCTCAGCCAACTATGTGTTAAAATGGTATGCAACAGCAACTAAAAGGGTTATTATTCTTAAATATGCAAAAGTTTGTATTAAAACAGCCTGTATTGTGTCTGAGGTCACATATGGATGAATATAGGCATGTGCGCATGACACTTGCTGACGGACATGAGAGACACAAGCTTAGAGCACATCAGCCCCAGTACTGCCCCGTGGTCCTCCTGGCTCCACCTGCCAGTCCAGGCCACAGCTCAGACCTCACTACTGTCAAGCCAGGATAGCAACAAAGCTTGTTTGCTGTGTAACTTCACACAAAACAATTTTTACATAAACAACAGACTGAAAAAAGTCATTGTGATTTTTCTCACCGATGGCAAATCCAACTCCAAAATTGGGTGCTATGAGCCCATAAATGTTCTTAGCAAATGGCACCTATGAACGAAATTTCAGGCAGTTAATTAGGTCGCACTAACGAGGTTAGTTTTCTTTTTCTAAGAGAAATTCCCAGAGTAGTTAGAGCATGCTTTCTACAGCTGTGCAGCTGGCGTTTGACACGTCTTCTGGCCTACTGCAGCAGACGGCTGTGCCACTGCACCACTGACGCCCTCGCTATCACGAGCAAGAGTAAGCTGCTGAGTGACAGCGGCTTACAGAATGATTCCCCCCCCCCCTCTTTGGGAGCCACACTTCCTTCAAAATAATTGAACCACTGAGATTTTGAAGTGCTCAAATAGGGGATCTGGAACCCATTAGCTACACATTGTTTAATAACATATCTGTAAGGCAGAAGCTCCAGTGAAATCTCATGATAAAGCACATGTTCAAAGATGAACACGGGAATATTTAGGTGGTGTGACAGATACATCTTCTACTTACACATAAAATGCTTACTCCCACGATTAGCATCCCGAGTAAAGCGCAGAGCCACCTACCAAAGAAGAAACATCAGTCAGACTTCAGTGCCTGCAAGGTATTCAAGGTGATTTGGGATGGTTCAAAGCCATGTCTGAAGTGCAGAGGAGCACAACCAAAGGAGCAACGTGTTCCAAAAATGATTTTCCTACTACAAAGAAAATTTTAATAACTTCCACCATCGACAAACTGCCCCGAGAAACACTGCAAATGGTACAAGAACACACTGGAAGATTATTAATATTTTTAAATTAAGCATACCTTCCCATTTTGTGCGCAAGTATCCCAAAAAGATTAGTCCCGATAAGATAAGAGATACTAGCCGGAAGAAAAGCAACGCCTGAAAAATATGAATGAGATGATTTATCAGCAACGACTTCAGCGAGGTGTTAGAAGAAACTAATAAATTCCAGACGATGCAATTTTGGTCTGAACACATCTAATGGAGGCTTTGTGCATAGCCCAGAGAATCAAATATCCGGTTTCTTACATCCTTTTCCTGAAATCTCAGGACATCATCTATGAAATGCAGGAGCAATATGACGCCTTTGAACAGAGCTTTCCAGCATCAGCTGCAAGGCCTGGCATGGGAGAGGAGATGCAAAGAGGAAAAAAATAAAAATAAAAAAAAATTCGAACTGCAGTAAACTTTGGGGTAGTTCAAGAAAGATCATTTTTCCCCTTCACGCTTATTTCTGGGTTGCATGGCTGGCATATGGAGCATGTGTTGGGTACCCCATGGGCAGGAGCCCCTGTACTACAGGTGGGCTTGTAATGCCATGATGCCCGATCACCACTGCCAGCCAGGAGGTGGCCTTGTACGAAACATTTCTGTGAGACAGGGGCACAGGTGGTGGCTCAGTGTTGTAGGGTTGATGTCTCTTGGAACTAAGTAAGGCACTGCATCTTTCTGGTGTTCCTGTTCAATTTTGCATCTTCCCGAGTAAATCTGGGAAACCTGACAAAAGTGGGAGAGTCTGGCAACTTAACACATGCCACAGCAAGCCTTCCATTTGGTCATTTTTAAATCAGATAATTCAGATTTAGAGAGCGGCCATGACATTATGGTACACAATCAAACAATTTCCTCTAAGTGTATGTGCTCCTCATCTCTCACCAAGGCAACACAGATTTTCTCATTTCCTGCTTATCCATCCTCCTTCCTTTATCTCTCTGATATTCATAAGAAAAATCGAGAGGTAATTTTTAGCACAGCAATATCCTGTGATTAAAATCCTTGTGGGTCACAATGGCAATGCTGCCGAAACCTTTTCACCTGTGCAACCGCAGCTACTTCAGTATGGCTTGGAGCAGACTTTTTATATGAAATGGCCATTTACAGCAGAGCTCAAAAACTAAGAAAAATACTGCAAAAGCTTGGTCAATAAGGCTTGCATGTTGGTGTGGTACAGTCGCAGTGGTAAGCTGTGCTTCTACTGAAGCAGAACTGTGATTTTCTAAATAAGCTTCATGCAAAGTAACATTAATTGATCAAAATCAGAGCCCTTTGTACCTTCTTCTGATCACTCTTCAAACAGCTGGATCTCAAAACTGCATAAGATAATCATTTGCTTAAAACCCTGCAGTTCAGATATAATTTAAGAGGCTTAAAAACTTTAATTAATGCTGTCAAATCAGACAAAGTGTAATGGACTCAATTACTTATATCATTAAGGGGTAAAATTAGTCTTAATTTAAAATGGATATTTTCCTTCTAGGAACCTCTGTTCAAATAGGAGATTTGTAAATCTCATTTCTGTTACACCAGTATACTCTAGTGGGGGAGGCAGATAAGCCATCTTTGTTTTTCTTTGTGAGGCTTAAAATATCTAGGTCTGTGTGTTAATTTTGCTATGTAATGGGCTAGCAATCATTACCACTTTCAACAGTACAGTAATACATTAAGGACTGCCACCGATGGCCACCCAAGATCTGAGTTTGCATTCATTTGAAATAATGTTTGTGTTTTCTCTGCGTTGTAGGGACACCTGTATTAGTACTCTCTAGGGATATTAGTCTGATGAAAATTATTTTCAACAAGGATTTTTCTTTTGCTTTCAAATGCCATTCATTGATACTAGAAAATGTTCCTAGTGCCCTGTTTCTCTCTGGTGGCTACATTCTAAGAGAAGTCCGTGCTTTTCCTACCATTGCCATCTGCAGCCCTGGAAGCAGTCCATGCTAATGTGTGCATGCTGGATGCAGCATACACTGCATCCAACACAGATTTCTTGCTCCCAGCAGTTCACACTAGGCACTGAGGAGGGATTCCCTCTGGGAAAAACCCTAAACCAAATGATTTTTGAAAATTTTTGTCAATCGATTCTTTAAGAGTCAAATCTTTGTGCTTTTCTAGAGTGCCACAAAGGCTTTACAACATATATTTACAAGCAGAACCTGAAATGTGCTCATGTCTAGAGTGCTGGGCCAGCAATTGAGTTGCGTTGTGCCCTGTTCAGTGATAAGTCTCCAACGCAGCAGCATTGCTGCAAGGGATGGAAAAAAAAAAAGAAAAAAGAAAAAAAAAAGACTACCTTTAAAGTGTCTAAGGAGAGCATTATTAACAGGACCAGAACAGAGACATCCCTCAAACAAAATATAGCAGACCCAAGTAATGTTCTGTACTTTACCAAGTTGCCATTTTTTGGAACACATGGTCTCCATCATCCAGATGGGTAAAGCTGGTTCAAGCATAGCGATAGCCATGTTTGCAAAGCAGATTGAACCTTGGAGAAAGAAGGGGGGGGGGAAAAAAAAAAGTAAAAAATTATTTATCACAGAATCACACAGAATTTCTAGGTTGGAAGAGACCTCAAGATCATCGAGTCCAACCTCTAACCTAACACTAGCAGTCCCCACTAAACCATATCCCTAAGCTCTATGAACAAAAACCTGTGCAAAGAATCAATGCTTTTATTAAAAAAAAAAAAAAGTGCTTTTTAAAGACCTATTTGTCATGTATCAAATGCTGATTAATGTTAAATAGAACAGAGTGTAAAGTCACTGAAGACTAACTTTCTGTATGTTTCAATTCTCCCAGAAATTCTGCAATAAAGGTTAAGCTATTTTCATAATGTGAAGGGGGGCAGCAAAGTCTACAGCGAGCCTGATGACATTTAGAGAGTTCGTGATGTCTGACCGTGTACAAACGACAAGCTAAATCCACCCTCCTTTGGTCTTTATCTCCAGTCTCCTGAGGCAAAACCTGAACCTGTTGTGTAAGAGGCATGGCTCCAACCCGTTGTGAATGAGGAAGATGAGCCGTGGAGGTCGGGATCCTAAAAATACCACCTGACAGCCAGAGGGATGCCTACCCCCTGCAAGAGGGAGCCAGCAGCCACTAAGCCATGCCACAAAGCATCAGCTTGGCTGAGCTTGCCCACCCATATGAATTTCAAATGCTTCCAAATCTCTTTTGAATCTCTGGACCTTTGGTCATTTACATGCAAAGAACAGAAGTGCTGACTCAATCCTGCCTGCCGGCTGCTCGCTGCCCGCGTAGGGTTTTGCTTCCTGCTCCACTGCCCGCAGATTGAGCTCTGGTGGTGGGGTCCAGGCCCTTTGCCCTCTCTCAGGAGTGGGCTGCAGCCTTAGTGTGGGGATTGCTAGACCCCACAGTGCTTTTTTTGAGTTGGGAGGCCTTCCCCACTTCATCCAAAGGGCCTGAAGCAGCCACAGGGTAACAGAACCTGTCCCTGCTGCCAGCCCCTCACAGAAGTGACAAAGGTACCTGGACCTTTAGGATGTACTGCAAGACAAAGGTGAGAGCCTGAGCTGGTACTCTGCAAACTCAGGGCACAGTTTAATAAACACCATGCTACCTCAGTAAAACTTCCCCAAAACAAGGTAATTTTTTTTCTTCTGCTTTGTCTGGAGCTGAGCTCTCTTTAGAGGTGTGTATCTCAGGAGCAGAAATCCTACATTGTTTCTTGCTTAAAATAGATTAAATGTCCTGCATTGGCCAGAAGATGTGAAATTGCAGCCTTCCAGCTGGATCTCACCTCCAGGGCTGGGAACCCCCTAGCTTTCTGGCAGAGCACCGTGGAGATCACTGGTATTTCTCTGTGAAAAACCCAGTACCCAGCAAAAAGCTGCCATGAGTTTTCTCAAGAGCCCACATGCTAGTGACAATAACCGTCTCAGATCTGCTTTTTGGGTCTGGTAACTCAAACTAGCCCATCTCTCAGCCCAACCTGGGTGACCACAGCACCTCACTGCAGCATCGCTGCAGGGCTCAGGACATCAGTGTGGCACTGAGTGAAGCCAAGTCCCCTCTGTCACCAGCCCAGGGGCAGCAGGGGCTGCCGAGGGAAGAGCTGAGCTAGGATGAGGGGCCTGTGTGCTTCAGTTTGGGACAGCTGGTGCTGAAGAGTGACGTGGTGCCACAGCTAGGGGAATCAGTTGGGAAGCTCTTGTGCTTTGGAAATGCAAACAATTATGACTCAAGGGTATGACGCACACTTAGGAGATTGAATTTATGCCACAAAATTAGTGTACCTAAATTGAGAGTGCAAAAAGCACTTAAACTAGTAGTCCATTTGCAGCACCCCTTAAATTTCACTGTTTTTTACTTGTGGTTAGCAATTAACCCACTAGAGAATTAACCCCATGCCTTGAATTTTGTCATTGTTTAACAATTTTTTTTTTTTTAAATTTAATTTTAAAATTAAAATTAATTTTAAAGAGTTTTTAAATGAATGCTTAGAAGGCATTCAGAACTTCTGTCCTCCCTGAGCAGTGCAAATCCATGAGACTTTCAACCTTCCCAAATCACTGTATCTGAACAAAACCCTCACTGGGGTGAGGAACAGCAAATGACACTTTCAAAACTCTTTTTGCTGCATAAAGCAACAGCTTCAGAACTGAAGCAATGAACATTTAAGGCTGAGGGGGCTGAGGTTAGAGAACATGGGCATCATCCATTCTGCCAAGCACTGGGCAGTCTCTCTCCTGGGATGCAGGGACAGTGGACACTGAACCAAACCCATGTGCAACCCACGGGAGGGACCCTCAGCAGGAACTTTCATCTTTCCTGGACACCAATGCCTGGTGGGAGGTGGACAAGTCACCATGTGCAGCTGGAGAGAGCAGGAGGGAAGGGAGCAGAGAGGGTCTCTGTGCTTCTGTCCCTCCGTACAGCCATACAGTCTTCCTTCCTGGGATAAAAGGTGAGATCCATGGGTCTTGCTACCTTTTCTCTTACGTGGTTAAGACTAAACTTGGCATGAGCAGCTCAGGCAAGCAAAGTATCCCTTGAAATAAACACCCCGACATATTTTGTGGTTTAAAACAAGCTCTATCAGATTATACCCTGACAGGGATTGCACTATTCCCAAGACATCTACTTGTAGGAGAGATGAACCTCACCTTGCAGCACCTGCTCTTAACCACTGTAAGAGGCCAGGTACTGGATCAGATGAAAAGTGGATTTGAGCTCTTAAGACAGTTCCCATCTGTGCAGCTCGTTTCCCTCACATATTCTTGTCCAATAGCAAAGTCTTTAAATGCTCCAAGAATGTTTTAAGCAAAAGTCTCTGTATAACTTCAGTCACAGCTTGACCAAGTGTCCTGTCACAGAGCTAAGGTAGTGATAATGCCCTGAGATCACCAAGACCCGAGCACCCCAAAAATGCTTGTAGGCATTGCTTTGTCAGACAAGCAGGTTAGGATTAAGGGACAAATCAGTAAAAATCATGATCTGCTTCCAGGTATTTTACAGACATTTAAAAGGGTCAGGCTTAATTACAGCCCTCTTCAGAGCAAACCAACAAAACATGACGCAAAAGGCAAACTTCCCTCAAGGCACAAGACAAACAGTACATGTAATACCAAACGCCACTCACCATCTGACCCAGACCTTTTCTGAAACACAACCCATGCTCTAGAGACCCTCACTCCCTCCTCAGATGGAAGCAAACTTCTGAGTTATTTCTTCTGTCTGCCCAGGATGTGCTGGTGGTTCCTTCCTCCACATCTCTGCCCTATTCAGTTGTCTCATGGGCATTTTCATGGCCACATCTCAGCACAGTGCACAATTCCTTGTTTTAGCAAGGATCCACAGCTCATTAGTGCCCTCTCAGCTAGGCAGACACCTACGTTTCCAGCTTCCAGCCTACCGTGTTTCTACTGGTACCTCCATCCAGAGTTACTGATGGATTACTTTGTTCTTTGTGCTTCATGTAAATGAAAACAGCAAATGACATTATTGCTAGGCCAGACTAGCTCGAGGCTTTCCAGGATGCCAGGAATAATGCCAAGAGTTGATTTAAATAAAAAAATAAAAAAGGATCTGGTACCTGCTGCAATGATGATATATGGGTCCTTCAAAAGTGTCAGTAACGGTGTCCCCTTCTGACTCTAGGAAACAAATGAAAAGTTGGGATTAGGAAAGGCAAAGCATCAGGTGTTGCCTAGAGTGCTTTACTGCAATACTCACTTCTGCCTGTGCTCTGGACGGCTGCAGAACAAATAATTGAACAGCTGTGGAAAGAAATCAATACTGTAAGGTTTCTTCAAGAAGGTGTCAGGACACAGGCACACGAAAGGGGTGTGCTACATGGCAATAGTGATTCTCCGTGTGCACTGACCTCCGTCTAGCAAAGCCAGCGCTGCCAGCACAAGGAACGGCGAGCTCTTCCCCACAAACTCGTACATGACGCTTCCAAAAGGTGGGCCCACTGAGGGGGAGGAATGAAGGAAAAGCTGTGAAACCGCGTTTCTGACCCCAAACAAATGTCCTCTGCAAGCGTTTGGGCACCCTGCGTTGGCACGCAGGGACCACATAGTTTAATTTAAAACAAAACAAAACAAAAAAAGACAAATGAACAACAGCAACAAAAACAACAACAAAACAACAACAACAAAAAAAAGATGAATCAAACCAACAGAAAAGCTCATTGATCTCTGTGATTATGAAAACCATATTCTTCACACCCCAAAACACTCTTCCATTTAAACAAAACCCAAGCACCTCAGAGATTATCATCTGATGTATATCAGCATAAGAAATACGTTTCTGCGTAAGAAACGATTCTTAACATGCACTGTGCATCTAATCTGGAGATGGCACAGTAACATTGCACCCAAGGAGACCCTGCCGCTGTTTTCACAGACCACAAGGAGGTGCTTTAGGCGGTTTGTGATGGTGGCAGAGCCCCAGTCTCACTGACCTAATACTCCCATAGCAAGTCCTCCCAGTGCGATCCCCATCGCATTGCCTCTCTCTTCATCGTCTGTGTATACACTGGCAAGCATACCCATCCCTAAAATACAAACAGAGTAGAACAAAGGACAAAATTAGGCAGCTGTGTCCCACAATGTATTAGAGGTGACAGCAGGTATCTGTATATAAGTATATACCTACACGCATATACATGTATATCTATATTTATACACATATATAGGTGCACATACATATATATGTGTGTGTTTAAGTCCCCTCCACGTGCAATTTGCCTTGAAGCAGAAGGGAGTTTGGCACACATAAATGGTCTCAATGCCATGTTCTATTACACCTTATTACTCAGGTAGTTTAATGATGCCCTGATTTGCTGGATTCTCTGTCCCTGCCTTTGTCACACAGTGTTTAGAAGCTGCTTTTCAGCCAGTTGAAACAAAGCTCTCGACGAGTATTCTCCATCTGCTATTTGTGCTCTGGGTGCTTGACACGAAGGTTGGTGATGGCCAACAGCTACAACCCCGGTCGCTGCAGGCTGTGCTCTGAGCGTAAAGTATCATGCCCAGCTGATTGCTTTCAAAATGAGTATTTCAAGTTCAGCATCCAAAATTAAAGGACGCTTTTGACCTTTATCTTCATGTTCCCCATTTCTGCATTAGATGATGAGCCATCATTTCACAAAATGAAACATGAAGCCTCTTTCATTTGCTTTTGTGGAGCACTCGGACACAGTAGTGGTAAATGCTACAGAAGAGTCCTCATAGAAATTATTAATTTTGTTTTCAAACCAAGGACTCAGTATATAAGGTCCCCAGCTAGACAGCGAGCCAGAAAGAGAACACACAGCCCTGCATGACTGATCACTATGTAAATACGGACCATCATGTGCACTGAAAGTTAAGATAGCAGAGGTCCTGTGTGGATGAACACGCTTACTGAAAGTCGTGGCAGACTTCAAACTGGTTGAAAAGCAACTTAGAGAACAATATCAGAATTCACAGCAAATTTACAGAGATCACTTGCACAGCCGCAGGGGGGATACTACACCCACTACTACGGTACTGCAGCTCTGAGGGCAAGTCATGGCTGAGCATGAGCATGCAGGTATTAGAAATGAGGTGGACTGTTGGACTCATGAAGTGACTGTTTCCCTCCCATTGGCACTTGTCTGGGGTCTGAGCTTCTTCTGAGGGCTGGGTCTGGCCTTGGTGCAGTGCAAGAAGAGCTGGGGGAGTCCAGACTACTCGAAAAAGAGCAATGGGCATGAGCAAAGGTCAAGTGACCATCAGCAAGGGACAGCTGCAGGTCTTTGGATTTAAAGCTAGAGAGGGGAAACTGATGTGCGATGTGATGTGGTCTTGATATTAAAAAAAAAAAAAAAAAAAAAAAAAAAGCCACAAAGATAAAGAAAAGAAACTGTAGAAACTGTTCGTCATGTTCTCTCAACTATGAGAACCAGAAATGGATATGAATGACAGGAAGGAGGCTTTAGATGAGAGATCAGAAAAGGACTTCCTAACAGTAAATGTAGTTAAGCACAAAGCTCAATGCTGAGGGCATTTCTGCAGGCTTTTGAGAGCACATCTGTCAAGTACGCATGAGGAATTACAGATCCTGCCTTCAGGAAAGGGGTGGACAAGGGAGACTCTTGGCCTTTTCTGCTCTGTTTTGTAGGCTGTCTGGGGAAACATACATGCTCATCAAAGAACCCTATCTCAAGGTACACCCCTGAACTGGGACTGAGATAAAGCTGAACAAAAATTTTGATCCTGGCATGTCTTATCTTTGGAAAGCTTGACTTGTAAGCTTAATTAGTTTGGGGGCTGAGGATCTCCATTGGATATCTCCACCTGCCCCAAGGCTGCAGCACAATCCCTGCAGTGGGGATCTGGGTGGAATCCAACTCTCAAATGTTTGTTATGTTCCTATGAGAAGTACGTGAGCCCTGTTTATTGACCAGTCCCATTTGGGAGGGGGGATTTTTCCTGAGGAAGCCAAGAGACATGCTCTGGACACAAAGCTCTATTCACCTCCCCTTTCAAGGCAAATTTATATTCCTGCTGCCATCATGAACAAAATATAATTTCTCTGGACTCAGTCTCAGAGGTCATTGAATAATTTGGAGTGAAAATCCATACTCCATTTCACTTGTTCATTTAAAAATAAAAATCTTATATTGGATATCTAGCACAGGCAATCTGAGTCCAAACTGGCAGGCAGAATAACAAGCCACAGGAAACAGCATTTTATAACAGAAATTTCAGAAACAGGCAGCGGTACTATCCCTATGATAATAAGTACCAACATAAGTTCATGGTGACCTTTAAAAGGGCTAAAAATGAATTTAAAATCTTGAAGGCACACATGCAGAAACCCCAGGGAGAGAGCACATCATCTAGTGCTCTACCTTCCTGCAGCCCACATATCAAGTTATTCTGAAAAGATACTTGCTTGTGAGCTACTGCATAGGAAAGAGGCAGAAAAAAAATAACGAAATGGATTTAATTGAATAATTTTGTGTTAATTATTGAAACCACAGACAAAATACAATTAAGAAATGACTGTTACTGAAAAAGACAGAATTGGTGATCTGTATTTTACTCTATCGTATGCTCTCTTACCTGCCACTGAAGAACAAGAGGAGCCCACTCCTTGGAGGGACCTTGCAATAAACAGTAATGTGTAGCTTCCTGAGAAGGCAAACACTATGGAAAAGACAGAGGTAAATTTTTAAAATTAGGTTAACTCTAACTAGGTTAAAAAGTTAGATTTCTTTAAATGATCACAAAAAGAAAAAAAAAAAAAAAAAACAACAAACACCTTTCTGCAATTCAGTCAGGTGTTTACAGTGACTTGTGCCACTTTCAATGCTAACAGCATTATTCTCTCTTATTGCATTTGGATGTGTCAGTGTTGAATTGTTCTTAGGTGTCTGAGCCTTCTGGTAACACAGAATGCAAGCGCCCGAGCAGTTTTAACTAATTACTTGGGATTTGATTACATCCTGCTCTGATTCAGCTGCACACGGAGGCATATTAAGACCTTTCTTTCCAGCCTTGTTCCCCCCATGGCTGCACTTTGGGCTGCCCAGGCTGAAGCTCCAGGCATTCACAAAAATAGGATTTAACACATGCACAGGCTCACACCAGCATTTCTTCCAGTAAGTGAACGGGTGGAGAGGTCTTACAGAGGTGTTCCCAGCTCTGCACTGGATGCTGTGTGGCACAGCTGACCATGAATTAGACTTACTACTGTTATAACCACACTAAGTAACATTTGTTCCAAAAATCTGGAGTTGTCAGAGACTCTACCAACAGATAATCTTATCCATCATTTCAGTCCCCTTGCTGTCAGAAATATTTTCCTAATATTTAATTTAAATTTTCTTTAATACTTTCTTAAGGTTGCTATTCCATTTCTTACATGCAGTGGACATGGAAAACTCTTAATTCCCTTCCATTTTTTGTCATAAACTCTGATAAATCTTACACCTGCCTTCTGAAGCAACCCCAGTTTTTTAATCATTCCCCACAGGCTTCTAACAATGCTTGATGTTCTCCTTTGTCCTCTTTCCATCTGGGCCACATCTTTAAGTGCCACGCAAAACTGAACATAGACCAGAAGCTAAGGCCTTATTAACACCATTTAGGGTGGGCAAATTATCTCAGCTGACTTGCAGGCTATGCTCCTGTTTGCACTCCTCTGCATCAATTCCTCTACATCAACAAGAATTCCTAAGGATCATTATTATAGATCATTTATTTAAAAGTTGCATCTGAACAATACTAAGTAAGAAGTGGCCACTTACTGATCGTTGACACAAACATGATGCAGAAGCCAGCAAACAATGGAATCTGGTAGCCTATTCTGGAAAAAAAAAAAAAATAAAATCACATTTGCAGGATTGTTTCACTGATATTTTGAGTTACATTTAATTGCATGAGGTTTTGGGTTTTTGTTGTTGTTGCTGTTTTGTTTGTTTGGTTGGTTGGTTGTTTTTTTATGCACATGCACAAAAGATGCAAAAACCCAACCTGTGGTTTCTTTGCAGGTTTTGAAGTATTTATAGTGGACAACATGATCAAATTGTTCCATGTTACAAATGCCTTCTCATTTGGTGCAGCACACTTTTCATCTGAAATCCCTGGAAGAAGTCCTTCCTTCATTAGAATTTGATTGTCCTGTTCTCGTTCCACCATAATTGTTCTCAGTAAAACCCCTCTGGTTCTCTATGGGGCTGCCAAGAATATGAGAATGGAAGATTCATCTAAGCATGCTGAGCTTTGAAATATTCCAGTAATGTTTCAAGAATCGTCTGTTTCCACCCTCATGAGACAATGACTGAAATGAGACATGGTCAAACCAATGGATTTTTTTCTGGGAAAATTTGTCATCGGCTTCACTGGGAGTTCTGCTTCAACTACAAGTACTGAAAGTGTCCCAAAGTGTCTGAGAGTAATATTTTTTGCTTTTCCACAGTGTTAGGATTAAGTATGGAGCTGATCAAAGCTTTCTTCATCAAAACTCAAAAGTACAAAAACATCAGAAATAGCCTGGAGGTATGCCCGGCTGCTATGAGCATTTTCAAATTTCCAGGAAATAAATTATTTTCTGTCTGGAAAGCAAATGCATTTTTAGGCAGCTAAATTTGAAATTTCAACCTCACAATATGCTACTTTTCATGTCATTAAAACTCTGCCTTGGAATCAAAAGTACTACCCAGGTAGCTCTGCAGACAGTCTGTACGGTCACCGTACTTTATTCACAGCTTCCTTTTCCCTAAAATTCTGTATCTCAAATGTATTTGCAAAGACATTTTTTTAATGGCCAAATTCTTCAACGGTGAAGATATTCAAAGGAATAGTAATTGACTTTAATTCCCAGTGACTTGACAGTACTGGGCTTTTATATAGGGGGTACTAGTTTAAGTAGGTCAATCAAATAATGGAAGAGTCTACAATGGCCCTTCTCATTTTTGGTAATGGTAGTCTTAAGACAGGTAAAACAACATAATTTTTCTGAGCTTTGTTTATTTGTCAGTGTAATTTTTATACAAGTAAGGACCACAGATAATAGTAAAGTCTTTGAAGCACAAGGCTGTTCATTATTGGTGTCTAACATTTGTTGGAGTTTTGAGAACGGAAGAAATCTAGCATGCACTTTTTCACAAGCCTTAGAAATTTCTAATGAAGAGCACGGGGAAGAATTTTGCCATTAAAAATATGACAAAAACATAGTGCAATGAGTTTTCTACTTGAAATCTGCAAGTAGGTGCTACAAAAATGCAGCAGAGGAAACGTTACTCTTGTGGTTACTTAACTGGACTGGTTAACAGCAAACAGCAACCTCAATTCCTCTTCTTCTGTGGGCTTACGATAATCACTTTAATCTCTCAAAACCTTGATACCTGACCATTAAAAGAATACTACTATACTTTTTTTTTTTTTTTTTTGTCTGTTTAATTTAAAGAGGATGATTTTTCTAGGCTTGTCTCTTCTATCATTGTGTGTACATGGTAAGTATTATACAGAGGGACACTAATCTCCACTGATGTCTCTGCGTATGCAAGGACATAAAAAAGAATCACCTCCTATTGCCATCCCCTTGACTGCTCTTCCCAGTGGGCTCACGTAGAAAAGGCCACAGTGGGTTTGATCACAATTGCTTTGAATTTGAATTTTTGAATTACAGAAAGCACTGATACAAATATGGATAAATAACCCCTGCATGCACGGCTACTGCTGTTGGTGAGTGATATTATCTGGCTCTGTGGTACTGTGAATGCAGAAGTTGAATGTGCCTATTCCTTCTCCTATTGGAATGGGGGGTTTTGTCTGTGAAAGCCATCCCAGAGGTGTCTAGGATGGACATGGTGGGAGGAGAAGTCTGATTGCAGTAAAGAAATCAAGTAATTCTTTGATTTGCCATGGGGACCATGAGACAGCAATTCACAGCTCCTACAAGTACACTGCATTAAGACTCAGTTTGCTTTGGTCTTAGCTTTTGCAGTCATGCATATTATTCCTCCTTTATCTTGGACAAACAGAGTCACACCAAGGTGTGAAGCACCACATAGCAGAGAGTCATGGAGGCAGAACTGGAGCAGAACTCATTCTTGCTCTCACCCTGCAGCAGACCATGACGTCTTATTGCACATGCTGAGGTCTAACACATGCCTTTCCCACCCAGAGAATCATCTCAGAACCAGGCTCTGTGTGGGCAGAGCTAGTCCTTTCACCCAAAATCTATATTGCTCGTGGTCCACCATATAAAGCGATGTGAAGGTAGAGCCAGGAGAGGACATGCATTTGTGCTGAGCTAAGCAAGTATTTATAGTCCTCTGAAATGGTCAAAGTTGCCTGGAACTCCCCCCACAGTTTAGAGATGATGTGCTACCATGCACAGGGTTGCTGAGCCCTTGGAAGTCGTGGTTGTTCTTGCTCTGAGGCCATTCTTATCCACATCCAGCTGACAACTAGAAGTGTAGATTGTCTTTTCCTGCACAATCTTAGCAAACCCTGCCTCCTCCTAAAATAGCAGTGCTAATTACTTGGCAGTTGTGCCACCACAAATGTCTAATCTGCAGCTGCAGTTCTGGGCTGTCCAACAGACATGAGAAAGCACAGACTGGGAGTTTTTACTGATCGGAAAAATTACAATATATAACAAATGATCACAAAAAGGGGAGGCACTACCTGTAACAGCCAGCTGTTCAGAGACTCTGTCCCCAGTCCTGGGCTGTTCCTGTTCTTGCCATGTGAAACCTGTGCATATGCAGTTTCTAATTTTTGGCCACAACATGATGTGCTCCATCACAGTTATCTCTATGTTTTTCCTGTCTTGTCTCTTCCTTTTTCTTGCTATCACACCTTAACAAGTCATTTTCTTGGGCACTCCTCACAAAACACTACAAGAGAAGCAGAAGCAACCAGAGGGTCCAGCATGTTTCAGGGAGGCTACATATAGCTGAAAGTGCTTCCTACAAGTGTTTCCGACTCCCAAAAAAAGCCAGTCATCAGTTGAAGGAGGGAGAGGAAAGGCTGTCAGTGGCAGAGAAAGCCTGAATTACCCCATTTCAGGGTCATGCTGACCCCAGACTGCAGAACTGTTTGGAAGTGGATTACACTCACTAATAATGTTACACTGCAATGAGACGACCAATTGATGGGTCCTGTGCAGCAGTAAAATAAAGGTTACACTGACCAGGTTAGCAGCTGTGGATGATTAGAGCCTAATTGCCTATCCATTACAGGATTGCAATCTACTGACTTTAACCCTGTTACAGTATAGCTACAGCAATACCAACATGAGCACCGCTCGCTCAGCCTGCCCTGGCTGGCATTTTGGCCATCTTCAGCCCCAGTGGAGATGTATGACAAGAGGAATATTTTCCTCCAGGTCATGACCCAGCGAACCTCTGAACATGTAGGAAGGAAGAGAAGAAGGCTCAGGGGCAGTGATGGCAGTTTGTTTTCTGGGATTTTCACTAGAACTTAGCACAAAGGGAAATGGTGGTGTTCCATCAGCTGACAGCTCACAATGATGGGTTTGGGTCTTCTTTGGTGTTCTTTGAAAGGAGATGGGCTTTAAACAAGACACCTTTTAGCATAGCTTGCTTCTTGAAACTAATTTTGAAATTTATTTTTAAAATTTTTCAGCTCCAGAAGTTATAGAAAAAGTGGGAAAAGAAAAAAAAAAAAAAAAAAAAAAGCCTACAAGGTTTTTGGAAGACCTAAACTCAGTAATTACAGCCTTGTGGCACAGACTTGTCACTTATTGGCAATATGAGTGGAACAGTCTGTTGCATCCTATACAATCTCAAGCACTTAAAGACAGTGCGTCTTTAAGACAAGTAACTCCATGCTTGTTTAAAACTCTGAGCTGTGATACTTTGCTGAAATTTTGCAGAAGTAGTAACAGCAATAATAATTATCATTAAACCACTTATCAGTGGTAGAGTCATTATAATGATGACTCAAATATCTTCTGTTTCATTTATAATAATCAGTTTTCACACTTCCTTTTAACTGCACATATACATTGTTCTTAGGAAATATCAATTTTAGTTGCGTTTGTTCTTTTTTTGTTTTGTTTTGTTTTGTTTTGCCAGTGGCTTCTACAGTTAATTGATAAATATGTGAACTGATATGTCCCACTAAACATTTCTCAGAAGAAAGGCAGACACTGCTCCGAGACACAAACAGTGCATGAAAGAAAACCAGCAATCCTTAAATCTAATTTAGGGCCACTTGGCCATGAAGACACTCATTTCTGCCTGGATGGGAGGACGGCGTGCCACACGGGGCCATGTGTTCTCCTTGATTCTCCTTTTCCCACTCATTGGGAAACCACTGGTAACATGTGGTGCCTTACTTCTTTTTCCCTGGTTTGGCAGTTTGTGGAAATGATGATAAGAACAGCAGAATAAGGAGAAAAGTAAGATAGGAGATAAGGCAATGATACAGACAATTATTGGTAAAACCTAGAATAGCTAAAGTACTGTTATGGAAATATGATTTGACTTCATGCTGCTTTGCCTGTGGATGTGCCTAACAAAGCAATATAGGAAATCTGGGTAACAAAAATCTGTTTTCCTCCTTAAATTGCAACAATATTTGTGTAAAAGTGATTTTGTAAGGGCAAACTTTCAGAGCAGTGATACACAGGAGGAGATAAGGTGAAATAAAACAGAAATGAAGCTGCCTATCTAATGTAAAACTTTTGTGTCTATATCAGTTCCACAGATTTAATACAGGTTTTGAATTCATAACATTATGGGTCCAACCACTGCTCATCCCTCCACTGGAAACTCCTCTGTCAGACTGAAATTAAGCAGTGTGTATATAAGCTGTAAAATCCAAGAAAGGTGCTTTTAGTTCAAAACCTGAAATATCCAGCCTTAAAGAGTATCAGTTGGTTTGGTTATTGCCACCTGTGGTAAGCACTGACTGCCTAAATAGAAGTGTTTTACAGGACAGGAAACAGAAAAATTTCCTCTAATTATAATTTTCTGAAAGGAAAATATTTTCTTTGTAAAAATAGATTAATAAGAAATATGAGAGTTGGTGACCTAAGTACAATTTGGAGCTTATTTCCTACAGAGATTGATCTCACACTCTGTTTAGAAGGGCTGCAGCTTGTTCTGTGGGGAACAATTACACAGAACACTAACAATAAAATCAAATTAATTATTAACACCAAAAACTTAAATGATATTATAAATACTTCTTAATTTCTGCGTAAACATAATTAGTGCTTGGATTTGGTTTTGTTTGTTTGTTTATTTGTTTGCTATTGTTGTAAGTGATTTATTTTGGTGCATGCCTCTCTGATCCTGCTCAGGAGGATTTTGTGTAATGTCCCAACCGAACACATTTTCCTCAATACATCAAACGTACGCAAGGACTCGGAGAGGACAATTTGATGGTCAGAGCAGATCATGCACAGATGTAAATCTGAGCTGTTGAACTCAGAGACGAACGTGGCACCAGCAGAGTTTGTCAGACCTGCTCCCTTTCTGTGGAAGCCCATGAGAACCTCCCACTTGGCCTTACCTCGGGACATTCAGAATTGCTGTGCACTAAAGCACACCAAGAGCTGCAGGTCTGTAAGAGCTGGGGAGAGATCTGAGCACTGCCTACACCTTCAACATCATTTTTGCCTAATACAGGTGTAATAGATGGGTCACCAAGTCACGGAGCTTGATCCTTGTAACTACTGAGCAGTAGCATCTTTTAGCCCTGTAGCCGTAGCCCTATAGCTGTAGCATCTTTTAGCCATAACATCTTAGCCCTGTGTAACTGTATTGAAGAAATTTCAACACCGCTTCAGTAAAAGTTTCTATAAAAGCCTGAGGACTCAGGAGCTGGAGAAAAAGGGAAGTGTACAACACTGTCAAGTGGCTCGTGTGCTTACTGATTTATTTCGGAAAGGATGCGGTCATTCAGAAGATGTGTTCATCAAATGTGTTTCGCTAAGATACTCTTCCAGATAAAGTGAGAAGGCCAGGAAAACAGGGCCACAACAGAGACAGAAGTACTTTGAAATCCCTACCCAGACTAAACCATGAACACAAATCCTAACTGCATAACATACCTGTTTGTCAGTGGCCCTATGAAGGGGTTAGTGATCAGCTGCACGGTTGCCTTTGAAGCAAACAACAGCCCAACTTGAACGTTTTCGTTCAGCAGGTCCTTGTCCTCCTTAGGGCAATCAGATGGAGGAGCAGTCACGTTCACTGTCATTTGTTCTGTCGGGGTGTGGGGCAGCTCTCTGGGGCCTGGCTGAGCAGACGCATTCCCAGTAACCATCGTCAAGTTGTCATAGTAGGAGAAGATACTCTGAAAATTGTCCATCGTTGCTGAAACTACGTTAGGTTTAGTAGTCTGGACTTCTGATGCATTTTTCTCATGTTTGATGCTGTAAAGGTAACTGGGAATTATTGGCACTGGAAAAACAAATAGAATATATTAGCATCTTACCGTAAGGTTACGTACAAATGGAATCACCAAATTTTCTTGTTTGCTTTGTCATTGATTGGGAAGTACAAGGCTTTCCTACTGATAACATCAGTAAGGACTTTAAAAGACTGAAACACAGAACTTAAATAGTACAATTTAAAACATGGTTCTTTTACATTAGTCTTTATTTTTTTGCCAGTTTTTGTAATTATATTTTTTTCTATACAGAGATAACTCAGAAAGAAAAATATGAGAAGTAGCAAAACCCATGTCTGAACAGACTGTTGCACATGACTGCATAAATCTCTTTATTAGATTGTGAAAACGTGAATAATGAGAAAAGCACTGAAACTAGCATTAAGCCAAAATAGTAAAAAGTAATAAAACATGTTAATAAAACAAGCCACAAAAAATGAGTAATCAGAATTGATGTATTGCTGTTTACATATTTCACTATTTCTTTAAAATTTACATTGAAAACAGCACCTAGAAGGGACGCGCTTTATAAGCTTTAGTTCATAGCTGCAATTTAATTGTATTAACGTGTATCTCAGAAACTAGCATATCCACGTTGGTTGGAACAGATGTAAGATTCATTCTACTGGGAAGCATCAGTGACAGAACCAGCAGAGTCGCCTGGCCTCCCTTCTGACACAGCCCCATCTTTCAGTGAGTCTGCAGACCAAAATACTTTTAAGGGCTTCTAGCACACATCTTATAGAAAAAATAGGGAAACATTAACAACTTTATAAGAAAAGATGTTAATTTAAAAAATACAAAACTGACTTGGTAAAAGTATTCATGGAGTTTTTGTTAAAGGCATCAGCTTTAAGCTGAACCCCCCCCAGGAGCTGAGGCTGGCAGGGCAGCACTGCACAGGGTGGGCTCCACGCTCCATGAGCAGTGTGTGGGCACAAGCCAGGAGTTTCTCTGATCCCTTGGACAAAATAGATATGAAAAGGAGTCCCCTTTTGACATGGGGACTTAAAGAACTACCAGCAAAAAATGTTCCAGGACTTGATTTGAGTTAATTCCTAACTCATGACACCATGTCACTTGAAGCTAGTAAAAGTCGCACCTTCAACTTTGATCAAAACTCTGATTATTTTATTAAACCATCTCCTAGAAGCACTTTTCTTAAAACCCATGTAGATAGTTTTCTTATTAATCTACCATTTGACGAGCAGCGTGGGGGAGAGGAGAACTATCGCAGGGAAACAGGCATCTCCAGCGTTATCTAGCCTGGTGTTTCAGTTGCATGACCGCAGGAGGAAAAAAGATGATGAGCTAAAAATATCAATGTTGTCATTCTGAGGAGTTTTAGTGGCTTTCAGTGGGAAAATAAATAAATTATGAAGGTGGTTTTATACAATTCCTTATCCTGCAAGTGACAGAGAAACAAAGTGAGACTTTGCTGCTTGTGCCGGTGCCCGCAGTACCTGGGGCACCCAACGTGTTTGAAAACCTTTAGTTTGCGAGCATCACTCGCGCACCCAAGCAGCACATCTGTCACCGGCGATTACTGCTGGCATAAATCGGGGGGGAGAGAAACCAACGAAAAACACAGCCACGAACCAGAAACCGACCCACCCCCGAGCCACCGACGGCGAAGCGCGCAGCCCCACCGCCAGACCCGGTCGCCTACCGACCACGGTGAGCAGCATGTTGTCCAGGAGCAGGGCGATGAAGACGATGAGGAGGATGAGCCTCCGGGAGCTCCGGCCCTCCCGCAGCCAGCGGATGATGCTGGCCTCGCCCCGGGCCATGCCGCCCGGCCCCGCCGCCGCCGCCGCCGCCGCCGCCGCCGCCGCTGCCTCTGCCGCTGGCCGCGGCCTCGCGGAGGCCCCCGGGGGCCGCCCCGGGCCAGGGGCTGAGGCCGGAGCCCCCTCCTCGCCCTGCCCCGGCCCGCCCCGGCTCGCAGGACCCCGGCCAGCAGCCCGCTGCCAGCCGGCTGGGCAGGAGGAGGAGGAGGAGGAGGAGGAGGGGTTGGAGGAAGGAGGAGGAGGAGGGAGGAGGGCGACGACGACGAAGAGGAGGAGGAGGAGGAGGAGGAGGCGGGGCACAGAGACCCCTCTGGGTGTCCCTTCCCAACCTGAGCGATTCGCAGCGCTCAGCCGCCCTGCCCGGAGCGCCGGGCTCCGTGCCCAGCCCGCTCCCCTTGAGCCTTTCCCCAGCACCACGGGCTGGCAGGGGAGGCTGCTGGGCAAAGATTCACGGCGGCTTAGAAGTCAGCTTTCAGCCGCTGCCCAGCCTGGGGGCTGCTCTCTGCTTCATCCTCTTCCCGGTGCTTCGCCCCCTGTAAAGAGCACCGAAGTCGGGATGAGCCTTGCGATGAGTTGAACAGCTCCAGAAGCAAACGGCAGGCTGAAGGCGGTGACAACACCGCTGTGCAAACAGTTCTTCTTCAGCGGTGTTCCCTGTATTCGTGTAGTTTCACCCCGAGCCCCTGCAGCACGATGCCTTTAGGACACGGGTTGCCTGTGGCGTGGTGCTCAGACTCAGCCTGGTGCTCCTGCAGCAGCACTCGCTTCGTGCCATAAACAAGCTGCCTGTGCTGGTTTGTTCATTTGAGAATTAATTTATTAGTTAATGAAAGCCATTTACTCTGTGAAGTCTTGGCAAAGTAGCAGCTGAAGAAAAACCAATGTGGTCTAAACTGATCTCAGGTCCCAATCCATCGCTGGCAGAGGTCTAGCAGGCTTTAGGAATGGGATGAATTCAGTGCAGTGTGCTGTTTACTACACACATTTTTTCCTAAAAACTGTGAAAACAGGCAGAGGATGTGCTAATAGCACCTGTTTTGTTTGCATGCAGGTAGTTCTGTTTTCATTTGACATATCCACTAAGCATTATGTTCGTATGGGAACAATTTTACCAGTGCACAACAAATGCCCCCAGTGGGTATTGCTAAACTCTTGATTCACAAACGAGGGTTCATATCCTGAAGGCACTTGCACCATAAATCACATCACTGAGCTGAGGACTGCAGAGGAATGCAGGAGGAGGCAGGGAACACTGCCCGGGTCAGCAACAGGAGCCAGGTCAGCATGGGAAAATAAATCTCACCTTTTGATGAAATGTTCATAGCAATTTCCTATGAGGAAAACATAGGTTTGGGCATTTTATAAGCACAGCAGTTTGGAGGAGAGTTATCTGATAGCAGTGCTGCTGTTACTGTCACCTGTCAGAAAGCAGATGTGGACAAAGATGCTTTTCCAGCCGTCTGTGATGAGGGATGCAGTTGCAGAAGCCTCTTGCTTCTTTCTCTGTATCACCCACACGTCAGGGGGAGAACACCCCCTTCCTCCCCCCAAGTCTGTCTTCCAGAATTTCTCTCCTTCCTCTGCCTGTCCCTGCCATGCTGACATTCATGCTGGCAGCATCTGGCCACTTTGCTTGAAGTCACTCCTCTCTCCTACTCTCCTAGCTTCTCTTACCCTCAGCCAATTGACTTTTAGACAACTAATGCCAAAATATGTGTGCATGAGCATGCCTGAGCTATTAGCATGGACAAGCATAGAGCATTTGAGTGTACTTATTTGCATGTGGAGATGCCCACTGGTGCACAGACACTATTGCTTTATTAATCTAGCTGATTAAATCATGTTTACCTCTAGGAAGCAAGCAGGTCAGGAAGACACAAGGTTTGCTGCTGTGCAGATATAGAGTGTATTCCATTCCTTCACCACTATTTATTTATCCCTAGTCAGGGATCTTTTTGTCTACCAAAGAACACGTAAAAGAGGAGTAGGAGCATAGTGAAATTGAACATTATGTTTGGAAAGCTGCTTATGACTTGGTTTCCCTATTGAACTCCCCGTATACAAAATATAAAATGAAATACAAATTTCATGCTTTGAAAAAAGATGTTCAAATTTATTTTTTTTAAAGTATCTGCCTTTTTTTTTTCCTTAGTTGTCCTTTGAATTATACATGTGCCTGTTATACCCAGATTATAATATTATAACTTTATTAGTTTTTGATAAATAACATCTATAAGCTTAAAACTAACTTCCAAAATCACATAGTTATATGGGAATCCAAATTTTGAGAACGTAGCATTTGTTCATATAGATGCTCCCCTCTGATGGAGGTACCCCTAGCACTTTAGGACATAGGCTAAAGGCACTGACCATCATACAGTTGGTGACCCAAATATCGTTTAACATGGACTTGATGCTTAGGCTTTGGCCAGCTGACTGGTAGGCTCTCCTCAATCACCTCTATGGTGCATAACCAAATGAGCTATTCAGACAAATAAAATAGCCAAGAACACACAGGCAGCAATACTACAAATGATCATGAGTCTGGGAGAGATGCTGCAGAAAAACTACAACTTGGCAGCCAAAAGTCTGATCTCTGCTAAGAAGTTTCCCTTTGGCAAGATGTCCCCTGTGCACAGCTGGATGCTGTCACAGCACACGACACAACATTGTTACAAGCACCAGGGAGAAGTGCTATTTTGCTGGTTTGCCTCCAGGTTCCTTCAGTGCTGAACTTAAATAAATAAATAAATAAATAGAAACCACCAACAAACAAAAAAATAAAACCATGCAAGAGTTCTCACCATCCAGGCTGAGAAACACAACACTTTGCTGGCTCCTGTGGGAAAAATAATTCCCTTCAAAGCTGTCTTTTTTTTTTTTTAAGATTTACTTTTATTTCCACAGCTTGCAGTTTAACTTGCAATAATTCATAATTATCTCAGCTTTCTGTATGAATTAATAATTTACAGTTATTGCTAGTGGGGAAAAATCCTGCTATAAATAATTCTTATTATTTAAGTTGGAAGACATACCTGGCAGCTTACTAATAACAAGTAATATACTTAGTCAGCTTTTTCAACCTTTGTAGCTCTTTCAAGACTTTTCTTCTTTGTGCCCAAGAGTCATGCTACTAATTACTATGTAGTAAGGCAGTGTGGTAGTTAGATTCACTGAGTAATGCATCTCATTTTCCCCAGGTGTTGAAGATATACATTGTGTTTTAATCTGCTGCCATATAACCCACAGCGAGTATATGTGTGAATGTATTTATGTGTGTATATAAATAAACATGATTGCCCTTTGTGGCATGTAGTGCTTTGAGGAGAAAGAGAAAAAAAATAGAAGTTTTCCTTTTAAAAGGGTCATTTGTTTATTATTCCATTATGCTAAACTACAGCCTGCCTGGATTTAGCTGAATAACTGTGTGTGATACCCAGGTTTAAGACTATGAGGGGCTCATCCAAAGAGCTAGAATGGCTCAGGGTGGGTAGATGGGAGGCAGGGGAAGAAGAGAGATTGTGCAGTTTGGGGATTTCCTCTAAAAAGGAATGGGTTAAAAACAATTTATTTAATTACCATAAGGGTCTGAAATTTGTAGAGAGTTTCAGAACTAGGACATTTTATTCTGCAGCACAACATCACTCCTTCAAAAATAACATTTTGAACTATTTGCTCTTCACATTAGGAAAAAAAAACATTCATCTCTTCCAGTTCTGGGGAAAGTGGCTGAGCCGAGAATCTCCACTCCATTCCTGCTCCATGTCCACAGCCACCCCTGAGGAAAGCACACACTCTGCAGTACCCAGGCTAGCAGGTTATAGGAGAGAATATTTAGCTAGGTATGGGAACAGCAACTGAAGTGATGGCAGAAGAGGTGCCAGCAGTGCCTGCTCAGCGAGGCACCTTGTGGGGCTGCAGCAGCCTGCCTGGTAGCCTCACCCGCAGCCCACCTGGTGAGATGTCCTCCTGGCGTGCTCATCCACTCCTGTCAGACTTCCTTCAAAACTTAGCCTAAAGAAGCACTAGGAAAAGCTGCTTTACCCTGAGGATTTAACGTGATCCTCCTCAGAACTGGCCGGGAGAGCTGTCACGCTGCGAGGCGGCGGTGGGAGCTATTCTTAGCGTTTTTGGTGGCAGGCTTTGTGTGAGCACGGTGACATTACTGACCACAGGTTAGTGACAGTAACCTCTAGCTCTGACATGTTCCATTGCTCTGATGAGAAAAGAGCATCCTCCAAGCACAATAAAAGCTGGAAAATAACTAGGCTAAGTAGCACCTTGTTCTCTCTCTTCCTTCTGAGCTGGTTTTCTGTCTGCAGTCAGCACAGCCCCCAGGGCAGCCCACTGTTAGCTCCATGATCAATGGGGACGCATGCTGGCCTCAGCTTTACAAACCTAATTATTTTCTTCAGAAATCTGTCTGAAGCTAAAAGGCATCTGACAAAAAATCTTTCCTGTCCCTGGAGCTTAGAGGAATTTGGTCATTGCATGTAAATTGTGTTTATATTGACTGTTCTCACATCCTCTGCAACTGTGGCTTTGCGAAAAGCACAGTCTCTTCCAGCACAAGCTGTGAATGTTATGTTTGAAGAAATCTGGTTAGTAATGATAATGCGTGTGTGTTTATACACACACAGCACACACGCCTAAATATGTGCTAGGGCCTGTGTGTGCTGGCAGGTACGTGTGTGTATGTGTAAGGTGTCACTGCCCGTCAGTTACAGGGTAATGCACCATTTGCTTGCATTGGGAAGTACGAGGGCAAAGCAGAGGCCGAGCAGGCTGTGGGGAAAGGAAGCAATAGCTCTTGCTTCAGTGGCTGGGCTTCACAGGCAAAGGCCTTCCTGCTTTATTAGCCTGTGCAGTAGCTCAGAAGTGTACGGGAAGCTATAAGGTCAATTTGGTCTAAGTAGCTCTTCACCTTTAACATTTATCTACTGGTTAAAAGAGTAGCCAGTTTTCACGCACTTCCCAAGCCCTTTGCCACAACACAGCAGAGCTCTGCATCACAAAGAGGGTTCAGCCCTCTTCTCTCTGGGGGCCGCCTGCATTAGTGCTGGTTCATTTTGCAGAACTGGCCAAGTCCAAGTGAATGAATGCAGGGGTCAAGAGTCTCCTGTGCAAAAGAGATCCTGAGCATGAGGTGGGTCAGCCCTGAAGGCTGGCATTATCACCATCACTGGTGGTGTTGGTAGGAAAGAGGAAATGTAACTAGCTCAGAGACAGCAACAGGCACAAAGCTGGAAAAGTTTTGAAGTGCATTTCCCAGAGAAGTGGAAAGGCAGCAGTGGAAACACAGAGGCAGGCCTGCTAGGCAGGGACATGCTTTTACCAAGTCTTGAGTCCAGTTAGAGGAAACAGCCCTGTGTACTTGAACTCAGCCCAGGCATCTCTGTATGTTCAAGACATAACTCAAGAATTCGTGAAGGTTTGCCTCCAACAGGAGGAAATACCTGATGGCCAGGGAAGGCTCTCCTCTTCTGCGTACATCTGAAACTGGCTCTAGACTCCCCATGGATGTGTAAGCCTCCACTTAGCAGAAACAAAGTCATACCAAAAAAAAAAAAAAAAAGGCAAAGAGAGAAAAACTGGAGAAAAATCCTGCAGGATCACCTATGTCTCTTGGTTCCAGTTCAGGCAGTAGCTGGACCACCAGGACAAAGCACAGCGCCTTCCACCAGCCTGAAAGCTGTACCGGGGGCCTGGCTTAACAAAACATTTGCCCAGCTGGCTGTCAGGGCTCCCTGTTCCCGTGCAGTAGGTGGGTGCTGGTGGCATTGAATCAATTTCCAGGCCTTCATCTAAATATATTATCTTGGATTAAACCCTGTGGAAAATTCATAATGAAAAACAAGCAAACCCCCCAGAGCAGGCATGATCTGCAAGCTGGCAAATACTGTGATTGCTTCCCACAGATTATAATTTTACCAACACCTGGGCTGAATGCACGGTGCTGATGCAACAGCCTCATGGATCCTAATGAAATAATTATGGGATAAGAGCACAAAGAAACATTCAGAGCTTGAGAGAAAACAAACAAGTGTAATGCAGGAACAAAGATACTAGATCAGCTGGGAGATGAAGAGCTTTTGTGTGGCCTTATTTATATTATTGGCATATATAAAATCTCTTCAGACCTGTATGTAATACGTTACCTATAAATGCAGTCAGTATGAAATGTTAACTGCCTGGTCTGGAGGGAATCGCTGTGGTTTTGCAGAAGGCTGAGATCTTAAATAAAATGTCCTGCTCATCTGTGAAAGGCGAGGGGCAGAAGAGGAGTATGTGGTACCCCTGCTCTGTGCTCACCCCTACGGCTGTGGACAAACCACAAAACCACGACATAATTGCCTCTGTGTAATGTATCACTCCACACCTAATCCCCTGTAGCTTTGCACAGCCTTTTGAGTTAATGTATTGAGTTACATTTGAAATTCTCCCATGAAAGACATCATTAAATAACCGGCTTGTAGTCTTTTATTTAAAGCTGTTTGGCCACAAACATGAGGAAACACTTCCAATGGGCATCAGAAAAAGAGAAAGAGAGCTGCAACTCTGAAAGCAGGAGCAATGTGGCTCTCCTAGACAGACCTATGAAGACAGCGGGTTTCCCTTTTGAAAGACAATAGAGGTCTTGGTAGGACTGAAGGCCAGACAGATGTACCAAGAAACATGAATGTCTCTGAAGAATCCTATGACAGTGTTTAACCTGATGTTGGACAGGTCTGAATTTTTTGGAAAAAAAAAAAAAAAAGTTTCTGAGCTTATTCTGATTATTGCATAACATTCTCTATTTATAATGCAAAATCCACACGTTACAGGACTCTGGTTGGGAAGGTCCATAACTGCATTTTGCAGGTCTCATTAAGAGCTGATCATCTCTTTCACACCCCATATGTGAGTTTTTGTTTCATTTCCAAGAGCACTGTGTTAAAATAGAGAAACTAAGTGGAATATTGAAAGAGAGTAAAATCTTCTGCTAGACCAAAGAAAATCAAGACTAATAGATACAGGAGCTCCTGAGACAGCTCAAACAAAAACTTGGCTGTTGTAAGGCACATGTAGTAGCTTAAAACCATCCATGGGCTTATTCCCTCACCCTTTTCTAATGGATGAAACTTAGAGAAGATTTCTGCTCTAATACTTTGACAGCCCTCCCAGCCACTCACACTTATAATCTTCTTCACTTCAAGACATTAGTTTGCAGGAATGGATCCCAAAGCATGCTAGCAATAGTAAAAATTACTTTTATATACATATATATTATTTTTTTAATAAATAAATCAGTGCTCTCTAAACAGTGTTCTCTTTTCTATCCTTCTGGACTAGAGTCATGTAAATTAACACAAATTAAACTTATGTCTTAGCTGAGCCTGTTGACTTACAATTCGTCATACTCAGGAACATGATTAAGATCTAGAACAACTGAAATACTTTGTTTAATCAAAGGTGTCACCATTTCATAGGGACCTGCATATACTAATGGAAGTGCTGTAGTAAATTTCTGCAGCCAAGTTCTTCCATTTTTAAAAATCCTGTTCAATCTTCTTCCACCAAGAGGACTTGCAGTTTTGCAGCATTTGTTTTCAACAGGAAATTTTTTACTCTCAAAAAAACAAAATCTTCATATGAGTCTAAACACTTGGAAAAATAGGAAGCCCTGCCTGGGAATATAAATTGCACTTCTGTGCTTAGTCACAAATGGCTGAGTGCAATGAGATTTTACAATAAACCAGAAATGTCTGTGTTTTGTTGTGTCAATAAATGTTCCAGTGATGCTCTTAAAGACAATAAATTACTGGTAATGGAACACTATCCTCAGCATGTAGAAGTCATTTTCCACTTCCAGACATTCTCAGATTAGGTTTAAATTGCTATTAGAAAATCCTAAATGTGTTTGTTTGAAGAAAATCTTTTTAATGCCTAGAAATAATCCAGTGGCGGCTGGTTTGAGCAGAGTTAGCTGGAGTATTCCTGGGGAGCACAGTTTAGAGGTTTGGAAGGGAGCTCAGCTCCATCATATCCTTACCACTAACAGAGAGAATGATACAGAAAGATTTCACATCCTGTAATTTTTTGCAGCTGCTTGATGGGTGTGCTCAGCTAAAGAGGAAACTTGTTGCCAACCTGCTATGGAAATTGTTGTGAGAACCTGAGTTTATAATATGAGCATAACATTTGTTCCTGAGACAGCGCTCACAGGTTGCAGTTTGCAGAGCATCTCTGTGCAGTGGTTTCTCACAGACAGCCTTTGGGGCAGCATGGGTGAGCAATGGACATTGCAAGCACGGCAGAATAAATAAAAGGTGAACAGGGGAAACAAGACAGTGGAAAGTGAAGGAAACTGTAGAAAAACAGGACTGATATGCAACCATTAATGCTTCTTGCAAGTGGAGCTGCTGGTTGTGCTGAAGATCCCCTGAAATCCATGGTGTTACCCAGCATTAGTGTTCAGATGCTCGGCAGTGCTTGCAGCAAGGACCTGAAGGTACAAATGTTGGAGTTCTTACCCATCCTCTTCAGAGCTTATGCTGGCAGCAGCAAAACAAAGCAGAACAAACCCTTTACTGTTTTGTTTGTTTATTTGTTTTTAAATTAAAGGCAGCTGTAGTAATCACAGAATCACAGAATCACAGAATTTCTAGGTTGGAAGAGACCTCAAGATCAAATGATCAGAATAGTGTATGTGGTTAGAAATGTAACAAGTTATAAAGGCTGCAATACTTTTCCTGCACTGATACTGATCCTGCACTGAAAAATAGTAAATGGCAGACATAAAGCATTAACACGGATTCTTATATTGGCTTTCTGAGCTTTTTCAGATAGAAATCCATGAGGGATTGAGTAGGAATTTCAGAGGGGCTAATTAGCTCTGTGCCCCAAGAAAACATCACTAGCAAACTCAGATTGTGCGGGCTTGTGCTTCACTATCTCACAAATGAATGACCCAAAAAACACTGAGCAAATGATCCTTTCCCGGTCAGTGCCCAACAGTGATTCCACATATTCAAATTCAAAATCGGAATCCTATTAGCAGAAAGTCTGCTTTGCTCCTTATTTTATTTGGGGAGGAAAAAAAAAGAAAAAAAGAAAAAAAAAAAAAAAAGAAATAAAAGTAGTGCTAGTGGCTGTATTTGCATTAGCAATAGCAGGCTTTGCCCATGCACAAGATCTCTGGCCCATGCTGACATGACTGAAAATCAAAGGTTACAGTTCCATGTTAGAAGTCATCAAAATTGTCTGTGCTTCTTCCTATTTTCTGTCAGCATTTTGAGCGATTTTAAGTCTGTGCAGACTTAATGAGCTAAGTAATCATGCACAGCATGCACAGGAGCCCCAACAGAAGCAAGTGGCACTGCCAAGCCTGCAGCACTGTGAGGGCACAGTTGTCTTCCCTTGGCATGGCAGGAATTAAACTGATTTCACCACCATGGTGACTTGTACCACGGTTTTGCTATGGATCCTGTTGATTCCTGGCAATGGAAGGGTTGTAAAGAAGCTCATTACGTGACTGTGTGTTAGAGAGTGGGTCTGGGGCAACTTTCTAGTAACAGTCTGTAGAGAAACTTGAAAAACAACTATAAAAGTCTTGAATATACTCAGTTAATAGAGTATTATCATTAAAACAGATGAAACAGTCAGAGCAAGGGTCAGTTTATGCTGGTTTCTCGCCTCTGACCATCATCAAATGCCATTGCCTTGAGGAAAACACAAAAAGCAGGGCAAGCATGTAGTGCTGCCTCCCCAGTGCTCTCTGACTCACAAATTATTCACTTTGCAAAGACTTCTCGAGGCAAAATGATGACTTTGTACCTGCCAGACATCCATGCATGAGGCCAGCTAGATGCATTTTCTGAGGATGTCCTGCCTACCTCCATGGAGAAGGTGGTGTGAGGAGTGCTTCGGTGCCCTGTGCTGTGTTCCTATGGAAAGGGAGCAAGGCTGTTCAACAGGATGCTTTATTACACTTGTACCTTCTTATATGCCTTTCTTTTTGTCAGTGTATCCAAATATTGATGCTAATGTAACAGAAGAATGAACTTGGCATGTCAGATGGTTACCAAACCTGTAATTAACTGCTATAATGGCAAGAAATTGTGAGTGGCTCTGTTTGGCATGTAGGAAAGGGGGCTGCGTAGGTGTGAGGCAGGTGGTGTCAGCAAGCAAAATGCCATGAGCCTTACCACAGGTGGGGGAAAATGCAGCAAGGCCCCTTGCAGCTTTCTGTTATGGAAAAGAACATTTGCAGTATCCCTCAGACAAGTGTTGGTCCTGGCTGGAGCCGATGAGCAGTACCAAGACTTCTCTGAGACAGGGAAGGGAGCAATCCAGCCCTTTTCCATTGCAAAGATAACTAGAAATAACAAAGCTGTTGCTGAGACATGCATGACCTGGTCAGCACAGCCAGGTGGCCTGGCCACTTGTCACCTCTGCCTGCAGTGTCCCAGATGTGGGGCTTGCAACCTGGAGCGAGTGGAGGAGGCAGCCTGCAGAAGCAGCCTGCAGAGCCTGCGTAAAGGGCAGGGCTGGCTGCTTTCCCCGGGGAGCCTGGGGATGCTTTCTGCAAGTGCTGGGAGAGATACGTGACTGGCATTGCTAGCTTTCATCCGAACAGGGAATCCTTGAGAGGCATTATCATACAAATGCCATGCCGAGACAGAGAGTCAAAAGATACACTTGTTCCAACCGAGAAGCCACGGACTGTAAAATCTACGCTGAGCCCAGAGCTCTCCATGACAGCCTTAGGAGAGCTTAGTTTGCCTACCAGAGATTTTTCTTTAATGCAGCAGAGTACAACACGATGGACAAAGCCAGAGAAGTCATGAAATGGAAAAATGTGATTTGCTGAGCACTGTGTTTAAAAACCCTGAAGTTTATCCATCGCTGTGCAGAGACCAGCCTGTGAGCAGGAGAGCGTTTCCAAAAAGAGAGCAAAGGGATTCCTCTGCGCATGGCTGCACGGGTATTAAACATTGCTGTACATCATTTCTACCTTTCTGGAAAGGAACGGGAGAAGTTATATAAAATCAGGATTCTTTGATGTGGAATATCTTCTTTGCCATACAATCCGGCATTTGTATAACTTTTATCTCAATGATTTTTTTTTTTAATTAATTTCTCTTCCAGTTTTTCTGTGTGAACAAAGTCAGCCACGTATGAAGTATAGAGGGCTAGCCCTTCAGCAGGCAGTTCCTCTGCCTTCTAAACCACCTCACTGCAACTGAAGCTTGGATCCAACAGTTCATTAATCACTGGAAAAATTGCACACTTTAGGGGAGGGCATTTAGGCAGATATTCTGATCTGACAAATGTTTGGCAAACAGATGTTTGGTGCCACAGATGACACCTTCCTACCTCTGGGACACCACAGGAGGTCCCATCTGTTTCAATCCCCACCAGCTGCATGTTACTGGAGGCACAGGCAGCATCGCTGTCCCTCTCCTTCTGCAGGATCCCACGTGCCAGGTACAGGGTGCCCATCTGCAAACCATCCACTGCTGGCACATGGTGAGAGGGAGGCAGCAGCAGCTCTCTGTAAGCGTGGGGGATGCAGGCACCATGGCCGAGCTCTGCAGCTTTGGAGCTAAAAGGCTTGTCCTCACGCTCGGCAGGTGATGCCGGATGGGGCTGGATGTTAGATCAGGCATCTGCACCTGCCAGATGCATTTTCCCTGCAGGAAGAGTCAGTCATCGTCAATATTTATAAAGCCCGGTGAGACCTTCTCACTGAAGGGCAGAAGGAGCAAAAACTGTTTCATTATTATGAGTTTCCAGCTCTTCACTGACATTTGATGAAATCATATTAACCGTAATTATATTTGAGGGGAACGCGTCTAAGTTCTAATGAGCCTTTATAGTTATTCATTATCTGATTTCTTTACTTTCATTCTACAAAGGTTTGTTTGTTTCATTCAGTTAAATTAAGGGAGAGCCCTTTTTATAACCTCTTCCCTTCAACTCGCAGGTCCTTTACTGGCCATTATGGCTCTGTGTCCACAAATATTACACACACTTGCTTATTTTCTTAGCTTCTAGGGGGTCCCATCATATACTCAAAGTTACAGATAAGATTAGCTTTGTGGATAAGCACCTGTATATTTATCAAACAAAATTCTCACAATAAGTGGGCTTTGCATTTAGTGGTATCAAATCCAGGCACTACAGATGCTTCACACGAGTTATATGCAGATTTCAAGCATAAATCTGATTTCAATCAGTTTGAGTTCATACCCTGAATTTCAATGGGAATGGACAGAGCAGCACACTGACTTGTGCTGAAGATGAATATCTTCTCTGTCTAGTTTATTATTTAAGTCCCCGATATGGGGAAAAAAAAGTGTTTTGGACTTTAACAGGACTGAATATCTTCATTCTTGTTCGCTTTCTCTTTCTGTGTGTTTTTCAGTCTGAGGAATCCAGGTCATACACATTTCCTGAAAGCTGCAAATTGTACCTGTAACTGTAATTATAATTAACTCTTTAGATTGCCTGCAGTTAAGAAGGTGAAGGTGCTAATTGGTTTCTGTGTAACAATGTTTTTTTCCCAATAACTTTTACTTGTAGTCTCATTAAAAGCATTTTGGGGGAAATGAAGGATGTTTGAAATAGCATGTTGTGAACAATCATCGTTAAAAAAAAGAAAAAAAAAAAAAAAAAGCATACAAAATATGAAGCAGCAATACTACCAGAATATTAGCAGAAAATAATTGTTCAACTTTGTATATCTTTAACTGATAAATTTCCAATATTAAATATTGATTTTTAAAATGTAGTCTGTTGGAGCAGATCACACTTACTTTCACAGAGAAGAGACCCAAGCCAGAGGTCTGAGAACTGAACTCCTGTAAGCTTCAGGAGTTCTGGAAATTCAAACCTATAGTTACAAACCATATCTTTGGATTGATTTCGTTGTGCTTTTTCTCTGTCAAAATTATCAGGTACTCCAACTTCCACTTTTATTGTGAAAATGACCATTAATTTAGCTCTGCTAGAGCCCGCATCCACATGAAAGGAACTTTCAATAGGCTGCATCCATTGCTTATGTTTTCAAATCATAATATCTCCATAGTCTCTCCCTTCACAAGAATAAATAAAAGAGATGCAGCAAAGCAATAAAGGGAAAATCAAGGATAAAAGAAATAATTTGCAATCATAGTAAAGTCAAAGCATCGTGCTACATCTTTGTTTTTCAGATAACCCAAAACATCTTCAAAGTTAAAGGCAGGACAAATATCCATAGCAACAAATTGCATTTGCTGCACCTGCTGGCAAGTGCCGTGGCTGTGTATGTGAATACCAAAGTAAACCCCACTGCTGCAAACAAGCACAGAGCCCGACTGGAGGGGTGTCCTTGAGCACTTCTGTGCTGCCAGGATGCTTCCATTCTGCGAACAAAGCTCAGACTTCATTATATTTTTTTTTTTTTATAAATACGCTGTGCTTTCTTTCACATTATTTTTGACACCAAAAGTATTCTCCAATAATTTCCTTAAAGAAACATTGTTGTCCTTCCTCAGCCCATGATAAGTTCAAAATCTTGGCAAAGAGATGGAGAGCTGGCAGATGGAAATTTCTGCCTCTTGATCATTTGACTATACCATTTTTCCCTCCTTTTCCTTAACGCATCTCTCCCTTCCTCTCTTCTGTTTGATGTAGGTTGCATGTAACTTGGGACAGGCATTACCTCATATTATTTAGTTGTGCAGTGTATAGTGCAAAGGGCTTCCAGTCCTTGACTGGAGTTTCTTCACGCTACCCCCATACTGATATTAATACATCAGTTGGGGTTTATCATTACTTTTAGCAACACCCCTCTATTATAAAGCACTGACCCAAGCAGTTTGTTTCACTGCAGACTGAATACAACTTGCTGAGTCCAAACAGCACTCCTATTAGCCATTTAGCAGTGCTGTATTTAAAGTGTTGATAAAAGCAGGAATGATATTCTGCAGGTGGAGCTCCTGCTTGAGGATATTGCACAAACAGAACATACTTGTTTTGTATGCATCACATATTGTACTTAATTTGAATTTCTTTATGAAACAAGTCATTCAGTGCCAGTGGCTGATGACATTACAAACTCCCCTCTACGTGATTTAGTGTAATTTGATTACAATGGTAACGTGTTTCTGTTCCCGTTTCTCAGGTCTATATACAGAGCTCAGAGATGCAGAAAGAGGACCAGGTTTGATGCATATAGAGAAGAACAATACGCAGAAATAGAGAATGTTTTAAATGTTAATCATTCCCTTTCTGAGTCATATAAGCCTTGCCAGGGATTGCACATAGATATATGATACTATTTAAAGCACAGCACTTTGATAATCAAACAGCACCATTAGTGAACAGATCCTCCTCTTTTTAAAATCTATGACATTTGAGTTTGTCCAAAATAATTTGCCAAACATTAAAGAAGCATTTCAACAAAATTATCATCTGTGTGATCTGTCATGATTCTTAAGTATTTTTTAGTGATTTCCAGTCATTCCTTTCTAATAAAGAAAGCAACACTCCTTGGGCAGATGTCAAAATTAATATTTGGATATGCTCGTTTCCAGTATATTCATGGCCACCACCTCACACCACATGTGAAATGCATTTCTGTTTCCTCTTGCTTGAATCTGCCAGTCCACACTGCAAGGCATTGTTTGCCCTGCTGCAACTGGGGCAGGGAGCAGGCAGCAGGGCAGGTGGGCACAGGGTGGGCATGGCGATGGCTGTGTTTGCTCTTCAGCTCAGCACCTGCCCTGTCCTCCCCTTCAGCAAGAAAACAGAGAAATCCCTTCAGACACGTAGCATCGAGATGCCCAGGGGCAGGCAACAGAGGAAGCACGGGGCCATCAGTGTCGATCCGTGCTCCTTCCCCCCCACTCCTCACAGGAAGGTTGCACATTGTGCTCTGGGGATGAGGCTTGGGAGCATGTCTCTGCTGGTTAATCTTCCCTTTTCCTCCCCAGTTTCCACGGAGCCATTCACAATATATTTATTGCCATTGCTATCCAGCCATTGTATTTCACCGTGTGTGTATGTCAGGGCAGAGAAAGTTCAGCAGCTGAGCAGGGGGGTTAAGGTCATTGCTAGTCATGGTGGGGCTGACATTTCCCGTGGTTATATCCCTCTGCCTTTTGCAGTCATAGTCAGCCATGCTGCCATAAGCTGGAATGATTCAGGCCCCATGGCCTCTTACTGTTGCAGCTTAAATTCCACTAAAAATAGTAATAATAAGAGAAACTGGTGACATTTAAGCAGAAGTCTGGGTGGAGTATCAGCAAGGTTAGAAGAGAACAAACAAAAGATTATCTGTCCTTTGAAACATCCACCTTCTTGCCAATTCAAATATTGACCGGCTGCAGAATAGGAAAATCACTGCTTGCAGTAGCACAGAAATGGCTGAGTTTGCTTCAGAGATAACCCCTACAGCAAAAAATGGTGTTTGGAGGCTTCCAACAAAGGCTGTGGACTCCAAAGGAGACAAAAGGCATGTGTGCACTGAGGAGGTGGCTATCTCTGGGATGCTGTTTCAGTGTAAAATCTGGGTGGAGATGATAGACCTTGCCCCCAGGCTGCTCTGTGACATTCAGATGTGCACAGTGGTGATACCAGCTGAAGGGGTGCTGGTGACAGCATCCTGCCCCCAGCTGCTTGCTTCAGGGTGCTGTGAAATGGATTGGGGAGCTCATCTGCCTGCAAAAAGGCCTCGTGCATTTGGGGTATGGCTCCCAGGGGTCAGTTCCTGACCTGTCATGGCACAGGAGAGCCACAACAAGCATGTGCTGTAGCATGGGGCTGGAAGGGCAATAGGATGCGAGGAAAAGGGAGGAAAAGGCCAGGTAGGGGCAAGACCTGAAGCACCATGATGCCAATTCTTAGCACTTCACAGCACCAAGTCGTGGTCTTAGTATAACCGGTCTGTGGAAAGTATGCCCGGAATCATCTCATGTGGTTTTAGGCATTAAAAGTAGTGCTGATCAGGACTCCATCTGTTTGGGGTAGATTTAGTGTGATGAGTGGTGTTTTGCTTTGCCTTTTATATAACCTTTTGTTTTCATTGTGATTCTTTGGTACTTTGCGGCAGAAAAGCGTCAAGACAGGTTTTTCTGCCTGAGATTTTGCATGTTCACTTTCTAATGCTAGAAGACCTGTAGAGATCAGTACTGAGAACAAGGGAAAACTAGAATCTGGTCCCTCTCCCTCTATTAATTAAAGCTTTTTTTCCCATGCTGAACAAACAGATTAGGCCTTGCCACAGCCCTCAGAGGTGTTATTACCACCCTTCAAGGGAGGAGGGCAGATGAAGCCAAGGAGGACTGTAATTTGCTTCAGGTGAGTCAGACGAAGGGACGTGAAATCAAAAAGAGAGTAGAAAGGGCCCAGTCCTGAATCATATGCTCCTGTCAGAGCTGCTTCCAGTAATGTGCCCGGCCACACTGGCAGTGCTGGCACAGCCCGGCCTCCCCACATGGTTACCGGCACATCTCAGGGGGTCAGGTGAGCCTGGCTGAGGGGCTTCTGCTGCTCTGTCCCCAGTCTCTGTGCCTTGATATGCCTCTTCACGTGGCCTTTGAGATCATATTTGGGACGCTAGATGTGGTTCAATGGTATTTTTGACTGAAATAAAGGGTAAAATGAGAATTTATTGAGGAGCATCCTGAAACCTACTCTCTCTATATATAGGTTAATTAAGGGCATCACACTAAATGATCGCTGTGGTCCCTTCTAGCTTTAAAACTATGAACAGATAGCTTCTCTACATGAAGTTTAAGCATTTTCCTACTCTTTCCCTCCTAAAAATTACTCGTTTGCTTCTCCTTCTGAACCCTTCACCCACTTACACATGCCTCAGTTCCTACATGGAGAATCGTGCTTCTCGCTTTGCACGGATTTCTCCCGGTCATTCCCTGGTTCCCAAAGCAGATGAAGCACAGCAGAGCAGCACCAGGCCCCCAGGCGGTGTCAAACGGCTGTGGGGACCAGGTTAAATGGAAAATCTGACTCGGGTCACCCCTGCAGGTCGCGGCTCTCAGCCGTGCCATCTGCCGGCAGCCGTCCCCTCCGAGGAACGAGGTCTGCTTGCACCATCTAGTGGCTTGCTCAGACCGAGCTGAGATGCTGCAGGCAGCCCGAGTCACCGGCAAGCAGAGCCTGGGTGATAAAAATACAGAGGAGGCACCTGTGGTTGCATATAACTGTACGTGGAGATAGGAAATACAAAAGGCATGCCTACCTACATTAGTATAATAAAAGTTCTGAATCATAAATTCTTTTTTTTCCTCACTTTTTATTACATATTATTATCATTAAAGACACTCACCCATGCATCCCTCCCCCCCAAAAAAGAATAAAATAAAATAAAATAAAATAAAATAAAATAAAATAAAATAAAATAAAATAAAATAAAATAAAATAAAATAAAATAAAATAAAATAAAATAAAAAAGCCAGAATCCATATGAAAGAAATTGGTAAGGAAGGTTCTTCCACTATAACACACACACACCCCCCAAAAAAAAAGTATTCCAACCTCATTTCCAAGGGCTGAGATTATGGAGATCAGACCATAATCATTATCACACATCCTTGTTTTGTAGCTGATGAAGGAAAGCTTTGCTTTCCTGCAAAGGGGGGTTGAGGAGTGAAAGTGATGCTAGAGAAAGAGATGATTTTACTGAGTGAAGAATGGAAGGAAAAGGATATTTCTAATAAATATGTTGAAGAGAATGAAAAGATCGTTTTCCATAAGTACATTAGTGTTATTTTTCAGTGGCAACCATAATACTGAAAAATATCATCCAAACCAAGATAGCTTTTGTTTGTATTTTCTTAAGTGTTTACAGAGGTGAATCCCTCCAAGCCTTTAACTCTTCTTATTTCTTCAGGCTTCACAAGCCAAAGTCTAAGCCTTCAGCTGTACTGAGATAGGGAAAGCATGACCTGGCAGAGGCATGTGGCCGTGCCCAGCAATAAATCATTATTAAACAGGCCCTGACACCAGGAGAGCCACTGGTCTCTGGGACTGACCTCCTCTTCCCGTCCTTTCTTTCCTCCTGTCCTCCCTGGGGCTGGGAGCAGATATGTTAGCTAAGATCCCCTGAGTTCAGCACTAAGCAGGAGTGAAACAAAGGCTTTGCAAGATGAAGTATCTCTGGTGAAGGCCTGGGAGCCCAGAGCTGGCAGCCTACCCAAGCCCTGTGGGTAGGCAACCTCAGGCATGCCTCTTCACTCCTCCGCATCCCTCCTCTCCCTGTTTCATAAAATAATGGCAATTTCTTATCTTTGAGGGAGGCTTAGAAATATACTCATGGAGTACAAAGCATTACTCCTATGCTGTATATGAAATACACTATTATTTCTAGGTGCTATTTTGCAGTTGATGAGTTTCTCTATTAATGTGGCGATGGGTGCTGAGGCAGCACAGAGCTGGGAGTCACCAGGAATCCTCTGCATGCACAGTTACAGAGAAAAGGGGCAATTAAAGACCGTATCCATAGGCCATACTGAGTCAATACTTCCCTCTTCCCTTGATGGCATTGTCTTTGAAACGCAGGAAGGCATTCCCAAGACTTTGGCAGTGCAACTAAAATGGTGGGAGGTGCATTATTCAGGGATAGGGTCACTTTTAAGGATTTTGTTTTTCCTTTGAAGACAGTGAGAGCTTTGCAAGCCATGTCAGTCACCCAGGTGTGGGAGCTTACCTGCTCGTTGCTTCCATCCATGGTCTCTGGTACCAGAGCAGAGCTGACACTGGAAAAAAAAATAGTTCCTCACTCATTGTTGTTAGGTGTGGACTCAGGATGGTTACTTTTCAGTACATATGAGTCTATTTATTTTATAAGTTAGGCACGTGACCTGCTAAACAGTCTGGGCTGTCTTCAGCTTGGACAGTAACCTCCAGCTGCTCTTTTCTCTTCACCACTGTTGCCAGGACCAACAGAGCACAACCTCTGTCCTAAGGGTTTATAAACTAGGGACTGGGAGATCCATCTCCCACAGAGATGGATAAGGATCGTGTACCCACAAGGATAGCACAATGATAAATAATTAGAAGACATCCCTATTTTCTTCAGAGGAAAGACCTGCAAAGGCCTCTCCCAATTCAGCATACTCCTGCCCAATTTTGACAAATGTATCAGCGAGCAAGCCAGCCAGGCTCTGTGCTGTAATATGCCTTCTCCCCTGAGGATCTGTCAGTCTCTCTTGATCTCCTCTCACCAGATAACAAGCATCTGAGTGTGGCTGCTCCCCTGACTGATCTCCTTTCTGCACCTGTTCCAGCTTGGTTTTCAAGGCAGCTCCTGTCTATGAACAAGCCATGCTCATGGCCTCAGGACATCGATTCTCCTACTATTAATCTCATAAATTTGGTAATGTATAATATGACCATGACAACTTCTACATAAGTGCTTGTTTTACATACATACTTTCTGGTCCAGTTTCATAAAATGTGCTTGATGATTTGCAATTTTGCAAGTGTATCATATTTCTCTTTCTCCACTCTGGAGAGGGGAAATACATCTTATTCACTCTGTGTTTTTCAGATTCTTGCTCTGTTTAATTACCCTGCTTTCCCATCTTTCCAGCCAGCTGCAAGAACCTTGACCAAGAGCTATTTGGATCATTTCTGAATGCTAAATTAACAATTGCAGACTGACAGACTGATGCTTTTCCCAGTATTCAGAGGAATGACCTAGCAGGCTTATGCAGGGATGACAACAGGTATTCATAAATACCAGCACTCAAAAAACGAATGCATTGAGCAGTCAGACACTGACTGATCGATGGGTCAGGTCAAGTGCCCATGAGCTGGACTGCAGCTGGTGGGGTAAAGTAGCTGAGCTGAAACAGGACAGCAGGGCAGTGCACACCCCATACTTGCCATGAAATTTCACTGCATTGCATGAGGCTCCTGCATTCACGGGTCCTATTTCACTGAGTTTCTTCCTTTTTGAAATACACCGCAGCTGCTCCGCAGATCTACTCAATCACCCGGTGACACATATTTGTAAACTAGCCATGAAGATTTTTTCTTTCTTGCCTAGCCAGCACGGGCAGGAAGTGATAAGGTCTGCTTTGGTTACAATGAGGGATGCATGCTGCAGCAGGCGTGTGGCTAGAAACCTTGGATAACGGATGGTAACTTAAGGTCCTTATCTAAGATGCTCTGAGGAACTGCCATAATAAAAATAATAAACAGCAGCAATAATAATTATTAACAGAATTCAAGGAGTCTGACTCTAATCCCATGCTGGGTTTAATAATTTAATGATTCTGCTGACTTCGACAGATCTGCTTCTGATTTAAACTGCTGAAAGTGAAATCAGAACCAGGGCCCAGATCTTTTGTCTGCCTTATAATTAAGCTATTCTGAGAGGTTGTATAGCTCCTTGATGATGCTATTCAGACTAAAAACCAAGTGAAATTTTTCTGATCTAAGAAGCTTTTACTAAAGTCAACCACTTCAAATCTGGAGCAGGAGACTGGAGGTTTTTACAGGAACAGACTCCCCAATGTTTTTGTTTATTTGTTTCTATGACACCTTTTTCCAAATAACAGAAATGCTGAGAAGAGTTCCTGACTTGATTTCATGTTTCCATCAATAAAAGCTTGCAAATGAAAAAAATACATGTATCTGATTTTTAAAACACTGGGCTTAGATTAAGCTCTGGGGTTGGGCAAAATGTTTATTTGAGCATAATTCCTAAAATCTATTTTAAAATTGCCTGCAGATTGAGTTTAATGACTTCCTTAATTGCTATGTTTATGGCATTGTTAATATTTGTGCTTCTGTTTCCCTATTCTCTTTTAGTGGAGGATGAGGCTGACAGAGGAAATGCTTCTTTAAGGATGAAGCGAATGTCTGCCCCTGGACCCATGTCCCATGTCCCAGGAATGCCTGAGGAACTGAGGGCACGTTGGGACACTGATGGGAGCTGAGACGGGGAGCTCTGCCAAAATACAATGACAAAACATGGCCACAGGAAAAATAATTGCTAACCACAACAGTGCTTGATGGAGGGATAAAATAAGTCTTAATGTTTTTCTATTTTTGACCAAGAAAAGCTTGGGTTTATTTCAACGAGATGTTTGCTTGTTTGAGGCATCTGTGATCACATCCTGACTGTGGATCACTGCTGGCAGGGAAGAAAAATGCCACCCCTCGATGAGTGCAAGAAGAGCAAGCAACAACTGCCAGCAGTTTAGCTGGTTTGTGTATAAAAGCTTTCCATGAGATGGCAGTTTAGGCATGAAACAGCTCTTCTAAAACCAGGATCAGAGGGATTAATGGCAACACATACTCTATTTGTCCCTTGTTTCCAAATCTTTCACTAAAGGTACTGTGAGCTTTGCCATGGATTTCCACAAGATCAGAACTCAGCCCTCTGCTGCTTAGGTAGCATTTAGAAGTAGCTTTTCTATAAAGTAAAAACATGTCTACATACCAGTCCTTAATCTCTTTAAGCACAAAGTTTATTTGTTTCATCAGCAAAGCAAATTGCTGTAAAAACCACTTAGCAGCATGAACTCTGTTGCACAGCAGATTGAAAAGCAGTGCTGCCAGTGGTCAAACCACTGCACAAGCACACACTTTTTCTTTACAGACCCAGACAGCAAATCTAACTTCTTAGTGCAGCAAATCATGTCTTGTTCTTAAACTCTGAGGGAAGTTCATAAACCCTCTTTTTTTGTTGTTTTTATTTTATTTTATTTTATTTTATTTTATTTTATTTTATTTTATTTTATTTTATTTTATTTTATTTTATTTTATTTTATTTTATTTTATTTTATTTTTATTTTTATTTTTATTCTTCCCAGTAACTACAAAGCTATCTCAAGACTATTTAAAGTGTTTGAGAAACATCTTTTAACTATAATGCCATGTATTAATTTGTAGATTATACCAGCTCTTCTCCTGGGAAAGACTGAAGAATATGGTCTCAAACCTGGAGAAAGATGGTGCCATTTCATCAGCAGAATGCCACAACATGTCACCATGTCTGTGTAAGAAGCTGGAGCTACAGAAACAGCACAGGGGGGTCACAAGGAGCTTTATTCTTTCAGGTCCTTCTGTCCTTACTCAGGTGAAGGACTCATCCCAGGGAGATATTAAAGATAAAATTGCTAAAACCTTTTTTAAATCCCTCTTTTGTCCATCAGCATTAAGCAATTGAGCCCAAAGTCTTCCTACACATCCAGGCTTGCTTTGAAAACATTTTGTGAAAATGCTGCTATGACATTTGCCCAACAAAAAATTCAAAACATGTATTTACCTCAACATTTGTTTAAATGTCAGCAGAAGTTTTCATGCAGGCATCAGCCAGTCTCATTCTCCAGGAAACTGAGCAACCCTGTGCTTTTGGCTGGCAAGTCCATTTGGAAAGCTATCCATTAAACATCAGTGAGGACTATTCAATGCTCTCCTGTGACTGCAGACTGGCAGATGAGAGAATGACAGCCTAAAAACAAGTGTAATGTCAGGCTGGTGGGCAGGATGTCTCCCCCTAACTGCATGCTGAAAGCCCCAAACTCCTAAATTCTTTTACTGACAACAGCTTTTATTCCTTGCCACAAGAAAAGTATAAGTGGCAAAATTGTGGAACACGAGTGCCCTATACCTACAGTCAGAGACCCAAACCTTGCCTGCTTCTCAAACTTTTTGTCACATCTGACAAATAAAAAAACAGCAAAGAGGCAGATTTCCCCTCCCGGGCACTGATCAGAGAGCACGATGACAGTCTGCATCGTAGGGCAGGTCAAACAACTCCCTTCCAGCACAGCAGTGCTTTTTTTATATATATATATATATATGGCAATTCTGTATGCTGATTTGTGGTATCTTCCCTTTATGTTTTCCTGTTCACACACGACCTGTGGAAGCTGATAATGTAATGAGTCAGTGTTGTTAGACAACATCGTTACCCTGATTTCTCATCACTAGATGCTTAACACAGCAATTTATTTTTCACCGTCAAACATCTCTACTCTTTCCGTTTCACTGTCAAACCTCTCTGCTCTTTCCTTCTTGCTTTGTTTCTCCTTGTTTGCTTGCCGATTTCCTTCCATTTCCTCTGGACTTTGATACAACCTGAAAATGTGTAGACATAAAGTTTTGTGCCTTATACGCAAGCCTGAAACAGACTGAACTAACCTCAAAAGAACTAGATTTTATCTTCTGAGAGACTGAATTTTTAACAAAAAAAAAAAAAAGGCTCAAGTTCACATGCCAAGCTGTGAGTGCACATGCCAACTAACATTTGTCCAAGCACTTCCCAAAACTCCCTAACGAGTACCACGTGCAGGCAGCCAGCTATTGGCACGCACACGTAATGCACTCACGGACTTCATTGTCCATGAAGCTTTGCACTTAGACCTTGGGCCCTTATCCCAAAAATATTGGCCTGATATACGAGAGGGCTGTTGTCTCTGAGCAGCTATTACTTGCTATGAGTGATGGAGCAAATTCCTAGTATTTCTGTCACCATCTGTGCTGATGCACTTTAACAAATGTAATTGAAATTTATCCGGTGCAACTTGATCCCCCTTGCTCTGTGTGTAACGCAGGATATCGCTTGGGATGGCTTGAGAAATAGGTTTCTTAGCATGTATGTGTGTGACAGGTAAGGAAGAAAGGGAAGGGTAACCTTAAATACTTAATTTAGGTGCTTTTTATAGATAACAGTAAAGAAGAAAAAAAAAAGGAAAAAAAAAAAAAGAAAAACAAAAGAAAAAAAATAATAAGAAGAAAATACAAGAAGATATAAGAGAATACAAGAAATAAAAGATAAGAAAATATAATAATAAAAAAAAATAATAAAAAAATAAAAATTACTCAGTTTGTGAAAACCCAGGAAAAGAATGAGACCCATCACTCTGGACTCAGAGAACACTCATATTGCATGCAACAGCCACACATGCTATGTTTGATGCACCCTGGGGTCTGGAAATGAGGATCACAAGGTATGCTGGGAACCTGGAAGCAAAGGGGACTGCAGGGACTCCTCTCAGCTGGAGTCTCAGCCTTTGCCTCTGCTGAGGCTGCCGTCACGCATGCTATTAGCATTCATTATATGAGAGTGTTTGTGTGATGTGGGTGCATCTCCACCTGGAACGAGTTGAAAAAGCATAAAGGCCATCAAAGTGCTATCAGATGTTATTAACGTTTAGCCCACTAAAATCTGGACCACATCTGAACTACTGGCTCACAGATGACAAGTTCTCCATCCCATGAAGAATTTCCTGAGTCCTCAGGCATATTGCTCATGTGAGAGATGCTTCTGAATGGCTTACTGTTCTTTAAATGAACAAGCAAAAAAAGAAGGGGAATATTTCTGGTGGTTTCATTGACAGCTTTTTGATTCAGTCCCTGCATCTTCCTTCTGCTGCTGTTTTCTCTCTCAAGAGGCTTCCTTGCACGAAATCCTCTCCTCCCTGTGGCTGTGGGTGATGAGACTTGTCCTCCAAATACTGTGCCAACCATGCTGATCTTCAAAAAGATCTTGGACCATGCACAAATGTTCCCCAGGCCACCACTGTATTTTCAGTACTTCTCAGGCACCTTTTCATCATACTCATGGCTATACAGAAAATGGCTCCTTCTACCTTTGCTGTCATTTTCTCCCTCCAACCCTTCTGCCCAAATGTTTTCTGCTTCTTCCACTCATTCCTCCATCCCTCCCTCTATAATCCCCACACCAGGAATGCCCTCCTTTTCTCTCCTAAGTGCTCGTGACAGCTGCCATCTTGGCCCAATCAGGAGTGATTGATCCAGCATCCTTCAGCACCAAGTGCATTTGATCTGTGAAGCTCTCCAGCTGGGCTTGTAATAACTTATATCCTTTGTGGGTTATACATCAAGCAACTCTTTCCCCATCAGTCACGTCTTTCCTGATAGAAAAGTCCTTCCATGAAGCCCTTCACTACTAATCCACCATCTCATGTGGCACGTGGTGGAAAAAGTTATTATGAAAAGCAGTATTTTGTATTGCTTTGATGCAAGCCAAGCTGATTTCCATGTCAATTTGTTCAAAAAAATAACTTATTGGGGAAAAGACTGTGAATTCTTGTGGAATTCAGACCATGATAAGAGCAGTCAACTCATAAATATTTATGCCTGAGGCTCACTAAATGAGCCACTGCTCACTACTTTGTCTCATTTTCATTAACTCTGTTGCTTTATTTACTGAGCTAGATTCAGAGCTAAACAGACTGATCTGGTGCTATCAATGTCAGAACAATGCTGCTGCATACTCTGTCATCTGGGAATCTGCTTTCTGACTCTGATAGAAAGAAAATTAGGGACAGATATTCCTGGTTGTGTGGGAGCAATGTTTCATTGCACCTGCAAAGACAACATCAATACCTTTTAATGCCTGACTTTTGGGTGTGTGTTCAGCTCTCCACCCTTCTTTAGGTCCCTGACATGGGACAAATGACCGTGTTATGTTTGCTGCAGGTTGGTTGTCTTGGAAATCACATTTTTCTTGTGACGTGCTTTGCATAAACAGAGGGCGTTTGTTCAGAAACTCTTGGGAACTGATTTGTCTACCTCACACACCTATGTGAAACTCCAGAAAATATACTTACTGAATATGTTGTGGGGTAAATAACAATCCACTTCAATGCACTGCAGGCACTGAAATTAGGTCAGAACACAACCAAGAAGCCCAATATCTATCTCAGAGATACCAGGTCACAGAGAAAGAACAGAAGAACAGAAAAGGCTGTAGAGATATTTCTTCAGACTCTGCCAGTTTGGGTCTCAGATATTATTGAGCTAGAAGTGTTATCTTTGTATTTAATTGTTTTTCAAGTTATTCTTTCATGAATTTACTCCATCTCCCATTGATCTAATGAGAACATTTAATTGCCACATCCTCTCATGACAAGTAATATCTATGGCTTAATTATATGTTGTGTGAAGTGCCATTTACTTCTCTTTTTGTTTCTTTTCTTAAACTCGCCACATGCTAGGTTCATTTGGCAACCCTAGATCTCATAATGAAAGATGTATAATAATCTTTCAGTCATTCCCTATTTCCCTCCTCCATGCCCTCTTTGTTTGGAGTGTTGCACACTTCTCTTGTGCTTCCTCACCTCTTTCCAGACTAGTGGGCTACTCTACACCTCTCATAAGGAAGTTGTCCCATATCTTTGTTCATCCCTTTCCCTAGCCTATGGACTTTTTCTAATTTTCCTATACCCTTTGGGAGGTGAAGGACCAGAGCTGCACATTGTATTTGAGAGGCAGGAACAGCATGATCTTACAGAGGGCCGTGGTGATGTGATTTGTTCTCTCTACTTCTATGAAATAGTCTCTTATCCCCCACAAGTGACATGTTCTGTGTTAAGTAAAGCAGTTTACTGCCATCCCTTGGCCATAATGAGAATGATTTTATTCATGACCCTTTTTGCTAGTCCAGCCAAACTTCCGTAAGTCCTTAAAGTAAATGTGATGGTATGAAGGTATGACATCTATGAGAAATCTTTAGGGGCCAGACTCTGGATTAATCCTTTGGCATAAAAGAGATCTCACTGATATGGGAGAGACTAGTTCTTTGACATAAAGACCAGTTCTTACTGATGCTGGCAGTGTTAGGCGTATCACAAGGAAAAACCCTGGGGAGCAGGAAGTGCAGTCCTCTGATCCAAAGCCCATTAAATAATATGAAACTTCTCATTGATTTCTGAGAACTTTGGCACAGGTCCAAAGTCCTATACTGATTTAAATCCAAAAACATAAAATGAGGTAATATGAGTGTAGTCTGAACGGAAGGACTTTGTACACGATGTCAAAGTCAGGGCAAACATTAAAAAAGTCAACCAGGGTTTTTTCCAACTGCTATCTTCTTTATTGTTGTCCTTATAATGTACTTTTCTATGCAGTCTCATTCATTATATATATTGCATATCACCAGTTCTTAATCACAGCTAGTTAGTGACAACAAGGACAATACATGTTACTGTTCACAGTGACTGTAACAGAGTTAGGATGTCATGTAAATATTCTGAACATCTCATCTTCGAATGGCAAACTTGCTATGGAAAACAATGTACATTCTCTCACAACCAAGCATGCTGTAATATCTAATGATGTCATTCACATTCCATGTGCATGCATATAATTTACATGCTAAGAGGCAGTTAGTTAAAGTCAGTGGTTTCTTTTATAGACTGTCTATATTTTTTTGACATTAAAAATGATGGTTGATAGCTTGATTCAAATTATGAATGATATAAGCAAAATCTTGAAAAATGTTATTCCCAGAGTTCTGTGCTTCATTACAGAATCCTTACCACATCCCGGAGAAATTGGTAGACTTCTCTTTCTATGAGTGGGTGAAGGGACCCACAGAAGCAACCATGACGGACCAGCAGCTGGGTTCACACTTCTTCTCCCCAGCTCTCTCTGATGATGAATCCTGTTACCACAGCATGTGCTCGCAGTTCAGCACTGACAGCCATGACCCAGCTGTCCCTGGCTGCAGGCAGGGTGCCAGGACGAGACAGGAATCTGGGCTCTGCATGGAGAAGTGCTAAAAAAAATCCCCAGTTGGCTTGTTGTGGGAGAGAGGACAGGAAGCCTGCTGAAAGTCAGAGCTTTGCAAAAGGTGCTGGGGAGCGCTGGCAGGGAGAGCTTTCTGCTCTTTCATCATGCATTATCGGCTTTTATTATTTAGGAGATGGGACCCTTGTGGGAAAGTACTCCCTGGAGATGCCTACACCAAGTGTCTCCTGAGGCACCCAACCAGTTTACAGCAGATTGGCATGGGAAATTAGAAGAAAATGTGCCTCCTGCAAGCCCAAGGCAGGGAGTAGAAACGCACAGGAACAGTTTCATCATATTGCAGTGGCAAATGCATGAGTGAGGGAGAAATGACTACGCCTATTTTGGATATAACTTCTTTGGATATACCTTCTTTGATGGCATCTTTTTCTCTCCACAAAATGAAATCACCTTTTTGTATAAGACAATTAAGCGGTCCTGGCCCAGCTTAAAAGCAATGAAGACAATTTCCATTCCGATAATAATATAGAGGGAGAAAAACAAGAAAAACTTGGGATGTTCCAGTTGTGTATCTCCAAACCCAATAGTTGTCAAGGTGATAAAGCAGAAATAAAAGGCTTCCTGAAAATCCAAACTGGTTTCCCAGTTTGGAAGAATGGCAGCTGCACAGGAGATGTACACAAAGATAACCAGCACCATTAACACTATGGGCACATCTAATTTTTCTAACTCTTTTCCTATTTTGTCAAAATTCTCAATTACTCTGGACATTGTTTTTCCCCTGTCTAGTTCAGGACATGAGCTCCATCTCTCTATGCTTTTACTTCTTGATGGCTTTTTGTATTCATTTTCTCTGGCAATTAACAGCTCAAAAATTTCGGCATTGCGATATTGGACTGGCTTTCTTTTAACAGCTGACTGTTTTTTCAGCATTTCCACAATATTCAAGGGTTCATTTGCGGCTACTTTAGACAGCACTCTATCCCCTCTGTTACATGTGGATCCAGAACAGAGTTTAAAGGCTAGAAGTTTTGACTGTAGCTTTCTGAATTCGTTGTAAGACTTGGACAAGACAGTCGCAAGGATGTCTCCCATGTCTGTCAGGACCAAGAACATCAAAGGGATGCCAAATAAAGCATACAACATGCAGAGATATTTTCCAGTCCTTGTCACAGGATAGGTATTGCCATAGCCTTGAACAAAAAGAGAGAGAGAGAGAAGGGAGAAAGGGAGAGAGAGAGAACGTTATTTATTACACCTGTACTGGACTTTTTACTGACACCAATTTTAATGAGCTGGTTTTTAGTCCAGAGCATACTGTCCTTTTGGGCTTTGCTTGGAAGTTGTTCAAATTTCTGCCTTGCAGCCTGGTTACTGATGCAGGCACCTGCCCTCTCCAGGCATGTGGAGGTTTGAAATTTGCAAGTTCTGTTGACTTAACTCTTCCAACCACACTTGAGTGGGCTCTTTGACTTACTGATTCTTAACAAGAGGCCATTTAGGGAGAAGAAGCAAGAATTTGGAGCAAGTCCATGACCAGGGTCCAGTCCATGCCCTGCTGGAGACCAGGAAGATTTCCTTACCTGGAAAGGTAAGAAAGGTCCAGAGGGGGAGACAGCAGGAGAGGTCCTGCTTTTCTTTGCACAAACTGCTTATCATGAATGGTAAGCTAGTAGTGTAATTTGAAATTGTTCCTAATTCATCAGATCTAGCTCTAATGGCATGCCTTGTATTGACATTTTATTTGTACTGGCTTCATAGTTCTACGAGGCTCTTACATGTACACAGAAAAACAAAGGATCAAGTGAGGAAACATCTGTTTTTCACATGAGGAAATACATGCTTACCCCAGAGTACTAAAGCTTACAAATATCAATTACAACACATAGGAAAGTACTACCAGCCACACGGCCTTTGTGATCCATAAAATGGCAGAAGATGTACCCTCTCCCTAAATTCAACTTGGGTATTTAATTTTTCTTCCCCTAACAGTTGGATGTGAATGTCAGTTTGTAAATTAGTGCTTTTCCCTTACAGTGGGAGAAAACAACTACATTACATTAATTTATTAGTTTAACAACCATTTTTCTTCTCGTCTTCCAGAAAGACATACAGCATTTCTTCTCCCCCTTCAAGCACATTGTTCTTTTATAGGTGACCTCCCAGGCCAGGTACTCAGCCTGTGAGGTTATCAGCTGTGAAGCTGAAGTGTGGTTTTCTTCCTATCCTCCAACCATTCACCAATGGTCTGAATCCAGCCTTGGCCCCTGCTTTGCTGTTGGGCACTGACAGACTATTTATTCTCTGTCACTCTGTTCCCCACTGTTTTATCGGGAATGTTAACACTGCTGAAATGACTGGGGAAGATTAATTCTAGTAGTTATTGCACTGAGTGACTTCTCAATTCTCATACATTAGAAACACCTCATGCAGTTCTGACCACCAATCTCTAGCCTGGATGCTCATTTCTGCTAGATAATTAAAGGGAGCCAGGTGGACTCTCACCTGAAGTGATTTACCAATTCCTAATACTGCAGACAACAAACCTACCACAATAGAAACAGCCATCTCTTAACAAGAAATAATCCAGGCTTCCCACCGGTCCCAAAACGCAGCTCAAAACCTGAAGATGCTGTGTTGATGTTCACTGCTATGAAGACCAAAAATAATGTAGTGTAGAAATTTTAGAAATAAATGGATCACTTGGGTCAGTGTGTATGGAAACATCTCTACAGTCCTATGTAAATGCAGGTGGGTAAGTATTTCTAGGCAAGAAGTCTTCAACAATATGTTTTCCACCTGTTTGTTGAAGTCAAAGCTTTCTGGTAAGAGGTACTTCGAAATGTTCCTGGCTGTTGTGTTTGTAGTAAGAAATATTTACTGGGAGGAAGATTCAAGTCTGTATCTCCAGCATGTGTCTGAACTCTTAAGCTATTCAAATATGCCTGTGGAATAGAAAATGTGTCATTATCTCCCCGAGACAGAAGCACTCTAGCATGTAGCACTGAGTGAAGCACACTCTACGAGAGCCAGCTGTACTGGGGCTGGAGGATGCTACTTGAAGGCAGCCACCAAAGTCATCAAAGACTGAGGTTCAAGCCTCTGCAGTGACTGAGCCAGCAAGCCCTATGTGCTCCAGTGAACTCATTAACTCTCTCCTTATTTCTTGTGTAGAATAATCAGGTTTTATTTTGCATTAAGATTTTATTTTGCATACCTGTGCTGGGATCTTTTATATGTCTTAATGCAGTGGAGAAACGTCTTTACAATTTGATACAATGCTGTGGGACTATTTATCATCCAGCCTTAATGCTGACAAAATATTCAGACAAAGTCTGTATTCGCCAGCATTTAAGAAAGATTAGCAAAAGGACAAGAGTAACTTTGGAAATGAGCATGAGGAGTTGTATTTAGCAATACAGTGCAAGCCAAAACTGTAACAGATGTTTGTGTTTGATCTAGGTCATGCTTTGAAATATGAAGGCAGAAGGAAAAATTTCAGAGGTGTGATTTAAGCAGCTCTGTGTGCTGTTAGCCCAGAGAACTGTGAACAACAACAACACGGTCAATTATAGATCCAGAGGTTTACAAAGCAGCGTTAGACATAAACAACAGGGAAGCAATTTAAAAACAATATACGCATAATGAATTGCCTCTTTCAGTAAAGAAAACATTACCCAGCATAGCACATAATAGCGGCAGGAATAAGGTTTGATTGAAAAATTGAGCTTTCTTTCATTTCAATATAATAGTTCTGTGCGTATGTCATATATGAGCATGTGCTACAGTATGCATGCAATGCTGCTGCTAATCAGCACATACCATCGTTATTGCCTAAATTCTGACTTGTCCCTGGGGCTCAGCTACACCTCTGCCACACATGTTTGCAGCACCCCTCGCAGACCCATTATCAACACTCAGGAGAAAAAATCAGGAAGATTTGGAGATCCTTTTTCTTTATTATTATTATTATTGTTATTATTATTATTATTATTATTAATCTAATTCCCTGGAAGAAATACATTAGAGGAATCAGTGTGGCATTTGGTTCTGTAGGTGTTACTTTACCTCCAGACTTACCCACAGTGGTGAATACTGTGCAGCAGAAGAAGAGAGACCCAAAGAAATTCCATATATCTTTTGGGTTGACAAACCAGTCTCGTTTAGCTGTGTTGAGCAGTGCGTGGATTTCTTTTTTAAATGACTCCTCATTTTCCGTCATGTTATCTGTTACAGTAACAGCAGAAGATGCACTGAGAGTTTGCAGACGCCCAGTCGGGGAGCAGCCTAAGTTTATTATCCCAGGGAATTTTACTCCAGCTAAGCATTTTCTCCTAGTCCTTTAGAAAATAAAAAGATTCACCTCACACACCCCATTGAAAAAATCAAGTGTGTCCACTGGCTCATTGTGCTAGCACAGCTTCCCAAGCAAAAGTCCAAGCCCATGTATGAACCCCATCACAGATCCAGGAGGGTTTCAAGCCCATCTCCTCCACTCTACCCCTCCACCAGGACAAGTGGGTCTGGGGAACAGCACCACACCTGCCTGCATTGAGCATCCCATCGCCAGAGGGATGCCCAGGTAGGGATGCTTGGAGCTGGGACAAGGAAGCAGGGAGAGACTTTCTGAGACAGAGAACCCAGCCCCCCAGCAGACAGAGGGAAACAGCACGGAAATCTCAGCTGCTCCAGGACCTTAGGGAACTAGGGCAAAAAGGGACAACACAAGCACATCACAAAAAGTCTTTTAAGCATTTACAGGCAGGAGCTGAGGGACCAAGGAAGCTTACAGTCAAAATCACAGTTAAGGAAGAGAAGCAGGCAACAGCAGTCATCAGCTAAGCACAGAGGAAATCCCATTTTCAGGCTCAGCTATTATTACTTTGAAGAATGTCTTCAAAAGCCAAAAATCTCATTCAGAAAGCAAAGGAGTAACTCTGCGTACAATTAAGTTATTTTGCTATTCTTGTACATACCTGTTAAATTTCTGGAGATGTACCACAGATCCTGCAGAAAATTTCTATATTCTTCACTTAAATTTACCTTCCGGTTACCTTCAATGTGGGAAAACATGAGAGCCCCAAGAAAAGCATAGATCACGAGAGACAGAATGAAGCAGGCATGTGGAAATACTACCCAAAATATTTTTTTGCATGCCCTTTTACCTCGCAGAGGCTGTGATGTTGATGCCATCTTTTTTTTTTTTTTTTTTGGTTTTGTGGGGAAGATAGCTTTTAGAGACAAGGAGGAGGATGTGAAACCTTTTGCATCCTAGAAAAGCTTCTCCCGTGAAAACAGGGATTGTTCTGCCTCAGGCTTTCAGATCACATGTCTTATAAGTGAAGATTGCACTACAGTCCCAATGGAAAAGGAGCACAACTCATCAAGCCTTGAAATATTTCTTAGTTGACAATATGCCCCTGTATCCCTGAACCATTACTGCCCAGACACTGCTACAATGCATGTGGATCACCAGCTCCCATGGGTCTCTCATAGGGCCAACTCATTTTTAAGGTTTCCTTTTCTGAACTACAGTTTCTCACAGGTACAGAAGACACATATTTCCAGCTCCTCAGAGGAAAAATGCACACTGTGAGTGACAGATTTCTATAAAGATTTCTCCCAGAAGTGAACATGGAAATTTAAAATTAATCTAAAAAAAAAGGAGTGGGTGCTGATTGCTGTTGCCTCTGGGCAGAGCATAGAACAATTACATTATCTGTCAGATGGCTTAAGAACCTCTTCCTATACCGTGTAAGATTTGCAGGGGGAGTCTTCTGAATTTTAAGGATTTTTCTCAAAAAAAAAAAAAAAAAAAAAAAAAAGAGGAGAAAAGAAAAAAGAGAACTAAGAAAGTTTTTGGTCAGTTCTCATGCAATTAAAATCTTCCCATTAATTCGATTTCCCACTCACCTTGGTAAGTAAGAACTGACATTCATTTCAGGGTTAGTGATCCTTTCAAACTGTATCCAACATTAAAAATAGGTTTTTTCCTTTCATCCATCACTCTAAAACACTTAGAGCAATGAACAGCATCACTGCCCTTGATGATGCTAATAGAAGTAGTAAGGGGAGTTGGACTTTACTGAAAAAGCTGTTAAATATTTAATTAAAAATGGAGACAGCCTTGCCCAGCCAAGACCTACTGAGACATTTGCAAGCTAAACTTCCACTCTATGAAGAAATACTACATGGTTGTAGTGATTTCTTCTGGGTCAAACTCTCAGCAAATTGGATCACAAGATATCACATGCTTGTTAGTATGGCAGCCTCCACTACAGAAAAGAGGCTTTCAGGGCTAAGACAAAAATAAGCCTCTGTGCTTGCTACTTTTCTGGTTTTCTGATTATTTGACCCAGTAGTGCTTTTTTTTTTTTTTTTTTTTACAATACCTTCATAAATCCTCTTATTGCAATTTATTTTTTTTCACTGTCCTGAAACACAGGGTTGAAAACTGTTAATGTTGATACTTAATGAAAAGCAACAGGACTTTCTGGGAGGCTGCACTTCAAGACAGTGTGCTCAGATTTGGTGCCATGGCCAGAGGAACAAGGGACATGGAGCAGCCAGTGGAGTGGGTGACAGAGCGAGGTGGTGGTGGGCAGGGTACCCCATGCTGGAAGGACAAGGCTGGCTTGTCTGGTAAAGTTTTATACACAGTGGGCAACAGTGATGTACAAGTTGGCAGAGGTTACTTGGATTTCTACAGATGTTTTGACAAAGTCCCTTGGTCTCAGAAAGGGCTTATTAAAACTGGAGAAATTTCAAACAGTGATGAGCACGATTGAAAATATGGACAGTTTTTATGAGGAGTGACCAAGCAGTGTCTTTGACCCTTGAGTAAAACCAAATAAAAACAAACAAAGAATGAAGAAAAAAGAAAAAAGAAAAAACAAAACAAAACAAAACAAAACAAAAAAAAAAAAAAAAAAAAAAACTGAAGGATATGTAGCAGCAGTCTTCTTCTGGAGAGAGTGGGTAAGGGATCAGCTCTTTTAGGACCATCAGAATTAGGGACCATCAAATAAAGCAAGTAGAAACCCAGTTCAAAACAAATAAAATCGGATAATTTTCACCTAGCTGGAAAACTCCAAAGGATTTGGGGTTTATGTACATTAAAGAAGAGGGTGGAGAGAAATTTAGAAGCACAGTCATCCAATGTTACTAAAGAGGCAAACCTAACTGGGTTCAGCAACCCCCTGAATTAAAAATAATTGGGAGCTAGGAATGTGAACTGGGACACTGGGCCAAATGGGCCTTATGTCTGAGGCAGTATACTCACATTTGTGTCTCCTTATAAAAAAGGCTCTCACTGCCCAGAATGGCAATTCTGACACAATTTGTCCTGTGGAGTTTTTTCATCTGCATCTCAAACATAAGCCTCTTTCCTCCAAAGTGCTTTAAAAACTTCTTGGCCTCCTCCTATACACGGTAGGATTGCAAAGTACTGAGCAATTCCCAGGAGCTTCTCAGCCATTTGCAACATCAGAATCTGAGCTTGTCACAACAAGAAAATTTAATAAAAATACATTTTGAAATGATTCTTACATTATTTGCTTAATCTAAACCATTTCCCACTATTGCTGTATTACATATTAGAACTCAGTTGCTTAAAAGCAAATCCCACTAACCACAAGTTATTCCAAATTGAGTTACTGTTACTTGTATTGAGAGATTTTTGCAATATGCATTTCCTATTCTTGTTAATGGACAGCAAACCTGCACTTTTCCTAACTTCCATTACTTTGATTAGGGCAAATGTTGGTGTTCTGAAGGTGCTGCTTGAAAGGAAAGTTTGTGACCACAGCTGTAAGGTTTAATTATTCCTGTACAAATACACACACATTATAATTCATACTGTATCTGATTTTCTTGGATCACAGAGGTTAAACGAGGAAGGTCATTGTTTGTGCAGTGAGAAGGTTTTCAGTAATTGATAAAGCTCATCAGGCATCGAGACACCTAGCACGTTGTCACAGACCTGCTGTGTTTATTTCTGCTCTATGAAAGGCCGTTGGACCCCGTGTACTGCTGTCCAATACTCAGCAGTATGACACCTTCCTCTTCTTTTTAGAACAAAGCCAAAGATCTGAAAAGGAAGGATTAAATAAGTAGCCTTATTAAAAATAAATAATTAAATAAAAGGCATCAGACTAAACTTTTTGCTTTTTTTTTTTTTTTTTTTTTTTTTTTTTTTTTCCTCATCCAGCACTGATGGTTTGATAAAGAACTAAAACCCCAGCTTGGCTGCCCTTCACGACAAGGAGAATTTAGAATGATCAGTGCGAGACTGGATGTTAACAAGGATCATGGAGGATTGTATCTATTGCTGCTCACATACACACCACAGAAAATATTTCCAGAATGCCCTGAATACTCAGTTCCCTGAGCAAACAGGAGTGTTTCTGTATAACAGTGACATCAGCCTCCAGCAGCAAACAAACCACGGGTAGCAGCAGTAGTTGTATCAGAAACACAAGCCCAAGTCTGAGTTCTGGATTAGCATTATATAAAATACAATATTTGCTCCCCAGAAGCAGGTCACCCCACCCAGTGAGGAAGGCTGAGGGATGTCAGTGGGCTTTTGGATGTGGTATCTGGGGGCTTTGCCACCTCCCATAGACCCCTCTCCTTCCCACCCACCCTCAAGACCTGTCCCTGGGGCAGCCCACAAATGGCACTGCCTGCACAACCTGCCAGACGAGCGGCACATGCTTTCCAGGCACCCTGAGCTTCTTTTTCTCCTCCCTATCCCAATAATATTCCTCTGGAGGATGATTTCCCCTGTTCTCTCCTGGCTCTCCTGCTCTTCTTGCTGTCCCCTTGCACCTCGGATGGCTGGGGATGGCTGGAGAAATGCACTAATTGGCTGTGTAGTGTCTCTTGGATTCCCCGGGAGAAGATTTAGCTTGCTTTGTATCCACCTGTAAAAGTCTGAGCTATTGCCTGAGTCAAGTGTTTGAGCTTGTAACCTCTGGGAATATTTGAGAGCACTCAGGACTAGCATCCTGACACTGCATATAATGCTAAGTGGATTCAAAGATGTCCAAGATTCTCACCCTGAACTGGAGAACTTCCTATTGCATTCTTTGCTCACACGAAAGCCAAGCAAACAGTCCCCATCATTTTATCTATGAGAGACAAACCCTCTTCACATCACCCCCATGCTCCAGGAGCAGCCCGGACTCAAGTACTTGTCCCCAGTCCTTCTCTCTCTTTTTTTTTTTTTTTTTTATTCACAGAAAACACCTCAGTCCTTTCACTTCTTCACCTGGCAACTCAGGAGCAGGACCAGCCACCCAATTCATTCTTCACCCCTTCTCCCCGCGCTGGTGGACTGGGTAGAAGGGCCACCCTCTCCTTCATCCTACCCCTACTATCAGTACCATGTGCCAAAGGGGACTGAGAGGTGCTCAGAAGCAAGTGGGAAAATTGCTCCTGGACAGACAAGACCCCCTCAGCCCCCAACCTTCCTTCCCAGTCTCCAGCCCCTTTCTCAAATGGATGAGTAGAACTGACCCCTGAAAGACGCAGTGCAGCAATTCTTAATTAGCGCAGGGAAGGCTTTGCAAACCAAGCAACCTCCCAGCGACGTGTACACTCCTCATTTATCTGCGTGACTCTCTTGGATGATGCGATAACACTTCGTGGTGTTACAGCATGCAGAAAGGTTAATATCACCGTGAGTCACCGGGGTAAGACCTCACCGCAAGTGAGAGGCGGCGCAGGAGCCCTGGGCTTGCAGATAAGCAGAGGGGATTACCGAGGTTCAGCTACATGTCTTACGCCAAAGTCTTTACTGAGTTAATGTAGTGAACGTAATGCTGGTATAGTGGAGGCTATCTCAGCCCAGTAGTTTCATTTTAAGGCAAACAAGCTCCCTGTGGAGAGATCGGAAAACTGCTTCTTTGGAATTTAATTAACATTAGAGCATGTGAGATTATATGCTGCATAAAAGCTAAGCATCATGATTCATGTCAACAGAGCAATTTTACACCATTTGAACTGAAAAAAAAAAAACAACACAACCCCACAACTTAGAGTCAAGACAACTAGTCTACTCTGCTCCTTAAATAAAAAGAGATTTATTCTGTATTATTATTAATGTGGCACCATACGTATATAAGCAGTTTAACAGAGGGGATTGTAAAACCTCAAATACAAGAACAAGCTTTTAGCTGTAAATATCCACCAGCATGCATCCCACATCGTCTCCGTGAGTGGCAGAGACCCTCTCAATTCTCAGCATGCAGAGTGCTAATGTAAAACCATCTACTGAACTTCTTTCTAATGTCAGAAGCATGTTCATTTAAACCCAGCACAGACAAGCAGGATGTAGTACGGGCTAAATATTACCAATAACATTGAGGTCAAAGCAGTGTCTGGAACAACTCCAAGGCTGAAGGACAATTAATCCCAAAACTGGAGAGTTCACAGTTCTTTCTACTCTCAGCCATACCCTGCGCCGTATAAACCACAGGCTGGAGGATGCTGACAATCAGACACCTTTCTGCTTCCCATCACTGGCAATCAGATGTGATTTGTCATCAGATGGGATTTGTCAATGGCCCAGAGTTTCCTGATCTTCAGGCTAAATTTTCCATCACTTACTTTCATCCCAATAATTCTAATGACACTCTAAGCAATTTCTCTTCCCCTTTCTGTATTACGTACTCTTACAATATTTTAATTCCGTTATCCTACCACTCATTAATTGTTGTGGATGCAAGGGGTGGAAGATTGTTTCAGAGATGGGTGTGCCTTGCGCCATCATTGAGTTGACACTTCAAGTTTCTTTAAGTTCTGCTGATTTCCTTTAGCTCTGAGCAGGGATACACAAATTTTTCAAACCCTGTCCCACCCATTTCAGCTAATACACCATTAATTAGCTTACCCTTTGTTATGTTGGTCCCTTTAAATGTTTTTAGCAGGCATGGGAATAGCTCCTAAGTGCTTTTTAGTGACTCAGTAAACATTTTACCACGTTAGTGGGGAACACTCTTTAAAGCTTTATACCCGTCAAGTGTAGCTTCATATGTTTCATTAGTTTAAGCCACAATTCCTTGGTGATGTGATCCTGCTCGTGTTGATGAGTAAGACTGCATTATAAAAATGTCTTCTGTAAAAATTATATATATTTTTTGATGGAAAGGAATGTAGTATCAAGAGCTGCATGCAAAATTGCCCATCACTTCTGAGGAACTTGTTACCTAAAAAAAACGAGTGCATGGAACGAAGCCTTTTCTTCCACTCCTCTCAATAATAAAATAAGTATCTTGCAGCACTGCAGGATGAGACACCTGGCCCAAAGGCTCTCTCTGTGCAGTGAACCCAGCAGGTTCATAAAGGCCACCTCACGCCACTGAGACTGCCTGGCACCTGCTGCCCAGCACTCAGCCTGCTGGCCCAAAGCCACAGAAATGGCACTGACCCAACTGAGCCTTCTCCATGGCCGTCAGGGAATCTGAGACATAGGGAGGAGTAGGTTAACTGCAGGCTGAATGTAAATTCAGGGGGTCATGGCTTCAAGCCTGCCAGCCAGCCAAAGGCAGCCGGTCGTCCTGTGTTCTATGAGGTAGGGCTTGGGGGCAGAGCTACAGCCAGGTGCAAGCTTGGACTGAGAAGTGGGGAATTCCGATTTAATCTAAACTAAAAGGCATAAGAAACTATCAGAAAGAAAAGGGTCATGGGCTGGGCAGCTGAGTGAATCGTTTGCATTGACATTATACCAGGGGGTTCAGAGGGACCTGAAGGTCCTGGGTGTGCACAGCAGCAGGGAGGCAGGTCTGGAGGTGAGTGCATGTCCCCATCCAAGACCTTACAGCCCCAGGAGTCTCTGCCCTCCTCACACTATGACTGAGAAGGCGATACAGAGCACACCAGCTGCATTTCACACACCCAGGAGCTGGAAAGGCTCCGTGTCCCCACCCCACCGAGTTCCTGGCAGGCAGCACCGAATAGACATCCCTTGGCAGGCTGCCTCGTGAGTGTCGCCGCCTTGTCCCAGCTTTCTCAGGCTAACTGCTGGTGACACAAGGACCACAGGTGGTAGCTGTTCTCATACTGCCCTCTCATGCCCTCTTCAAGAGGTTATTGCTCAGCCACTTACCTCCACCTGGCAGCACAACGCTATCGTCTCACTGGAGCTGCTGGGTAGCACATTGTGCCTGCCAGGATTTCTAGGTCATTGTGCCAGCACTTTCTTCCAGATTATCAAAGACCTCTGCCTGTGGAGGCATGCATATACACACCAAATTTTGGTAGTGTAAAGAACTCATTTTTTTCTCCCTGGGTCACCCCATTGCTAAGGAGAGGTTGATGGGATCCTTTCTCCCATGCAGCCTGTGAAAGCTGCTGGGGCCTAGGAGGTCCTGAGAGAAAAGAGGTCTGGTCACAGCACTGGACAAGTTAGAGCAGAACAGAACAGTTCACTTGGAAAGGACCTGCAAAGAGGACAAAGTCCACTTGCCTGATCACTTCAGGGCTAACCAGAAGTTAAAGCATATTATTAAAATGACAAGGTCTGTGGTTAAGTGGCAGAGAAGCTGTAAAATCCCAGTCCTTGGAGACTTCCACCATTCCACTGGACAAGGCCATGAGCAGCCTGATCTAGTTTTGAAGTTAGGATCAGAGACCTCCAAAGAGCCCTTCCAACCTACATTCCTCTTTTATTCTCTTTATTGTAGCACCATGGTATATTTTGTTTCCTTGTCCAGGTACGACCATTAGAAAACAGCCATCTCTGAGAAATTAATCAGTCATTAGATCAAATCTTCCACAGCAGCTGTGATGTCAGTAGTGTTATAGGCACTGTTCTTTAAAACAATATCATTAAGGTGGCTAGAAACAGCCAGAGAGGATCCAGATGGGACTCCAAAATTTGGGGCCTGGAGGAGAGGATTTGTATTTTTTTTTCTGAACCTGACTCCTGCAGCTGCAAGTATTTGTGATAGGGCACTTGCAGTTGGGATGGCAGTGCAAAAGCAGAAAGAGTAAGCAGGGAGCATCACAACCCATGCTCAGACCCCAGAAGCATGAAGAAAGTGTCCAGATGCTCCTCCTGAATCTCACATCTGGATTCAGAAGACGCTGCTCCGTGGCCTTCATCTCCCCCTCTGCAGGTTCCAGCTCCCTCCCTGATGCTGGAGCCAGGACCCCAGTTCTGCTGTTCAATCCAAGCTGCCACCACACAGCAGAAACAGCCTCTGAGCTTCTCAAAGCACACTTTTATGTGGAGGGACTAAATCCTGTCCCATCAAAACACTTAGATGACACACAGTAATTTCTGGTGCATTACCTGTTGATGCCAAGGACCCCCTTCCTGAATTTCATTTCAGCTTTGCAGAGAAGCTCTCTCCTTCCTTGCGGTCAGATGTTTACGTAAATAAAAGTAAATTGTCCTGGGAAGTGCCCTCTGCAGTTTTGGACCTTTGTCACCCTTCTGAGAATATCATAATTTTTGTTCATTAATTTGAGACTGAGGTTGCTTGCAGTCCAACACTAATAGCAGAAACATTCCATTTATACCAATTAAGCATTCAACTTAATGCTTTTATATAGCTGATTTGTAGCAGAATTTGGTCAGACTGCTTCCATTTAAACTTATGTAACCCATTTTAATGGGTATGAAAGCAGAACTAGCTTTTTTTTTTTCTTTAATAAGGCACAGCAGATGTTCTGTCTGTAGACTCATCACTCAGACTGTGCTCCTGCTTCCAGCTTGTCTTCTCTCTCACTTTCTCTGTCCCAGAACTTGCTGCTCTCTGCTGTCTTGTAGGAGAAGCGTACATCCTGTATGACATGCAGTACCTACCCAGCCCAGGGCAGAGTGGACTATTTTAAAGACATGCTTAAAATGGGCAAGTTGAATACTCAGAAGTGTAAAGGTAAAGGCTGCTGGTGTTAACATAGACACATCCCCTTGCATATTTAAGTGGACTTAACATATTTAATTTATATGAGCACATCCTATATTTTTTCCAGGAATGTGGTCACATTGAATACACAAAATGGGTACAACTCACTTAGTGACCACCTACATGATATTTATTTTACCTTTAGGTCTATTTATCAAATGCATGTCCTGCAGCAGACCTGCAATATGACATATTTCAGTCTGAACATCTAAATTGTGATTGTGCCTCCAGAAAAAGCACAGTCTGCTTTTCCTTGGGGGTACCTCTGGCCACTTCTTTCCTGTAACATCCAATTCCTCCCACCATGGAGGCAGACATCCCTGGAGGAAGGTCTGAGGGGGGCAGGTTGAGGCTGTGATCAGCACTGCCACAGAAAGGAGGCCAGTCTGGAACAGGACACATGAATTATTCATGCCACAGCAAGCCATTCCTGCCAGACCCTTTCCCAGAGCAACTCTAGGGCAACCACAGCTTCGGCTGAGCATGTGCTACACAACACGTACCCAAAGTATTTGTATCAGCACGACTGGCCCTGCTAAGAAGGAATACACTGGCTGTATGGCCCTGCTGTGCCAGAGGAGTTTCTGTGCAGCAAAACCACCTTGGGCTCCCTATTGCAAGCAGCTGGAAGCAAGTTCCTATGAACAGAAAGCATGAAGTGGCCTTGTTGAGGATGGGATGTGTGAGAAGCTGAGGCAGTGAGACTGCAGGGCACATCTGTCTACTTTAAGAGGAAACCTCTACCTTCCTGAAGAAGAAAGCCAGTTTAAGATGCTCTCCCTTCTATACACATGTATGTATTCCCACCTTGCCCAGCTCTCAGCAGGCTCCTGCAAACTGTTGTGCTGGAGCAGCAGAGCAGGGGCAAATTGTGAGGTAGGGATGAGCAGCCGGAGTGCTGGATTCACAGCCAAAACACCTGGGTGCAGAAATGCACCCTGGCAACAAACACCTCTGCCTGCAGAGCCCTATGGCAGAGGGATTCCCAAGTCTGACACCTCTCACCCAAAACCTGCCATCTCCCCCTCCTCTTCCCATCAGCAGCAGCTTAGGAGAGGGTAGGGGAACAGGGCAAGCACGGAGCTCTTCCCCAGAACAGCCTTCCAGCCTCGAGCACTCAGAAGCTCGTGGACTCCCCCAGCCAGCGGTGGCCTCTCTATGACAGGGGAACCATCTCGAGCATCCCCAGGACCTCGTAAAGAACCAGGCGCTCCCCGAAAGCAGGAGGCTGGGCCCCGGCATCCCCCGAGCAGCCGCAAGAGGGGGCTCGGAGCCCGCCGGCCTCGGAGGCGGCCGCGGCGCCGGGGGGGGGGATGCCGGCCCGGGAGCCCAAAGCAGGGCTGTGCCCTCCTGCCGAAGCCCCTAGCAGCCCAATTCCCAGGATTTTTATTTTTCTGACAGCCATTCGTGCACAGGGGGCTTTTGGTGGAGGTGTGGGGATGCCGTGATTGCGCGCAGCCCCCCGGAGGGCGAGCAGGGCAGCAGCAGTGTCCAGGGAGCCTGCAGGGGAACTCCTGGCACCAAGGTCACACACACAGCGGTGATGTGTTACCTCCCCTTCCATCTCCCCGCATAGATGTGTGTTTGAAGAGTGGATAAAGCTGGTAAGGGGCAGCTGGAGGTATTTGGGGTTGATCTGCAGTTGCTGTGAGGTGTAGCTGGAGTAGATACCAGCCCCAAGGGCTTATCGGGCACTGCCATGCCTGAGCTTGCCCTTGCTTTCCTGGGTGTACAGGCTCCTTTCTTTTCTTTTGGAGCACAGCTCCAAAAGGCCGGCCCCTCCTTTTGCAGGCAATGCAGAGGAAACCCCCGGAGAACCAGTTTTTGCAACTGTACCTATGGCAAATGCTGTCTGTCCGTCCCCCAGAAGGGACAGAAGTGTCATATTAACCATAAAAAGCAAGAACCCAAGATAACATGAATCTCTTCCTTGAATCTCATCTGGATCTCACTCCCATCTGACCTCTAGGCTACTGTGAGATGAAAGTGGTACGGAGAGGTATCGGGACAGCTAGAGGCGAGCTTCACATCCCCTCACCTAGCTTAAGAGCATCTTGCTTCCTCCTCACCAGCTCTCCCCCACACCACACAGGGCTGTGTGGGCCCTGCTGTGGTGCCAGCAATGTCCCTTGCTCAGGGCAGCCTCTTGCCTTCCCTGAGTTGTGTCCCCACAGGGACGAGCTGGCTAAGGGCAGCTGCTCTAGCAGTAAGATTTCTTGCTATGTGTTCCTGACACTTTTAAAGGATGAAGGACTCATAGCCCTGCCGCTGGGTTGCATTCATGCCTGCATCAAATTTGGGCCTGTCAGAGACTTTTTTTTTTTTTTTTTTTTTTTTTTTTACATGGGGCATCCCTTCTAATCTCCTTCTGGCTGAGCCAGGTCCTGTTCCAGGTCATTCCTGTCCTGTGGAAATAAACCTGTGGGAAATGAGAATCTAATGTGCATGGTTTGTTGTGAGACAGCTATAAAACTGCCAGAATGAGTCTTTGGATTTGGGCATGGATTTTAAAGTGGGATTCTCACCTCTTCTAAGAGATATTTTCCCATATCACTGCTCTAAGTGAGCAGTGATATGGGAAAATACATCTCTTACAGTGGTGTAAAGTGTGGAGGAGAACTTTCCTTTCTGTAGTCCCTCCCTCACTCTGGGATCAGAGCTGCTTGTGCTGCCTTTCCCTTGAGTCACTATTTCGGTCACTTAAGAGAGATTCCAGATGCACTCAGAAAATCACACATGTCACAGGGGGCAGACCCACATTTCTGTTACAAATTTGGGTGTGTTCTTCCATTTTGGCCAGTGGCTGGAAAGAAGTCCTGCCCCAAGCCAGACGGGGAATCTCTTTCAACATGTGCCTAGCCAGCAAAGTGAGGGGCGAGTTCTCCTTTCAATTTCTGGGACTGGGACCTGAACTGAGCTGCGATGTCAAAGGCTGGCCAGTGCCAGGGGTCTGCCCTGTGCCACAGGCTTCCAGCGTGGCTGTGACACCGCTCAGCATCCCTTAGGCTGAACTTTCAAGTAATTATTCCCCTTGCAGTAAAAGCTTTGAAAATACTGGGGAGGGAGCCCTGCTATACACAGGTCTTTTCTCCCCTTCAGCAGTTCAGCTGGGTGTCAGCCCTGGCTCGGGTGACTTTGGAAATAAATGCGAGGAGCGAACCTCACAGTTGTGGAAGCATCTCCCAGGGTTGCCTGTAACGTATTTGCCAGCATCAAAGACTTTTCAGAAGTCTGTAAAATATAACACTTTCCTGTGATTTTTTCTTCAATAACTCCACTAATTGGTTGTCCCAGTTGTGCAGATTCCACTGGGGCAGGAGGTGTTCTGATTATTCCCTTTGTTTATGGTATTAGACTTAGACTATTGTTGATCTCATTGTTCTTATTTGCAATGTGTTTGCCTCACCAGGACGGTAATTGTGGCAGGCAAGTTGGAGACCAATCCACAGAGCTGAACGTTCAGAACTGCAAAAGAAAGGCTCCAATTTTTCAAGCAGCGGGCGTATTACTCCTCCACTTGGATTATTAAATTCTAATTATAGCCTGTTGATACAGTTACAATGTTGTTTGTAAATCTAAATACAGTGCTCCAAAGCCTGTACTGATATGCATTTTATTTCTTAACCTGTTGATGCTTGGTAAAAAAAATACCAGCTTGCCTAACGGAGCAGGTGGAGGCTGGTGTGCTCCCAATGCAGCTCTCTTTTCCTCTCCTCTCTTCTGTTGGGTGTGTTGGTGAATGGTGTGGGCAACACCAAGAACAACAGGACCGATGCATTGCACACGATGTGGTGGTACCTGTGCACTCGCCAGAGCAGGGGCCGAGAAGAAATTTTCCCTTAGGTAAGAGTGACAAGGATTCGTGGGCTTTTTGGAGTGGAGGAACAGTATTTGGTCTTGTTTTTTCTGCCTCTTGGGCAGTTACCCAAGCTCTTCTGGGTACAGTACCTTAACAATTCCCCTAATTCCCCTAAATTCCCCTAAAGGGACTAATTACTTTAGTCCCTTCTGTTCCTTTTCTGTAATGTTTTCTGGGTTTGGGGCTCTTTCAAGAGAGTTCTGGTTCATCACCCCTTGAATCCACAGGCAGTGAATTCCTACAAACCAAGTATCAATGAGGCTTTCATCCCTGAAATTCATGGCCAGGATGGGACTCCGTGCCCTTTCAAACCCTTTTCTTCCCCCTGCCCTGATGTTAGGCGCAGGGAAGGCAGAGATGCCTGAGCCAGGCAGTGTGAGCAGCACTCCCATGCGCTGTGCCTCACTCTGGCTCTGGAGCTCTGTGCACTTGCAGCATCTTCCCTCACCTAGAAGAGCAAAGGACGGCTTCACAGCGAGACTTCGCCAGCATGGATGATTGCCGACATGTCGCAATAGTGGGAAGGGCCGGGAAGTGTTGAGGGGGTTTGACAGATGGAGGGGGGGAAGCGACCCAATTCCTCCCTTCACCCTTGTCACTCAGGGTGCACCAGGGAAGGAAGGGAGGGAGCTGCCCCTCCTGGCAGGAACAACACAAAGGTCCCCGAGAGATCTTCACGGAGCTAACTGCCCGGGACAGCTCCGGCGGGGATTTGGGATGCCGAGGTGCGAGCAGTGGGCAGCCGCAGCAGGTACCACCGGGGCTGGGGGGGAAATCCTGCCTCCTCCCCCCCCCCAGAAAGCATCCAGCCGAGCTCACAGGCTTGGCCTGAGCAAGCGTGGGGAAGGGGGGTAATAAGGGCTGGAAGATCCAGGACATGCCGACGGCTGGGACGGGGACGGGGACGGGGACAGGGAAGGGGATAGTGAAAGGGATGGGGATGGGGATGGGGATGCCTGTGTCGGGTGTGAGGGGGGAGCAGAGGGCTCCATCTCCTCCAGTCTGCCTCCAAACCTCACCAGAGCCCCCAGGGAGGACACTTTCCGCCTTGTGGCAGCAAAAAGCTACCGAGCCCGGCTTGGGGGGGTGCGGGGGCTCCTGCTGGACGTGAGGGCCGGCCGGGGCAGCCAGGCTCTGCTTCACCCGACGGGCACTTGTGCGGCTTAAAAACACCTCGAAGGCTGCCCGAAAGCCGGAGGGACAGGAGGTGACCCGTCGCAGTGCCCCATAGCCCGGCTGCAGCCGTGCCGAGCCGAGCCGTGCCGTGCGGGACGGGGCCGCTGCCCGCTCCGAGCGCACCCCCGGTAAGAAAAGGGCCGTCGGAGGAGCCGGGGGGGCCCGTGCTGCTTCAGGACCGGCTTACCCTCCATGGACACCCCTCAGCAGAACCCCCCTCCGGCTTGGCTGCCCGGCGCGGGGTGTCCCGGGGGGCACGGATCCAGCGCGGAGCCCCCCGACGTGCGGCCGGCGGGGGGCGGCGCAGCCCCGTGCCATGTGCGAGGCCTGCCGGAGCCCGGGGAGCAAAGAAGGGGGCGAAACCAACCCCCAAATCGCCGGCTGTGGGATGAGGAGGCAAGGGGAGGGAGACGGGGCCGGGTCCTGATTGAGGTCGAGCGCTGGAGCCCACCGCGGCTCCGACGAGAGGACACGCAGCGCCTCCCGGGCACGGCATTAACGTTTTAAAACGGGTTTCCAACGCCGCTCAACCCACCCGTGAAATAACCAGCCGGTGGGGTTCCGCTGGGGGATGCTGGAAACAAAAAAAGTCCCCTCCCGGCATCACCCGGCCCTGGGACCAGCCCCCGCTGCGCCCCACGCGCGTCCCCCGCACCCCACGCGTGCCGCCCGGGCTGTGTCCGCACGGGGATGGCGGGGCTGGGGTTTTCCTTCCCTCCTTCTTTCCATCCTTCCTTCCTTCCATCCTTCCTTCTTTCTATCCTCCCCCCCCCCCGAGAGATGCTCGGCGTGGCCTCTCCTAAAGCCACGCCGCTGGGGTACGCGAAGAGCGTCGAAGACGGAGAAAAACACTTTTAGAGGAAAAGTGGGAAATATCCCACAAATATTTCAGCGGGGTTTGCTTTTCAGAAACCAGCCCCGACTCCCGCCGTTCAAAAGGCAAAGGCAGATCCCGGAAAATCGTCTCTCCGGGAAGGTAAAAGTGGAGCGGCCGCCACGGGCCGGGATTTTAAAGCAGCCCGTGAAGTGCCCGGTGCCCTCAGTTAGCTAAAAAAAATCCTTCCCTTAATTCTCCTGAGCTGCTCAGCGTCTAAGAGGGGTTTGGCTGCAAAGCAATTGTTTCAAAGGAGAAACTGCTGGCACCTGAAACGATTCTGGTTGCGCTCCCACGGGCGGGCACGTTACTGAGTCACGGAAACGTGTCGTGAAGCTCCCCGAAGTTGTCTTTACTCGAGAGAAATGAATTCGTTTCACAAGTCATAAAGGATGTTAAAGCCGCATTTCTCGTTTTCTGTATTTCCCTCCTCTCCCGCTCTGTTTTCGTTTCTTCTTCTTTTCCTGTTAAAAACCTGCTCTGTGCTCTGAATGGGATAAAGGAGAGAGGGATAAAGGAAACCCTACGAACACCGCCTGCTGTTTATCTTTTCTTTCCTAGTTTCCCCCGGGCAGAACAAAACCCAGAGCCACGATTTCCCCCCCGATGTCAGAACCTGTCCTCGGCTGCTTCTGTGGCTGGTGAAGGGCTCTGGGCTGCGGGGGAGCCGGGCCGGGAGGAAGAACCAGGGAACCCATCCCCGTGTGGGCAGGGGGCTCACAGCCCTAAACCCGCTCCATCCTGGGGGTGTGGCACGCATGGGAAAAATAAATAAATAAATAAATAAATAAATAAGGGTTAAGAGTAAAAAATAATAATAATAATAAAATAAAAATAAAAGTAAAAATAAAAATGAGAGGAAAAAAAAAAAAAAGAGAGAGAGAGAAAAAAAAAAAGGAGAGAAAGAGGGAAAAGAAAAAAAAAAGAAAAAAATAAGGTGGGGGGGGGTTCCTCATTGTGTCCATTTCTTCAATAGGAACCCTGCGGCTCCCTCCCCGGCCCTGGGGGGGCCCGGGCCGGGGGCATCGGGGATTTCGGCCCCGGGGGCGCAGGAGCGTGGGGCGGCCACGCAGGGGCGGGGCGCGCGTGGGGGCGGAGCGGGCGTGGGATGGGACGGGACGGGACGGGACGGGACGGGACGGGATGGGACGGGGGTGGTTGGAGCAAAACAGGCGGGACACGCGTGGGGACATAGCGAAACGCGGGGAGCGGGCCGGTCCCACGGGGATGGGCAGCCTCGGGACCGAGGCATCGCCGTCCCGCAAGCACCGCCCCGGCACAGCCCGCTTTTCGGGAGAGCTTCCCCTCTATCCCCGCCTTTTTTTTTTTTTTTTAATAAATATCTATTTTTCCCCTTAGCTCTAACTTAGTACAGCTTAAAACAAAGCTAGAGCCAATAAACACCAAGCAGCACTCTCCCACTGAACTGCTTCCTAAAAGAAAGCCCTCCAACCTGGGGCTGGTGCCTGATGCTGCAGGGTGCTGGGGGAGGAAGCACTGCTCCTGCCGGCACAGAGAAGGGAGCACACAGCGGCGCCGGTGGACTCGAAACCCTCTGGTTTATGTGGCAGGTAAATGAATAAAAATGTTCTCCAGAAAAAGAAAAAGAAAAAAAAAAAAAAAAAGGAAGAAACAAAATAATTAAAAAAGTTATTAGAAACCACCACCTCTTCCACCTTTCCAAGACCACGTTAGTACATTTTCCCGTACAAGATCTATCTAACACCCCGACCAGAGACTGGTTTCTGGGTTGGGTGGCCCTCTGCTCTGACCGTGGTCCAGATGTGCAGTACTCTCTGTGCCATCCCACTTGTCCTGTATTAGCTACAGTTCCCCCAAACCGGAGTGAATAACCAAACCAATCCCTGCTGATCCTGCTTTCCGTGCTGCAAACGAGGTGATCTCGTTGTGCAGCTAATTCTAAACTGCCTGGCAGCTTGCCTGTCAGACCACGAACGTACTGAAATGCAAACAAATTCTCCATTTAATAGCTCCTGGACAGAGCAACTAATCCGTGCTAAACTGGTAATGGACATCGGTGTCAACAGGTACGCAGCAAAAGCCAACTACTCTGCGCTCAATGGAAGACACTTGCCTTCTGAATGAGGAATTATGTGCAAAACGCAAGGTGCAAAAGGATCCAAATTAAATTCATGCTTCGCTTAATTCAGATTAATTTTCCTGATTGCCCTTGCTCACCAGACAACCAAATCTCTGTTTATATCTGCTCTTTTTCTTTTAAGCAGTTGATACAAATCCCTTCTCCTGGGGAGTGTTGCAAGATGCACACATTAAGGATTGTGATTCACTCAGGCACTAATTAGAGTTCTATAAATACCTGGGATGGATTTTTATATCGCTGTTATTACTACAAACATTATTTGGAGATATTGGATCCACTGTAGGACTGTGTTTCCAGTGCTTTTTCACTAATATGCTGCAAGCAACATTCCAACTAATCACCTTAATGGAAATTACAGATGAAAATGGTCTATTAGGCTATCTAATCTATCCTCACTCAGTAGTATTTTCTTACATTTTTTAGTCCAGCTTTAAATTTAAAAACAATCCATGGGAATTACTCTGTAGCCTTGAGAGGCTGTTATACCACCAAGTAGTTCAGAAAAGAGAGAAAATATAAAAAAGTCTTGCTGGAAAATGTTTTCTGATGGTCAACCATACAGACTTTCTTTGGGTTTTATTTTAACCCATGGCTTTAAGTTGCACATCCCTCTGACAACTTAAATATGTGTTCTCTCTTCTCTGTCTGTACACCTGTCACCATGACCCTATCATGTCTTTAATGCCGTTTTTACTTTCTCCTTAGAAGGTTATTAAAGAAGTGCAGGTTCAGCTCAGGCCTCATTCCAGACAGGACTTTGACTGCCTAAATATGTCCAAAATCTTTTTTTTTTTTTTTTTTTTTTTTTTCCCATTAGGTATACTGATGCCAAGAATCAAAATTTTTCTTGCAGATTTTTTTTTTTTTCTCTGAAGTGACAGGAGAAGTTGGTTTTATTTATTTATTTATGTATTTTGATTCAGCCCAGCATGCATTCACTCCTGTTTTCTCTATCCAACCTTTACATGTACCCAAAGAGAACAAATGTATGGAGCCTTCCAGGTCAGGTTAGTACATTTTATGTCACATTTTCCATGTAATTTTACCTCCTGAGTAAGGGGATGGTGCCATTTACCCTTTCGTTGGCAGCACTCCTCCTGGCCTGGGGAGCTGCTGTCCATCCTCCCCATAACCACTCTCCATCACACTCCCCACCTGACACAGCAGGGACGCAGAGGATGGCAACTGGGGAAAAAACAGACATTTTCTGGGAATTGTTCAATTCTGTCTGCTTCATCACCTAGCCCCTGGCTGTGGAGAAGCAGCCATGGCATGGGGATGACGTGTGAGGGCAGGGTGAGGTAGCAGCTCAGGCAGGCTCTGCCACCCACATGGTGCTCACCGTGCTGCCGCACACCTTTCTCTTGCCCATTAAAACCACAGCCCATTCCTGTTGTACTCTGGTGTGACATGGCCTAGCCCTTTTTGTGGTGGCCAGAGGATTACACAAATTTAGGCACGAAACAAGCGTGTTCCTTAATGGCCTCCTTTCCTCCGTGAGCTGTTCTCTGATTAGGTGGCACACGGTTTTCTCCTCCAGTCTAAACTGAATGCAGCCCGGTAATTGCCCGAGAAACAATAAAACATATATGAGACAAAGCATTCATTTACACCACTTTATTTCTCTAACAATGAGAGAATCTGGGATGGGCCATTGTTAAAGATTACTATTTCCTGCGCTGTAATAAATGTCTCGTCTTCCCTGATGCTTGTTTATTTTATAAATGTCTCTGCTTTGGCTTTCATATTTAGCTACCAGCAGGACACCATTATCCCCTGACAGCATTCTGTTCCTTCTCCATTGTTATTACCGCTGAAGCGATGCTATATTGCTGTGCCCAGCCTGGATGGTAGGGCTTTCTTATCTTGCATTTCCCATTGCTTTTCTGACCTGGACTCCCGACGTGGCGCAGAGCATAGGTGCCAGTGCTTAAAAAGCAGTGCTTTCACAAAGTATTAGCAATTCTGGCTTTTACTTAAAAAAAAAAATAAAAATAAAGGTTCTCTATTATTTTTTTTTTTCAAGCAGCATTGGGAAGGAGCTGGGTTTACCTGCACTGCAGATCTGAGGCTGGAGGGCACATCCCTGCAGTGCCCAGGCAGTAGGGCTGCGAGGAGGCCCAGGGGGCAGCCACAAGGGTGGCAGAGGAGGGAGGTGAAACTGCTGCCCCGTGCAGGGATGCAGCCTGCAATGGACCAGGAAAAGTGGCAGCAAGGGCTGGGGCAGGATCCTGACCCCTGCCCATGCACTTTCAATGGGGACACGGGGTGCCTGCACAGACCCAAGTGCCTGCGAGATCAGCAGCATACAGCCTGCTGCAGAGCTCCTTCAAGTCAATGAGAGCATCTCCACCGATTTCAAGGACTTTGGATTAGACTCTTTAACATCCACAAATGAAAGATACTGTATTAGAGCGAGCCGTTATTATTTAGGGCCATGCTGCCCCGCTGCCCATCTGTTCTGTTGCTCTTGGGGCACCAGCAGCAGACCAGCAAAACCAACAGCAGCCTATCTGTCAAAACCCCATTATGTACCACACTCTTCTTCTTTTAAGTGCTGAAATCTAATAATCCACCTAACTCTCATGGCCTTCAGAAGCGCACACTGCATTCCCTTTAACATGGCTATCTCTCTCTTATTTATTTATTTTTTAAAACAAAATTCCCAAGTGGAGGTATCAAGGTTTTTCTACAGCCCTATTTCATTTAAAAAAATAATTGGATCGTTATTTTCTTTAAGAACCAAACTTCAACAGTAAGTAATTTCTGGAGATGTGTCAAGTGGCTCAGCATAAAAGTTAATCTTGATCTATTGGTTTGTTAGATATGTTTACATCCAATCAGTTAGCTCTCCTTAAACAAAAGTGATTTAAAGCCCTTTCTGGAGAGCATGAAAATGATTCCCCCAGCACTTACATTCTCAGGGCCATAATCCAACAAAAGCAGGCTTATCTTTAAGCATATGAGTAGTCTTGCCAAAGTCAATGGGGCTCCAGATGTGTTTAAAGATAAACACATACTTAAGTGCTTCACTGTATTGGAACTCTTTGAATGTTTTATTTGCATTTCATTTCAGTAGTGGACTTTAAATTTTGTATATAGCAGAAGAGAATTGCTGCTGGACGTTATTTTAAAATATGATTTTTAGGAGGGTGAAAAAGGGAGTTCCTAGCATCTAGCAGATATTTTTTAATGATTCACTTTGGTTATTTCAAATGTTTCGAGTCAGTATGGTTTGATTTGATTTACTTTAGGCTTCAGGACAGAAGTGCTGCAGGCATGGAAGTGAGCAGCAAAGCCCTGCAGGTCTCTGCTCCAGCACTGCTCCAGGCTCCTTTTGCCACTCCAAGAATGTCACCTCACCTGCCTATGCCCGGTCTTACCTCTGCCAAAATGAAGACCTTCCATATTTCCTTCACCTCACTGCAGCTGCCTACTTTATGCTTGGGTAGTGATTTGGTAATAGAAGAATCTGAAAGCATATTCTACTTAAAAAAAAATAAAATGGAGAGAGAGATTAGTGATCACAAAACTACTTGGACAAAATATGCTTCTCTGAGTCATCCACATATCTCAAGGATCAAATTAATAAACAGCAACTTTGTGCAAACATTTCTTAGCATTCCCAAGAATGAGCCCAGTTATGCTGGATGGCTGAGCTCCTGATGAAGGCGTAGCAGCAAAATCACTCCAGTGAGGCTAGCCAAGCAAGGTGAGCTTTCTAACACAGCTACACATGGGTAGCTGGCCCATGGTGCTGCATTTGTGGAAAATCTCTGGGCTGGATTCAGTGGGAGGAGAGCTGCATGGGTTACTCCAGCACGAAGTTCTACAGATCTCTTTGGTTTTGCCCACCTGACACGCAGCTCTTTTCAGCAGCTCACCTTTCCTTTTTCCCTTTGCCACATCTGTTCTGCCGGGAAACTTGCTGCCTTCTTTATTGCCTTGAAGTCCAGCTTTTCTGCTGTTCTCTACATCTGTGCAGTCATTTGTCCTTTTCCTTCTGAATCAGAGCACCACTCCAAACAACTCTGTGAAGTACATCTATTATCCCTTTTCTCTGCAAAGCGTTTTTGACTCATCATATGTAATGCTCTATATAAAAATAAAACACATTGTGCTGTCTTAATAACATAATTCTTAAACAGTTATGGCCTCATTCTCCTTCATTCAAAGCGCATAATTCCCATTGACAGTAGTAGGAGCTCTGCCAACACAATGCCGAATTAGTTCCCATGATAAAGAGAGAGAGTCAGACACTGAAAGGTCCAATTCTGCTCTTCATTAAAAGGAAATGAAGGTGTAACGCACCCCAAGATAGACAAAAATTACATGCGATGGCTTCATACTAACCAGGCAGTAGGCTGCTGGCTGAACTTACATTGGAATTGACCGCCACTTGGCAGAAGTCTAAATTAAGAGTAATTTTAATAATGTGAGCATCCTTGTGTCTCCATGGAAGGGCTTCAGGTTAGCCCTCAGAGCTGGGCTGGGGAAGGCTGCGATGTCTGAACCTCGGCTTCTCCTGCAGGTACACGGGGATTTGAGAGAGCCTTCTAGGAACATGGCCTTTGAGCACACAAGTAATATTTGTCCTTCACAGTCAGCTGCCACATGTGTGTGTCGTATGTGCCTTACTAAAAGGCAGGGAGTGGGTAGCATCATTTCCACGCCTTACAACTCAACAATGTATCTTGGCAGGTATTCAACATCCCCGCTGAACAACACCTCTGCTTTCTGAACTTTTTTTTTTCCTTTCTTGGTGGATGGTCTTAGATTTACAACACAGCCCAAAGGATCTCATTCTGTCCTGCTGGCATCACTGACAAAACACAACATTCTTTTTGCTTCTTTGCTTCCATAAAATAAAATAAAATAAAATAAAATAAAATAAAATAAAATAAAATAAAATAAAATAAAATAAAATAAAATATTCCACCTATACAAATAAAATAAAACACATTTCTTCTCTTACACACTTAATCTCGTTCAGGTTGCAAATACAGTCCCAAAGCCAGTGCTCAAGACTTCAGCAGATTTTGCTTTGGAAAACACATCTTGCTGAGCCATCCTCCAAGTCTGGGGTAACATGCAACCAGAAGACAACTTGCCCCTTAGCCTCACAGCATACTAGACATCAGTTGCGCCTTCCTACCTCCAAAGTCCTGACCATGCATAGAACTAGGAGAGAAGCCTCCACTGGCTTGTTAGAAGAATATTTTGGAGCCAATAATCCCTACACCTTCGCCATTCCTACTAAAGCTAAAGCTACAGCTAAAATGTGCCTTCCCACACTTCTGGTAGCAGAAGACACATAAGAAAATAGTTTCACAAGCTGTTTCCCCACCTCCCCTATGATGTGATTATGCCAAACTGCTTATCTCTTACACTGATCACAGGCTTACTTTTTTCTTACGAGAGGCACAACTTAGGTATCAGTAAGTAGTAACTGCTGTCTCAAAAGTACTGAGCTAGTCATTTCCTACACAGTGCCATCAAGTTTGCTGATAGATTATAGACCGTCCTACTCAAGATACTTCAAAGAAGAACAAGCCAAAACCCCAAACCAATGGACTTCTTTTTGTGCATCACTCCTTCAGATGATGAATTTCCAGCCAGGGGTGTAGGACTCAATCATTCTGATCACTGTCTTCAACCCCGTGTAATGAGATAATCCTAACAATGTCCAATTCACTTTAAAATCAAGCCAAGGTATTTGTCTCCGTAACCTTCTGCAGCAGCAACTCCCATAGGTGACGAGACATGTTTCTGGGCACTTGCTCTTCATTCTCAATTTGCTGCCTTTTAATTTAACTTGATGCTTGTTTTCATACATTGAGATAAAATAAAAAGAAAATCTGATGCTATGTTCTTGAGAATTTGACTTCCACAATCAGCTCCACTTTAATCTGCTTCTCAGGAAACACTTCCAGATTTTGCCATCTCTCGTATACTAATCCTATCAGCTCTGTAATTATTTCCATTATCATTTCTTCAGCATTTTTGGACTCTGCTATATAATTCATGAGAGAAGAGGATAAAAATTTTAACACAGTATTAATGTGGATCTGTAGTATAATCCTGTGTTATCCTGATAGTTTTGGCATTCTGCTCTATCTTTATTTAATAAATGCAAACAAACATTTTATTTTTTTAAGCTGCTGCCACAGATTGAGGGGAATCAGACACTGATGACTCCCAGTGCAGGTTCTTTTTCCTCAAAGATTCCTGGAAATTCAGAGCTTTTCAGATTATTGGAGCTATATGGCTAATCACTGATGATTTGCATTACCTTGCATTTAGCCATATTCAGAGTTGTCTGCCACCATGATTCTTGGTGTCCCAGCATGTTTAAATCCATCAGGTAAAGTATCCACCATAAATCCTACCACAGTCTCCTACAGGTTTTAACAACCCAAATTGCACTGATTTTTGGGGCTGCATTTTCCATCATTTTCTTGACAAAGAATTAGGAATTCTAATGAACCATTACTTCAGGTGTCCTTTTAAATATTATTATATTTCAGGTAACAAAATCCTTCAAGGATTCAAGCTACAGATTCAGTCCGAAAGCTTATTGTGAATGAGGCCACATTTCTCTTTATGGTATGAATTAACCATCAAGATCTATAGTCCAAGATTTCCTTACATAGCCTGTAGATCAGCATTCTTGTTTGTTGGGTATAACCGAAACACTGAGGTAGACAAACCCTTCCAAGATGTTATTACTAGATAATAGGGTAAAAACAGCAATAAAACATCAAAATATGTAATTTCAGTCTTTCTACCAAGTCAGCTGGATACTATATCCCACTGGCCTTGTGACGATGGCAGAGTGCATCTCACTCCAGCATGAAGGGCTGCCTTCTGTTCTGTTCTCTGAAATCATCCTAGTTGTTGGATGGTGCCTCTGGAGCAGACTGTGCTCAATGAGACAGTCCTCTCCAGCCTTCTCCTGGCTCCCGGAGTCCTTGATGTCAAGTATTTGAGACATGCTTTGTGCTGATCTGATCCACCTGAAGCTTCAAAATGAAAGAACTGAATTGTTTTAACTCAAACTATGACAGAAGTTTTGCTTTTGATGCAGAATAAACCTTAAATATTAAAAATTGGGGTGCTAAAAAGAGCACACATCAGGTCTGCTTTCCTGACCACATCACCTTAGCAAACTTTCTGTGAGTTGTTTAAACCTTCAAACTTGCTTGTATTTATTATGGGAATGAATAGGATTGCAAGAGCTTCAGCACCAGTAGTGAGGTCTCATGGGCTAGCAGTTTTTGAGGGTTATACTCATGAGTGTTGAAGCAAAGTTGGTACAGCTAATTCCCCTGTCTCCAGAGGGAGAAGTGAAGGCAGAGGGAGTTTGAGTGTTCAGGTGCTGATGGCTACAGAGGGAGTCGGTGACACGGCCAAGGCTGAAACCAAAAGCTCTCAATTTGCTGTCAGAGAACAAACAGTATTTCCCCTTAATTCACAGTTTTCCCTGATGAAAAGAATCATGTCTCACAGTTTTCTCTCACCATTGTTCAGATGACTCACATATGCCATGGGCATGATACAGGCAATGAAGCTTTGCATTAATCTACTGTCCAGATTGATAACTCTAAGGGGCAGCTCATAATGACCAAAATGTGATTAATCACGAGACACATGTGATACCCATGCTCATTATTACTGGCTTCCAGAACAGCACTGCTGATTCCTGCCAATACGCTCAGTTTCGTATCTGGAAGAGACAATGCTGCAATTACTGCCAAAGTATGCAGGAAAATTAATCAGTAACTAGTTCTGTATTCTGCATCAGGCTAGAGAGAGGGAGTGTAAAAAAGAATGGGAATGTAATAGCTACAAGGAATAGCAAATACTCTCTGGATCTGATGCTTTATTTTAAAAAGATGTTGGCTGATATGGTCCTTTAGTTTAAACAGTTGTCTTGGAGAATACTTGGTTGAAGAGGAACATATAGGGCACTGGCACGATGGTACAACACCTGAGAAGGAGCTCATGAAGCATATTTGGAAAAGAGCTTCTTCATATCATTGGACTTTTCCTGCAGATCTATTTTTATGATGTTGCCTACTTGTAAGACAGAGAGAAATTATTCTCTTACTGTAGTACCTGTTAGAGTTATTGTGCGCCTGTGGTAATAATTTCTCATAAACCACGCTGATATCTTTTGTACCATGTGTTGGTGATCAGAACAAATATATCTGGGCATCAGTCCTTAGGAAAGTGGAATTAACAATGTTTCTATCCATTTCAACTACCACAAACACAAGAGCCTTTTTTTTCCACCACAGAAATATGAACCAAGTCAAAGATTTCAAACCAAAGGCATTGCAAAACTTCCAGATATGGACATGGTCCATTTTTTTAAGGATCTTGCTCACCTGTGCTGGGAGAGGCACATTTTCTAGTCTCACTTGCAAGAGGTGGGACCAGTTCCCACTAGAACAACTGCCCATCTTCTGTTACAGATTAAAATGCATGCCTCTTAAATGTCTCCCAAATACACAGCAGTGTGCATATGCTGAAATTTCTAGAGTTCAGCTTAAATTGAAATGACTGTTTCCTCCCTAGGAGTGAGTCAAGTGCCAGAGCAAGACAGTTGTTAGTCAGACTGTGCTCTGTGTTTCAGGAGGGTGCTCAAAGCTCGTGGTGACTAGCATAGTGCTGGAACCTGTATGAAAGGAGAGGAACTTTCTGATGAACCTCCTGTCTTCATGAAGACCAATTTCTTCTCAGCTCAGAGATTGGGTCTCTCACTCTGGATGGAAACCTCCTGTCCCAGAGAAATATTGTGTGTGCACACAACAATGAGATTTGCTGTTTCTCCATCATTTGCCTTTCACAGTGACCAGGGGGTTGGATGTGCAGTAACTAGTCCTTGACATTTCCCCACAATGTGTCATTATGAGTAATTCTACCACATTCTCTTATTAGAAATAAGAGAATATTAGAAGTATTAGGAATATTAGGAATAACCAGGAAGGTGTGCAGGGCCCAAGATACCCATTCATTTCCCAGGTGCTAAACGCTTAACCAAAACACATGCCTTGCAGCAAACTGTTTCCAAATGCCTTTCTAAGTTCAAAAGATGCATCTGATCAAAATAATTAGGCAAATGAATGGAAGGACAATCTACGTATGGATATTAAATATAGAGAAAAGTCTTTTGGTTCAGAAGGTCTCTGAGCCATGCATTTTCAGCTCAGCACTGGGAGTGTGCTGGGGAAGCCTCTGTTCTTCTTACATCCACTCCTGCTGAGCAGCGATGAGTGCCTGTCACAGGCAGCATACCAGCATGGATGTTTAGGTTAACACACCTTTCTTGTGAGTGCTGGGCTGGCTCCACTTTCCTCTTCAGCTTAGAGGATCCACCAAAGACACCCACCAAAAAAAAAGCCAATTACGATGACTCTGCAGTGCAGAGACAGCAAAGGAGGGCAAGAGCAGACTCCTCCACCAGATGGAAGCTCAAAAGGAACATTATTTAGATAGGAGACCAAGTTACATAGTAAACCGGGTGAATTAAGCACAAGATCATTTGATTAATCTTCACGTGCAAGCCTTAACTGTGGCATAAAGCAGTTTAGGAAGTAGTAGCAGTTGTAGGTACCTTTCCTACCCATTGTTCAAAAGATCAGGAAATAGAGATAAAGATAACAGAAATAAGGGCAGTCAATGAGAAGCAAAGTTCTCAGTTTTTTGCATTCTGGTGCTCTGCAAACTAATGAACTACAAATGCAAAGCAAGGTGGTCTACTTAGCAAAGTATGGTCAGGGAGTACATGTGCAGTGTGCTAAGGCATTTATAAGCAATATTTAAAGGGAAAAGAGGTAACCCCTAATCTGCTTATCCAGTGGTACACGGGTAAGCATGCTAAAGCTAAGGAGATCCCTGGAGCTATGGAAGTAAGAAGGGAAAGTCAGGAACCTTGTTTCAGGTCACAAAAGAACATCGTATGCAAGAATGTTTTATGTAAGTCTATTAGGGGAAAAAATGAAAAGGAAAAATGAAAAGGGAAAAGGAATTTTAGTGACCCAAAGGAAGCTGACATTATAGATGGTAAAATTTTTGATTTCCCGAGGTTGTTCTGTTGTTTGCTGTTTGTTCCAGATGAGTGGACTTCAGTTAAAGTAACTGAGCTGTATGGAGTTGAAATTGTCTGCTCACTACTGGTTTCCTGCAGGATTGGACTCATAATTTGAATGTACAGATCTTCAGCAATACTGTGTGTTTGTAATGTATGGAGGCAAATTTAGCTGATTTGGTGGGGAAAGCTTTCTTACAGAACTGTTTTCAGTGAACAAAATGGGGTTTGTAATGCAATCATTAAGAACAAAATTCCCTTGTCCTTCACTGGGCTTTGCACAAGTCCTCATTGTACACAAAAAAGGCAGATTATCACACAAATAAAATACTTAATCTCCAGATATTCTGCTTCAAACAGTGAAATTGAGTTCAATAGCTCCGTGTTTGTTATTATGACATATGCCTAGACATTAGCATGAGGAAAAACATGGGGCAAAATGTTATACATACTCCCACACATCCATACAAATATAATTATAATTGCTTTCTGTATTTCACAAATCTTCTACATGATTCATTATGCCTGCTATTTCTAAAAAAAAAAAAATTTAAATCAATTATTTGTTATGTAAAAAATGTTTGAATCAGAACTTTGTTTTATTTAGTATTAAGCAAACATGTCCAGCAAGGATTGTTGACACTGCCCTCCCTACGTATGCATACACACATATATATTTATGTGTATCAGGCAGCAAAGCTTACTAGGCGCTTACCTGCTAAACACAAACCTATACCTCAGTCACATGAAAATGTTCTCACTAATCAGCAGCCACTTGTTGCACCTCTCCTGAGACAGCCAAATATCTCTTAAACGTGCAGTTCTGCAAGCATCCCTTCGCACAACAGGCCTTCACACAGCATTGCAGGCTCATGGAGGAAACGAACTCACTCCATCCTCTCTATGTATCTGCATGAAGCCTTGCACAAAGGGGCTGTGATTTATTTGGGGCCTCTGGGTACGACTGCCGTACAAGTAGTAACTAATGACAACAGACCACCAGAGACTGCCGACATTCAGCTGCTGTAAGGAAAAATAAAATCTGGTCCATAACATCTGGTTATATGCACAAGCATTCCTGAAATGGCAGGACCTGATTAAACTCTTGGGGGCGTTGCCGCAATGGCAGGCTGACTTTTCAGACAACCACAATAAAAAGAAATTATTTTGCTATTTGTGCAAAAAAAGACCAAGATCTAAGTTCTCCAGTAGAGAATGACTCTCTGAAATATGTCTGTGAAATGTTTTTCTTTTCTTTTCTTTTCTTTTCTTTTCTTTTCTTTTCTTTTCTTTTCTTTTCTTTTCTTTTCTTTTCTTTTCTTTTCTTTTCTTTTCTTTTCTCTTCTCTTCTCTTCTCTTCTCTTCTCTTCTCTTCTCTTCTCTTCTCTTCTCTTCTCTTCTCTTCTCTTCTCTTCTCTTCTCTTTCCTTTTCTCTTTCCTTTCTTGTCCCTTTCCTTTCTTGTCCCTTTCCTTTCTTTTCATTTCTTTCTATTCTTTTCCTTTCTGTTTTTTCCTCTTTTTTTACTCTTGTTTTCTTTTTTCATTTCCTTTCCTTCCTTTTTCTTCCTTTTTTACTCCCTTTTTTCTTTTTTTTTCTTTCCCCTTCCTTAATTTTCCATTCTTTTTTTTTCTTTCCTTTTTTTTTCCTTTCTTTCCTTACTTTTCTTTCTCTTCTTTTCTTTCTCTCCCTTTCCCATTCTTTGTCTTTCTTTCTTTTCTTTCTTTTCTCTTTTTTCTTTCTTTTCTTTTCTCTTTTTTTTATTTTCCCTTCTTTTCTTTCTTTCCTTTCTTTTCTTTCTTCTCCTTTCTTTTTCTTTCTTTTCCTTTATTGTTCTTTCTTTTCCTTTATTTTTCATTCTTTTTTTCCTTTCCCTACTTTCTTTCCCCATCTCCTCCCTTCTCCCCTTTTCCCTCTCTCCCTTTCCCACCCATTCTTTTCCCTTCCTCTCTCTCCCTCCCCCGTTTTTCCCTTCCCTGACATTCCCACTTAGGACGCCCAAGCCCAGGCCGACTGGGATGAAGCAGAAGGTGCTGGGTGGCGCAGGATGGGGCCCTCAGGGTGGGCTGGGGCGCTGTGGGGGTGCAGCAGGCTGGTGGCCCCAGGTGGGTGCCCCGGCCCTGGGCAGCGCCCGGTGGCGGCTGGGCTGCGGGGTGAGGCGTTCTCAGGGAAAATTCCTCCCGTCGCTCTCAGGCCCCTAAACTCTTTGTGAATGGGGCCAGTGCAACATGTGGCCTTTCACCTCGCCCGAGAACCACTGCCAGACAGCCACACTCAGAGAATTGTTTGTTAATAGTCCAATTAGATAATTGCCATCTTTCACTCCTTTTGCTCTACATTTCCCATAAAGGAATGAATAAGGAGAGCAGCATGAAGAGGGCTTCTGCCCTGCAAGGTGACAAGAAGGACTGGAGCATGCTCTTTGCACAAGGCCATTTGCTTGAATTGAATCATTGTAGCCTAATCAATGGTCTTATTGGATTACTGGCTGTTGCGGTTCTCAAAGATATTGTAGCAGAGACAATGAAATAGCTAGAGTAAAACTTTTTTCCCCTTTAGTGGATCACGCAGTTGAGATTTTTCACGGGCTATCTCTCCCTCTCCCTCTTTCTCCCCCTCTCTCTCCTTCTCCCCCCCTCCTGGATCCACTGCACACAAAGCTGGCTCTTTTTTTTTTTTTTTCTTTTTTTTTTTTTTTTCCTTCAATGAGCAGGCTCTGCGAATAGGTTCAGTGTTGGTGAAGGTGCAGAATTAGCACACACACACACACACACGCCCGCCCGCATGCACACACACACACACACACGCAGAGGGAGAAGCACAAAAAGCGAGTGTCGGGACTGAAATAAGGAGAGGTAGGAGTTTAAGATGGCTGTCTGTGGGGAGATGTGTTGAGGAGGATTTCTGCCGGCCAAGAGGACCTGCTGCCTCGGACAGAGCTGCCTGGAGGAAGAACTTTTTGGGGTGTGTGCGCGCTGGCGATCTGTTTGTTTGTTTGGCATCCAGGGGGCTGCCCCCCCCCTCCCTGCAACTGCATTTTTCCAGCCCTTCCTCGCAGCTTTATTCAGATTTATTTGGCGTGCTCTGGAGAAAGCCACTACATAATCGGGAGGTCAAAGGCATACTGAAGAAAGTTAATAATGGCTGCTAATGGTGCTAACAATTCAGGGTGAATCTTGTCAAAAGTTTTTTTTTTTTTTTTTTTTCCCTCTCCCCCCCCCCCCTTTTTTTTTCCTCTTTTTTTTTTTTTTTTTTTTTTTTTTTTTTTTCTGGAAGTCTCAGTCTTTTGATTGTGTGTTTCCTGAAAGCAAGACCAATCATTTCAGTTTATTCACTGGCTAAACTCTACTTGATTGGGGACAAGCACACAAACCATCCATTACGATCTGATATATTATCCAAACAATTTAGTGTATTCATGAGGTAACCTAAATGTGGAGGCTGCAAAATTACCCGTAATCAATTGAAACAGCGAGTGCGCGTCCCTCTGTGTGTCTAACAACTACATGTCTCTGTAATAAGGCAGACATTAAATCATTTTAGAGTTGTACTGTTGAGTACCTGATCACTGGGCGCTCTGGGAAGCTGGACAGTCACATTAGGACGCTGGGACTGAGGAAGCCGCTGCTTTTCCAGTGGGATAAAACCCGACCTTCCTTACTCGAGGTGCTTTACAGATCCCCACCGATCTGACCCTAAGCCGTGCAATATCCAGCATAGACTTCGTCTTCTTCTGCTATCGCTACTCTTCTTTTTTTTTTTTTTTTTTTTTTGGTTGTTGTTGGTTTTATTTTTTCTCGTTTTTGTTTTTTTTTTGTTTTTTATTGCACTACATGTTTGGGAAACAAGACAAAATGGACGTTAGATGCAGTTCAGAGACTGAAGCTAACCGGGTCTCGAAGAACGGACATAAAGAGGGCAAGGAAAGCAAAGGGTCTGAAGGAAATATTTCTACTTCTTTTTTGAAGGATCAGCAAGGGACTTTTTCTGCCTCTGCAGCTACGGAAGACTGTAATAAAAGTAAATCTAGTTCTGCTGACCCGGACTATTGCAGGAGGATCCTAGTTAGAGGTATGACTCGGAGGTATTTCGGGGAGGGGGGGGAGAGGAAGGTGAGCAGCGCTCACACCCGGCGGATTTATTTCTCCCGTGGGCTCGGCTTTGCCCTGTCCCTACTCTTGGACACCCGGGGGCCAGAAGCCCCCGAGCTGAGCCCGCTCCTGCCGGGGGCTCCCCGGCAGCCCCCCGAGCGGAGCTGCCCCCGTGAAGCTGCCCCCGCCGCCCCCCGAGCCCCGCATCCCGGGAGCAGGACGGATTTTTAATCAACCATCAGCCTTCAAATGAACGGAGGGTGTTTTTTTAATTTTTATTTATTTTTTTTAATTTTGTATAATTTATTTTCCTCGGCCCTCGTCTCCCTCGCGGTAAACGAACGAAATCGTTCTGCCGGGGAAAAAATAAAAATTAAAATTAAAATCGGGTTTATCAAGGTGCGTTTGGGGGGAGGAGGGAGAGAACGGAGCGGTAACAAAATTAGCGAGAAGCAGGCCTTGTAAACAATAATTAATCCTTGCGCGACCGAGTGACCCAGAGAAGGGTCAGATTAAAATGATGTGCTCGTCTCTGGTTTAACACGTACCGGGGAGGCAAAATCACGGGAAAGAAGTTGGGAAAGCTTTAATGCAACGCGAACCTGGCCCTGGCTTGACAGTCGCCTTAATAAGATTTGTCCCGCTTTCTTTCGGTCTTCGGTGCTACCGGAAAAGTGAGGTTTCGGCGGGCTGTCGGGTGCCTCGTTTTGTGTTTTCTTTTTTTTTTTTTTTTTTTTTTCTTCCTCCTGTTCGCCAAAAAAAAACAAATCCCGGCAGCGACGGCTGGAGGAGTCCCCGGGGTGGCGGTGGGCAGCCGGCCAGCCCGTGCCCGGGAGGTTCCCGCCTGCTTTGGCGCATGGGAAACTTTTAAAAAATATATTTTATTTTTTCTTAATAAAAAAAGACGATTTTATATTTTAAGGGGCAGCGGGAGGGGGCTTCCAGCAATTCCCTACCCGGAGCCCGGGGGGAACAAAGGGTAGCCCAGCCCTGCGGTCACAAAGCCCGGCCTGGAGCATCTCTCCCCGGCCTCCCAGAGGGGCCGGGGTGATGCCGCAGTGCCGTACTGTCACCGCGATGTGCTCAAGCCAATTTTAAATGGGCTGAGGGGATTATTTCCAGAGCCCTGGGCCCCATCACCCCCTCCTCCCTTCTCTGGTGGGTTGGTTTTTTTTTCCCCCTTCCTTGGGTGCAGTGGCCAGGTGCAATCTGGGGGTTCCCGCTCCATCCTCCCTCGGGTCTCGGTCTGGAAAGCGCTGCCGGTGGCTTTCTGCTTGCCTAGCGAAGGAGAAAAAGAAAAAGAAAAAAAGAAAAAAAAAAAAAAAAGAAAGAAAGAAAAAGAAAGAAAGAAAAAAAGAGGTTTCCTGGGTGTAAAACTGCCTGCGCCTTTCTTTGCCAGATGCCAAAGGTTCAATCCGAGAGATTATTCTGCCTAAGGGGCTTGATCTGGACCGTCCCAAGCGGACCCGCACCTCCTTCACGGCCGAGCAGCTCTACCGCCTGGAGATGGAGTTCCAGCGGTGCCAGTACGTCGTGGGGCGGGAGCGCACCGAGCTCGCCCGGCAGCTCAACCTCTCCGAGACTCAGGTACCCCTCGGGACGGGACTCCCGGTTCCTTCCGTGGGGTTAAAAATGGGGCCCGGGCAGGCCCGGGTCTCTCCGAGGCCCTGCGCGCTTTTTGCGCGCCCCTGCGCAGGCCCCGGGAGCCGTGGTTTAGGGCTGGAGGGGCAGAGCCGCCCCCGGGAGCCCACCCACGCGTGTCCGGCCGTGGGGCCTCGTGGGGGGGAGCGATAAGAATGGGGGGAGCCTCGGGGATGCGCCCGGGGTGCCCCGGGGGATGCGAAGGTGGCCGGGGACAGGCGTGTCCCCGCGGCTGCGTGGGGCCGTGGGGGCTCGGCCACGCAGCCAAACCCACCCGGGGATGCAGGGAAGAGAGGGGAGGCCGAGCCGTGAGCTCCTAAATTTGGGAGGGGCTCGCAGGGGGCTTCCCCTGCGAGCTGCTGGATTTAGGGACCTGTCCTCTGGTGGCTGCGTCCTGCTGGGTGCCACGGGTCGGGGCCGGGGGCTGCCGGGCTCCGAGCCCCGCAGGGCTGCCGAGGTGGGGCTCGCCCCGTCCCACCGCCCCCGGCCCGCCGGGAGACGCAGGAGCGGGGCAGAGCCACCAAAAGCCGGGCTTGTGCGAGCCGGTTTCTTCCTCTTACAAAATATCACCCAACAAGAAATCCCCCTGACAAGCTAATTAGCTTTTTTTTTTTTTTTTTTTTTTTTTTTTTTATTTCCCCTGCCGGCTGGGAGTGACAAGTTCACTAGCTGGGGGGTTCTGGGAACCTCCATGCTGTTGGGTTTGGGTTGTTTTTTTTGAAGGGGACGCTTTTTATTTTATTATTATTTTTATTATTTTTTTTTAGGGGAGAGAAGGTTGAGCAGGTTCCTTTTTAAAGCCAAACACTGTGCAAAAGGGCCAGGAGGTGATGCTGCCCGGGGGTGCCCCGAGGGGCTGCTCTCAGCACCCTGAGCAGGGCCAGGGGGTCCCTGCGGGGACTGGGTGGAGCACCGGGGGTCTGGCGGGGAGACGACCCCCGAGGACACCCGACGGGGGGTGCCGCAGGCGGGATGCGGGGCGTAGAGCCGCGGGTCCCCCCCTTTTTCCCCTCTGACCCTGCCTTTTTCCCCCTCTCCCCATCCCGCAGGTAAAAGTGTGGTTCCAAAACCGGCGCACCAAGCAGAAAAAGGACCAGGGCAAAGACTCGGAGCTGCGCTCCGTCGTATCCGAGACCGCCGCCACCTGCAGCGTCCTGCGGCTGCTGGAGCAGGGCCGCCTGCTCTCCCCGCCGGGGCTCCCGGGCCTCCTGCCCCCCTGCGGCACCGGGCCGCTGGGCTCGGCTCTGCGGGGACCCGGCCTGGCCGCGGGTACCGGCAGCTCGGCGGCGGCGGCGGCGGCGGCGGCGGCGGCTCCCCCCGGGGGCTCCCCGCATCCTGCGGCCGGCGGCAGCGCGGCGGGGCCGCCCCCCCCGGGGGCGCTGCACGGAGCCGCCGCCGCCGCCGCCGGCCCGGGGCTGTTCGGGCTGCCGGTGCCGTCGCTGCTGGGCTCGGTGGCCGGCCGGTTGGCCTCCGCTCCCCTGGCCGTGGCCGGTTCCCTGGCGGGCAACTTGCAGGAACTGTCGGCCCGCTACCTGAGCTCGTCCGCCTTCGAGCCCTACTCCCGGACCAGCAATAAAGAGAGCGCGGAGAAAAAAGCGCTGGACTGACTCCGAGCGCCTCGGCCCGTATTTATATTTAGAGTATCTATTTGTGGCGATATTTATGGGACAGGCGGCGGCCCCCCTCCCGCCCATCCTTCCTCCCTCCCCTCTTTCCCTTCCTCCCTCGCCACCGCCTTCCAGCCCCGCGGCTCGGCTCGGCACGGCTCGGCACGGCACAGCTTGGCACGGCTCGGCACGGCTCGGTATGGCACGGCACGGCACGGCACGGCAAGGCACGGCTCGGCAAGGCACGGCACGGCTCGGCTCAGCTTGGCACGGCTCGGCACGGCTCGGCACGGTTCCCTCCGAAGGGCCGGGGCGCAGCGAGGGGAGCCCCCCAACCCCCCTGCCCGGCTCTCCCTGCCCCGCCGGGCCCGGGGCTCTTCTGTCGGCCCGGGGAAGGGGGGTCAGTGTGTCTGTCCGTCTGTCTGTCTGTCCGTCTGTCTGTTCGGCTGCTCTGACACCGGGAGGAAAGGCAGAGCGGACTGGGCGAGCTTTGGCCGGGCTGTCTGGGATCGGCTCCGGCCAATGCCAAGCGAGGGAGCAGGATTTCGGGGAGAGGAAGATGGAGCTGCCAGGTGATGCCCGGTTATTTTTATTTTTCCATTTTCTTTTTTTTTCTTCTTTTTTTTTTTTTTTCATTTTTTTTTTTCCCAGACTTCAGTGACTCTTAAGCACAAAGGTCGGGGGGCTCCACCTGGGGCCCCGTCCCATACACACTCGCTGCACTCCGCACCGACATCCTCGCTGCCTGCCCTTCGCACCAGCCAGGAAAATGTCCAGCAACTTTTTTTTTCTTTTTTCATGACAAATCTTGAATGTGGGAAGGGCCGGAACGGACTGCCTCGAAAATACACGCACGGAGCGGGGAGACAGAAACCAGTGGCTGTAGAGATTTGGGATCAAACTCTCTCCCTTCGAGAAATCTCAGCGTCCCTTTTTGTAGTCCCACGGGTCAGTCCTGCGGACCTGGTCTGCAAAAGCAAAGCTGCAGATAAATAGTGGAAGTGACGACTCGATTTGCTTCCACATTTGTTGCGATGGTAATTTTTTTTTTTTTTCTCCTATTTGATTTTTTTTTTTTCCAAATAATTTCAATGCTCATCTAAATCAAAAAAATCGTTAGCCTTTCTTCCTCCTAAAATAACCCTCTCGTATATCGCTCACACTTCAATTAAAATGAACGTACAACATAAGAAGTGTATCTTCTGTTGTTATTTTTGTACTTTAAAATACACCTATGTAACAATTATTTTTTTTCTTCTTCATGATCCTTACTGCTGTTTTCTCCACAGACATATGTATTTCATCTTATAGTATTCCAGATCGATTTCTTGTTCAATTTCAGTACTTGAATTTGCCAGAAAAGGGATGCTGTACTTAGCTAGTTACTCGGGAAAATTATTTCTTTGCTTTGGTTTTAAGTTTCTTTCATTTCTTTAAACTTTAACACATGGCGTTTACAAACTGTATAAATACGTGCCACCAAACTGTAACCAAAAAAAAAAAATTACAAAAAGTGGAATGGTTGCTGTAGTATATAGAATTAATTATAGACCAGAACTGGACAGAAAGAGCTGGACAGAAAGAAAATAGTAATTTTATTGTAAATTATTTACGTCTGAAGTTTCTAGGCAACTAGTCGGAAAAATAATGAATGAATCGAGCGCTGAGCCCTTGCTACTAACTTTTGTTCTGAATGTTTTGGATATTTGGATGTTTTGTATTTATGTGGTGAGAGTGAAATATATTATATCTATATGACGACGGAATTAGGTGTATTTTCGTCTTATATTTGTAGCACCCAACTTACCTTCATCTAATACTTGCGCTACCAAGAAAAAAAAAATCCTATTCCTCCATAACAACCCTAATTTTAAATTTTTGTTTAATTTTATTATTTTTTTATTATTGTTTAATTTTATTTTTATTTTTTTGTAGGCGGTGGCTGTGAGATCCGTCTCACGGGGCGGGAGCTCTGCTCCTTGCCCTGAGCAGCCGGGGCGGTTCGGGGCACCCTGCTCGCCCAAGCCCCGGCATCCCCGGCTCCCACCCAGTGCCTGGGGTGCCCCCAGCCCCATCTCCAGACCCCAACCCCTCTCGGGGAACCAAAGCGGGTGCCTGGCGGGGCAGGGGCTGGGCCTGGTGTGGACCGAGGTCCCTGCAGTGTGCGTGTGCCGACGTGAGGAGATCCCATGCATACGTGCACATCTCTGGGTGGGCAGGAAGGGGTTGTATGGGGTTTCTTCGCAGCCATTGCTTGCAGCCCGCTTGGCAGCCCAGCCCCAAGACCCCCGTGAAGGGCAGAGGGAGTGGGGCAGAAAACATGATTTTCAGAGGCTCCCCACAGGCCCTGGCTCTTGCAGGGCCACTGCGAGGCGTCAAACTGCGGCCACCCCACACCACCCCATACCACCCTGCAGCACCCTATACCATCAGCCCTGCCTGCTTCTGGGCTCTGCTGGGCTTTGCTGGGCACCCAGCCCACACTGGGCACATGTACTGCTCAGGGGGAAGAGGGAATGGTGTGGTGGTGATGGTGATTTGGTTTTTATTTATTTTTTATTTTATTTTATTTTATTTTATTTTTTTAGTGTGTTGAAATGATTTGTGGATGGAAAGGCAATGTGGGTGAAGGAGGGTTTCACAGGTGGCGTTGGAAGAGGAAACAGAAACTGATGGTCAAGATTGAAAAAGTTTATGGGGTGGGGAGGGGAAGCAGTGTTAAAAAGAGCTGAGTGTGACAGCACGGACCTGCCGGGGAGAGATGATAGCTTTTGGTCTCTGCTTTGCCTGTGTGGGCTGCACAGCCCTGGGCAAAGAGAGGAGCCTTGGCTCAGGCTGTCCGTGCCGAGAAGGTGATCCCCAACCTTCCCAGGCGCCTTTGCCCCATATGGGGCAGTCCCATACCATGAATTTACCTCGCCTCACAAGGACCCCTCTGCTGCTGAGACAGGGCCACTTTGTCACGCAAATCTGGGGTCACATCACATCACAGAGCAGCCTCGTGTGCCTCCACCTAAAAAGAGGATTTCTCTGCTATTTTATTTTTTTTAGCTGGAGGCAGTGGGGTGTTTCATGTCCCCTCACATATGTACTGTGAGGCCCTTCTTCCTGGCCTGAGGTCCCTGGGCTGGAACCATGTTCACTGAAAGCCCTTTGCTCCTTACCTAAGGTAATTTAAACCAGTGTCCAGCTAAATTGTCCACACAAACAGTAAAGCAGCAATTTTACTTATTTTAAGGCTCCTCTGTATACACAAGAAGAATAAATATTTATATTATTACCACTATTATTAATTATTTCTAAATATTTCTGAATGAATACATGCCCCTAGGTGCAATGGAGACTTGTCTAAGCATTCAAGTAAAGGAACAGTTGAAGACATTTTTAAGAATTCAAGTAAAGGAATAGTTTAAGACATTTTTTTTCCCTTGTCTTTTTTTTTTCTTTCTTTTTTTTTTTTTTTCTGTCTTCTTCAAGTCCCACCCATCCCAGCTCCCTCCTGGAGGCTGCCTTCGGCTGGAAGCAGAGCAAAGGCCTCCCCACCCCAACAGGAGGGAAGCAATTTGAAGCTTCCCGCACCTCCCTGGGCTTCCTGGGTGCCCAAATACCCTCTGTGCAGCAGGAAAAACTGAAACACGTTGGTCTGATTTCTGTAAAACAAGGGTGGGAATGCCACCTGTGGCTTACAGTTGCACAGAACGAGTTAAAAACCACGCACAGACACGTCCCTGCGTGCAGGACGTCTGCATCAAGAGCCTGCTGATAAGCAGTAGTCCCGTTTCTTTTTTGCCAGCTGCACCAAAGCTGTCCTGAACCTGTGTGCTTGTGGTTATTGATATGTTGAATTTCCTGCTCCCAGAGGCATGAACACGAGCCACCTTCCCGAAACTAGCTGCTGCTGAAGGGCTGTGCTGCGGCTCATGCAGTACCTCTATTTGTGCCCAGCACCACAGCATCTGTGCTCAAACTGGAGAATATTGGGCTCGTGCAGAGGGAGCACGAGTGTATGTGAGTTGTGGGGAGTGTATTTAGCAGGAAAGCAAGTAAACAAAATATAAACCCATCCACAGTGTGATTTTTTTAAAGGAAATCATAAGAAGTATTTCTGCGGCAGGCAGACTTCATCAAACTTTCCCTTAACAGCAGCCACACTTGGGACTTCGGGTGATGAAGCAGTAACAAAGACAAAGGGCTATTTTAGTTGGTTCAGCTGCACCCGAGGAATATTTTCACAGGTACCTGGACACAGTGCCTCGTCCTGTGGCTCTCAGGAAGGCAAAACTCCCAGGATCAGCTCTGGAGCACCCACGGAGAACACAAAACAATGTTAGCCACGTCCATGTAGGGAAAAGAGGAATTAGTCTATTTAGAGGATTTTTTCAAAAGCATTTGCCCACCCACTTAACATAGGCCCTGCTTTATTTGCTGCTCCTCCGTATCCCTCATGCCAGGGATTAGTGCAGCCTCTGGCCACTTTGTCTCCATTTGCAACCCTGTCATCAGCCCGAGATACATGACCTTGTGACATGTAAAAAAGCACACAAGGTCCCTGATTAACTTCAGAGTATTTTATTTCTTTAGAGAAAAGAAAAACACTTCAAAAGAATAACTCTTGAACAGAATCAAGTCACAGTCACTGGCAAGTGTTTAACAAAATTACCGGGGAAGCTGAAGTGAAATCCATCGATGTAATGCTGTCGATGCAGCAGCCATAATATGAACCGTGACCCTGCATCGTAGCCACGGTCCATAGGGCTGCCAACAAGAACCATTTCTGATGCATATGTAAGAACTCTCTAATAAGTAGTTTACTCCCCACAATAATTTTCTTCTAATAAGTACTCAGAAACTTAAGCACAGTGTTTATTACCCTTCTGTACCTTGCTGTTACTATCAATGCTGTTCTTCCTATCAGTATGAATGACTGATTCTAATTTGAATGTTAACTCCTAAAAATTTCTAGTGACAGTGAGTTGCACAGTCAATCATAAAGAGAATAAAAATTATTACATTTTGCATATCCATCTTCTACTTTTTATCACCATGACTAGTTCCATGTTCTGTCATTAAAAGCAGGTGAAACAGATATTCACAAGCTACCTCCTGAAACCACTTCCTTTTTAATTCTCTTTTAACGTTACCTCTTCTTAGTCTCCTTTCTACATGAACAATCAAAATCCTTTCAACTTCTTTTCATACACAGTTCTTGCAAACTACACTTAATATAACTGTTTGCCAAGAAGGGCTGCCTTTTCTTTCTTATTCTCCCTGTGGAAGAAGAAAAAAAAAAAAAAGTGATAAATTCCCAGAGCCTTTTTCTCTTCAACTATCTGCAGCCCATTCTTCTGCTCGATCCTCCTGCTGTGAGCAAAGATGAAAACATCACACCATTAAGGACTCACCCAGAACACAAACCTGGGCCTGGCACATGGTGTTATGGCCAACAGAAGAAGACTAGATCACAGGTCTCATCTTCTGTGTTGCCAGAGCCTGGGTGAATCAAATGGGATTTCTGTCTTTCTACTGCAGCAGCTACTCAAGGAACCAAGTGTAGCAGAAGACAAATAATGCAGCCCAGCCTACACAATGTTGGGCCATAGGGTTTGCTGCAAAACAGGGTACCTTTATCCCATAATAATGTCTTTCTGAAACACATAACACATCATGGAAAATTCATGAAAAACAGACTGTGAGATTGTCTGAAAACCAAAGTGAAACTGATTATAAATTCCCCCCCCCTAAAAAAAAAAAATATATGCTAACACAAATTTGAATATTTTCTAAGGTGGGTATTCCTTATATATTCACTAATTCTCTTTTACTTCCTATTGGCCTGTTTGCACATGGTGACATCTGTGAATCTGTAAATCATTTTGCAAGGAATACCTCATGGTATTCCTGTTTTGTTTTGCTTGTTTTAATATTTCTTTGTTTTTTCCCCCATAAATTCCTCTCCTTAGTTGTTTTGTTTGTTTGTTTGTTTTGTTTGTTTGTTTGTTTTGTTTGTTGTTTGTTAGTTGTTTTGTTTCAGAAAAGGCAAAAGTATAGAAAGAAACTCATGCATGTCAAGGGGTGGAGCTTCAGGGATTCAGAATGGACATTGGGAAGGAAGCCAGCTAGAGCAGACAAAGCTGAGGAAGGTTAACGAGATCACACCCAGGAAAAGGTTGAAGGTAGCCATACAGCAAGTCAAATGAAAGAAATCCTCACTCTACATACAAAAATGCTGTCAGAGAAGGGGAAGGACAAAATTGCTTGTGTACAGAAGAATGGAAGAACATCCTCATGCCTTAGACCCTACCCTGAAATTAAGAACAGGAGACTATCCCTTGTTTCTATCACATTTTCTGTCTAACCCTAAGGTCATTGTCAGCTGTTGGTCAGCTACTTTCTTGCTGTCTGTCCTCTGAAACAGGAATACCGATACTCATTTAAACATATGTAGAAGGTATTATCGGTATGCATTACTTCAATGAAGGTGAGGCAAAGCTGTGACCAAAAATTTAACAACCACCACAGTTAGTTCCAATTCGTTGTTTGCAATCATTCCCTGACATCAGAACTGATCTTTCTTCCTTCCCTTCTTTTCCAGACCAGTCTCCATAATTTAAAGCCTCCAAAGTGTACCTACTACAAGATGGTCATAATCTCCTTGAGGCCTTTAAATAATTTCATGAACCTAATCCTTAATGGAAATCAGAAGTAGATAGGAGAAGAAATTGTGTCTTTCCATAAAGAGCTAAGGAGGGATAAACAGGCAATCCTAGGCATTCTGAGCGCACACTCCAAGATAATCTTTATACTTCTCTGGACACAACATTGCAAACATCCTCAAGATCAGCTGATTAGTGAGATGAATTGGTAAATAAGAACTCATTTCATCAGGTGTTGAGGAGGACTTTAATTGTGCTCAAGCTCCAAATGTGAAACTTCATACCATGGCCACAGCTGTTAAAACAACAGAGACTTATGGAAACAGTCTTGGATTACTGGCCCCATGGAGTGAAACATTTTTAATGAAAAGGGATTATGCTTATTATTTCTTAGTGCCTTGCGTCTTCTTAGATATTCTGATTGTATTATTTGTATTTACGGAGAGAACTGATATTCACTCCCACTTAAATGTGGTTTTGTGCATATATAATACTTCCTTCCTTGGCATAGTTCTGATATGGTCTTACAGAAAATAGTGTGAGATAAATGAATTAGTTGTTCTTTATTAAGTCCAAGATCCCAAGAAACTCGAGGTGTTTACTTCCTTCCCACTTGCCAATTCTGCTATTGATTTACTTGATGAAAGCAGATCCCTTGTCACATAGAATTTAAATAGTGTTTAGTGAGCAGATGATCTCCACAAATAACATGGATACTTCAGTCTTAGTACAGGTCCTTTATGTTCTGAATAACTTTTCTTTTTCAAATGCATTTACAGAGCCAATAGGGGAAAAATCCAGGAAAATTATTTAAATTTTTAAGCATGAAATTTATCTCTTGCTAAGAGAAAGCACCGGATGTATAAACTGTATTTCCAGTTCATACCTTAGGCTGCATTACATTTCTAATATGAGCTCCTGAAGTTTTTATCCAGAATCATGGTAGCCAGATTTACCAGCAAAAGTTCTCCAGGGAAACTTCTTGTACTGTTTACATGGATCTTCACAGAAACAAAGTCTAAGATCTATACATAAAAGAAAAAATGTCTATATGGCTACCTCGTCAGCCAATGGAAACTTTCCTATGACACATCTCTTAAATGTCTAAGTATGTTAGCATCACTAACAACAAACATGTGAAAGCTATTTGAACAGACCAGATTAATGGGAAAAAGATTAAACTCAACTAGTATAGTATTCGCTATAAATCTACTTCAAAAAAAAAAAAAAACAAATAAAGAAGAAATATTTTGATTCTAATGGAAGATGCTGAAATTCTGTTCTTCAGAATACATCCCCAGAAATCTCTATGAACGGGAGTTCTGAATACGCAGTTACCTTTTATGAGCTCTGGGGGACAGCGAATACTGCCTCTGTGATAGGATGCTGTTGCTATCTCAAAACTTTTTCATGTTGAGCCAAACCTTGCATCCATGTGGACATAATTAGTATGAAACCTAAGGTTTGAGCTTTATCTCTGTCTTGTTATCTGTTGGACAGCCTGTCCCATGAATCTAAGTGGGGAAAATGCAATACAATCCTTCAGAGCACCAGCTCAGCCAATGAGTACAGAAGACATGACACTTTCAGATGAAGGCTATCGTCTTTTTTCTGCAAGAGTGCCCTGAGCACCAGTGATGCTACAAAAAATTAATAGTGATATCAATAATATTCCCAGGATGCTTTTGTGTAGGCTTGGAGAGAAACTTGCTCCCACACAGGGCAGCAAGCCCAGTCATGCCTGGGAAGCTGCTGAGGGTCCTCACATTGTCTTTCTCCACAAGGAGCCCAACAAAGGCACAGGCTTAACTGTGGCTGAGAGTGTGCCCACAACCTGACATGTCCACTGAACACCGTCACAAGAACCATGCCAGTGAAGCACGCCCTCCTGTTTCCATGCAGGGAGACAGTGGGACCTCACTCCTCCACATCTCTCGTAGCCCCCACATGCCCCGCATCTCCAGCAGCCCCGCATCTCCTGCATCTCCCCATCCCAGAGCTCAGCACCGTGGACAGCGGCGGCTCCGACACCGGGCTTGGGCTGAGCCTGGTGGGCACCAGGCATGGTTCTGGCCCCCGGCCACCAGCTGGAGCAGGCTCATGGCCTCAGCATCACTCACAACAGGCCTCTGAGAGCTCTGAGCATGCGAGATCTTTAATTAGGAGCGTTCATAGCTCTTTCCAGATCTACAGTTGTTGCACACCTGGGAATCTTCTGCCAGGAGGTTACTGTGTGTTGGTGGAGCCCGCGGGACCAGGACATGCAGATCTTGGCTGGCATTCGCTGAGCCCCAGTTCCAGCACTGTGCCCATTTACTTTCCCTATACACTCTGCTCCCACACTTGTTTAGTTTATGCTGTAAGATTTGCAGGTATAAACTCTCTCCTGCTATGCATTTGCATAATTAGGCCAGTTAGTAAGCAGTGCTTTAATATGAATAACAATAATGCACAGCTTTTCAACACCTGAACATATAGTAAATACTGAAAACTCTACAGCCAGAAGTTCAAGCCCTTCAATGAACTGTAATGCTAGTTTATATTAAAACCAAGATAAATGATAATTTTCTACCCATTTGTTTGGCCTCACAGCCTAGAGAGCAGATACACCCCTTAACAGATGCATGTGGATACAGTCCCACTATAAAATACCCCTGTGAATTCCTGGGGGATTATATTAACAACAACAACAAAAAGCTTTACAGAATTCCTGTCTTCGAGAGTTTCCAACAAGTTTACTCTCTGGCTATATTTATATACTTTATGCTTTTGTTAAGAAGTATCCTTGAAACAGCCCAAACTTCATAGGTAATTGGTGTGCTTCTGCAGGTAACGCAGAAGGCAAGATGGGAAATTGTATTGACAAATAAGCTTTTCAATGTGCATTTGTGCCAGCAAAAGCAGTGAGAATCCCAACAGCAGAACAAATCCAGGGCAGACAGTTAACAGTAAAGGAACAAATGCAGGAAGTGACTTATCTCCTGAAAGCTGCATCAGCATGGAGGGGTCCCTGAGGAAATATTTCTGCTTATTTACATAACTCCCAAAAGTATATAGAAGGGAAATACTTGCTTTCTTGGATCAGGATCCTGAGATGGCTCTAGAGCAGCAACTTTGATGGAAAGCGGAGTATTTTTTACCTTGGTTACTCTAATCTTTATTGCTTAAGATTTAATGGCAAAGTCAACAAAACCTTTAGCTAGAATTTTCTTGACATTTCATAAAGAATTATTAGATGTGCCATTGTAAAGGATGTGCAAAGATCTGTAGCATTAGAGGCAATATGTCACAGATACCAGAAGAAAGAGAAAACATAAGGTAAGATAAACATTAGGTAAGATAAAATTCTTACATATGATCCTTTTTCCTGTTTATCAGATTCAGGTTAACAAGGTGAGGGACTCTGTACTTGCAGGGTTTGATTGGGCAGTCAGTGGTGGTCAGCAGAGCATGGGGATTACCCAATAGTGTGTGGGCTAATATCAAATCTACTAACTACCGACAGTTTATTCTTGAATACCAACCAAATGAGACAGTTGCCTCTTAATACATTTAGCAACTAGGTTAGCAAGTAATAATTTATTCTTGATTAATATAAGAGTTTATCAGCTGAAGAATACCTAAAGCAATTTTCTAGAACCACTTCACTGCAAAACAGTGTAGGACTTGAATTCACCATTTTCTGTAGGTAGAACTGTTTGTTAATTATGGACTAATTTCTCCCTGCATTCAGGATTATTTCTGGTCGAGAACTCAATGGGATTCAGTAGGTATGCATTGGTGTGCTTTAGTCCACATAATAATATTGAGAGAGAGAGAAGAAACTTTGCTTCTGGAACAAAGTATTCTATAATTTACTAATTGTAGGTCAACTGAAACACTGCACACTGTCTAAAATAGGATGCTCACTAGCTGATCAGTAATAACTATAGTTTGGTCTATGCCATGTAACAAATACACAGCTCCACGTGCATCTGCACACAGTGTGCTTTGAAGGAAAGAGACAATACCACAGTGAGCACTATTTTTTTCATGGGTCATGCTGGGACAAAGTAAAAAAGAATCATCAGTGACATTTTCTAAAATATTGTAGAAAATATTGTAGAAAAATATTGTAGAAAAAATAAATATTCTTACTGGCAGAAAATAACTTACCAGCCTTATATGGCTAGCCATTTTTTACGTGAGAGTAAAATTTTAAAAAGAGAAGTTTGGAAATCTCTCAGTGGAGAACTTTATCTTGTATTGTAGAGATGCATTAGAGAAAGCCGAAGGGAAAGCAAAAGGTTTCAAAGCCTTGGAGTACAAATTACCATTTAGCTGGTACTTAATACTGGAGCATGATCCTGTAGCCCCATTTACCACGACTTCTTGCTGACTGTATTTGGCAGCATAAGGCCTTGGGGGTCAAGGTGCTCAGTTTCCAGTTTTGCCCTTTCGGTCTCAGAAGTAAGGAAGTACTTCAAACCTTGTGCTTCAAAAAGAATTTAAGAAATGCACAAGAGAGCCAACTTTTAAATGAACTGGAAAGATTTTATGAAGACAGAAGATCAACAAGTGACCAGGACTCCAACTGTGAAAGAAAATGTGAGAAACAGGCACCTCTTCTAGTGTGAAATTGGTCTAATTCTTGGGGCCTTTAGAGTGGCAGTATCAAACAACTGGCCAATATCGTGTACACTTTCCACCATCCACATGGCATCAACTCCATTACCACATTCTGAGAAGCAGTCAAATTTGCCACAGGTTTGTTTAACCCCTCATCTGAAAGCAGAGATGGAAATTTCTTCCCTCACCAAGGACTGAATGTGCTTTTCCTAACATACCTGGGAAGTCAGTCTTAGCACACAGCTCTGCCTTACACAAAAACAACTCTCTGGAAGAAAAACAAACAAACAAACAAACAAACAACAACAACAGCAAAACTACTCACAACTTTATATATCTAAAAGCCATATGAAGCAAGGATATAGATGTATCTGATCCCTGGGCCATGAGTGAAACTGTTTTTGGAGGGCTATAGGATGGGCATGTAGTGTGTAGATGCCCTGAGTACAGCTGTGTCTTGAAAGAAGAAGCACCAAAGGTCCACAGTAATTATAAGTTGCTGATCATTGATATGGGGCTAGCAAAAAGGAGGAAGACTGGCACACTGCCTTTTATATTTAGACACAAGATGTATTCATTTACAAAAACTGATAATGCCTTTTGATAATTTGGGAGTCTTCTAGGTGTAATTAATGAAACCAACTAGAAATTTGATAAACCCGGATGTGACCTATGGTTCACAGGTCTACTGCGTGCTTTTATCCTGTGTTTTTCTCCGCACTGTCACCTGGAGGAATAGGTGTCACTGGGTCTGGTTGCTGGCTCTGTCATTGTTTTCATTCTGTGCTTGCATTGTTAGCACTTCAAATTTACCACCATGACTCTATGGTAGCAAAAAATGCAGCATGCATTTCCTCGTCCCCTGGGAAGCAACTCTTGTTAGCCCCACCGCCTTCACTGCTTTATTGACAGCATGCAGAAGTAGCCTTGCAACGTGTGTATGCATGTGTGCCTGTGTGAGTGATTATGTCTCCCTCTGGTGGGCAAGCCAGGTAAAACTGCTTTGTAGTAAACATGCAGACACAGAACCGTGAGATTCCTTAAACCACCGACCTGATCCCCTTAACAACACAAATTCATATCAGATCCTGGCTCACAAAGCAGTATTGATCATCCTTCTAAAGGCAGGAATCTCCACAACGATATTATTGAAGGAAGGAGGAACATTTTGTTGAGAAGCTGTATTTCAAGCAAAATAACCCTCCAAAGCGCATTCACTTTCAAATCAGTAACATGCAAGTACAGCTAACTCACAAAACAGCAGCCAGTTATGTACGCAGATTTCAATGAGGCTTTTACAAGAAACAATGGCTCTGTTTTTAAGGGTGGTTGCCCTGTTGAAGTGCATTTCTCTGAATGGACACAATGCTGTAGTGCTGAATGGATTCAATGGTGCTGTCTCAAACATGTCCAGGAGTGTCTAGAAGTGGGTGGAGGTAGAAAGAGCTGGTGGGACCCTTCATGGGGTTGACTCAGGCTGCCTCCTCCAATCCTTTCTTTGCTCTGGCAGGGGCCGAGGTTTTCTTTCCCTTTCCCTCTGCAACAAGCTTCCTTCTCTGCGTGCATATTTCCCATCTGAAAATAATAGAACAAAATTTTAAAAATGTGGGCTTAAAAAATTCAGGCATAACTCTGCATGAATGAGGTCTCTGGGTAGCAGGAGAATCTCCTGAGGGAAGTGAGTAATATCTTGGCACCTTGGCTATTCGAAACTGGGAAGGAAAAAATAAATACACAGATAGAATATAATGTAGGAATCAATCCTGCCTTGGCCTCTGTAAGGAAAACAAGTGACCTTAATGATCTATTCTCTCTCTAGAGCACTCACACAGAAAGCCGTGCTCGTTCCAATTCAGCTGTGTGCCCAGCACACAGCACAATGGACCTCACTCCTCGGGAAGCTCTAAGTGCCACTGCAATACAAATAAACAAGTTCTGCACAAGATGGTGAGGGCACCAGCAGCCTACAAAAAGCAGCTCTTGGGGCCACACGAAGACTGGGAGTGGGGGGTTGTGCAGCAGCGGCGCTACTCAAGGAAATTCACTTCCCTCACTGAAGAATACACTTCAATTCAAAATGCATGCCTCCTTTTTGCCTTTATCAAATTTCACATGCACATTCCTCTATATGTCAAAATCGCAACATAATGGCTGCAAGCTTCTAGGTGACGCCACTGAACAATGCCATAAAATATAAGAGATGAGGCAGAAATATATAAATAGCTGCAGGCCATGATCTGCTCTCACTGTTTGTGTGCAGCTCTATTAATACTAATAGGAGTTAAGTGTGCAGAATAAAGTGACAGCTATCGTCCCTTAGCTCTGCCAGCAGTTCTTAAGTACTGTGGTGGTCCGGCAGCACTTCTCTGTGCTTTGCAGAGCTGCCTCAGCTGCAATGCACAAGCTACTGTTGGACCCTAGGAAAAAATACACTCCCTCTGGTCTTGCCTTATGTAGGGTGTTTTTGAGGTTCCTGTCTCCAGTCTGACCAGGATCAACTGTAACTTCTAACCAGTAAGATTAATAATAGTATCTTGTTGGACTTATGCCTTTTCCAGGGTAGTAATTTTTTGGTGTAACTTGTAAATGAGATTGGAAATGGTGTTAAAATTGTAATTGGGTATCCTGTAAAATGGCCTTGTGATTTTCAGCTAAGAAAGCCACAGTCAATATATGTGGCAGATCTGGCAGCCTATATGTCACCCATGCCATAGCTGTTTTTTTTAATGTGTTTGACATTGTCCCTTACCCCTCCAAATTCTGAGGAGGGACGTACAGACCCTGCAGTAACAAACCCTGTCTGCTCTCAAGGCAGCGCAGGAGATTACTTGTGATCCACTGAACATCCTGTGAAATAAGCAGCACAGACAGCTGGAGGAGCCACCTTCCTTCTCATTGTCTTTTTATCAACATCTCTTCTCTGGATGCAGGGGAAAGTGGTGACTGGAGCTGCTGGTGAGAGGTCTGTCCCTGGCTGCTCTGCTCCAGCAGGGCTGTGCAGTGCAGGGCTGTATGATGAATGTGAGGCTCTCCTTGCTGCAGGTGCTGGATGGCCTCTGCTGGGCTGGGACAAGACTGCTGGATACTTGCAGTGCTGGCTGGACAGGGCAGGCAGTTTGTGCAGCAGCACAGCATGACCTTCCCAAAGAAACCCCTGGTCTGTGTTTGGGATGACATTTGAGGGCTGGGGTGTGAGGGGTCCTGAATGCTTCAGAAGCTGGGCAAGTCACCCGATGCTGGGAAGGATGGTGAACAAAAATATATAAAATGAGGGAAATAAGGCGGTGTGTTTGTTGATGCTGTTGGAATTGTTTGTTTGTTTTTGGTAGCATGTATTTAAAGAAAGCTGCTGGATAGCTCTCAGGGTGTATCACTCTCCTCTTTGCTATTTTTTAAAATTTGGGCAGTCCTGTGGCACAGGTGGCTGGTCAGTTAACCTCCCCTTCCAGCTACTTCTCTGTTCTTAATCTACATTTTCCAAACCATGTTCTGATGTGTTTTGCAATTCACTTTTAAGTACAGCTCACCTAACCTCCTGCCCAGCTCCCACTGTTAGCAGGGGAAGGTTTCCATTAACTTCAACACACATTGAACCAGGCCTTCAAGAAGTTACCGTGTGAGCTACTCAAAGCTTTTTTTTTCTTCCTGAAGGGTTAAACGCATACACACATGCTCACACACACAGCAAAGAAGCCTCCTTCTCTCTGCATGCTTCCCCTTAGAAGACACCACCCATGGCGCTGCCTCCAGCACTGCAGGCATCAGCTCAGGCACAGGGTGAGGCTGCCCTGCTCCCCTTGCCAGCACCATGCCATGCTGCTCAGCCCCACACAGCCACATCCCTCACACCCTTACAGACCCCAGATGCAAAAGCAGGCACTGGTGAGGGCCTGGGACACAATTCACATATCATCCCCAGGGGGATTTCAGCACCCTTGCAGGAAAGGACATGCTAAGGCAAAGCAGTCACTGCAAAATGAAAGGTACAGTCAGAGCTGTGAGGTAAATTTGCTTCTAATCCACAATTTAAAGGGAGTGATTTCTCCCTCTTGCCCCTACCGCGATGCCCACTACGCAGGCTGGGTACTTAGACTTGGCTCTAGGAGCAGGAGCTGAAGCTTACTGTGCCTTTTGAAAGAAAATATTGGAGGGCCTGTTATATCTCTTTATTAATAGGTTTTGACTAATCCTCTATTCATTGATGTCCATTATGAGATTATACAGCTAAAATTAAGTTAGTACATACAGTATGTCTACAATGAATTCAATAATTGTGTGTTTCTAAAGGAAAAAATGGTTCAATAATTATGGCTGAGACCAGCAACTGGCATCACAGTCTTTGTTGATGGAGGAATATTGCTAAAGTGGGGCAGCTTTTCTTTGCCTTTACAAGTTAAACCCCAAAACTGAGGTGGTTCTGCTCACTTGGAAGAAATGTTAAAAAGTGTTAATAGTGTGCACAGGGCACAAACATGCATTTTGAGGAGGAATCAAAAGCCCCAAGCTGGCATCAGCGAGAAATCTGGTGGCAGGCACTATTCTCTGAGGAGAAGAGATTTATTAGCAGTTACATTTGTGGTTTATTTCTGTCAATAGGATTTGTATTATGGAAAAATATGTCACATGCTCTAAATCCTTTTTGAAATGACTGTATATGTGAAAAACTAAATAGCTAAATAGCTTTCCCCCCACCCCAATGCAGATAATTACATGTATTTTTAAGAGGTCTTTTAAGTGCACATATTTGCTTCAGACTGGCTATATCTCATAGCAGGCTAGCTTCTGCAGAACTTAGCTCCAAGATGAGCCAACTCCATGACATAATTAAATAGAGAGGGAGGATGTCATTAATTACTCAGTCTTCAAACCTCAGCAAGCCAGGCTTTGAAGCTCCAGAGGCGCTGCTGGGCTCTTGGCCCCTCACTTCTATTTCAGGGTGCTGTATCCACGGAAAGTGCCATGGAGTGCCCACGTTCCTCATGTCTTGTCTGTTTGCATAGGACCACTTTGAGACAAGGACCTTGTTATTTGAGAAGTGTCTGCTGCAGTTGTGCCCAAATGTTGTACATATAGTCACCAACAAAACCAACCTGTGTTACTTGCTTCCAGCAGGTTTCCTGGATCTGACAGCCTCTGAAAGGATTATATCATCTGTGATCTGTGGTCCAAATTGTGAATATCAAGATTTATATGTTCATGTGATGCCAAACTAGCTAAGGCACTGCTTTCTATTAACCACAGTTTTATTTTATATCTGGTGCTTATTATGATCAAGCTTGGATGATACAGAAGGCTTCTATGCTTAAAACATGAGAAGACAAAAATAGCATACCTTGAGTACTCTTCCTGCCTGACCACTGCATACATGGACACAGTCTGGTTACAGGTGCCCACATGAGGAGCTTCCACGAGATGCAGAAGCTCAGTGTAAAAATAAACAGCCAAGTACAAAAGGTAAGGTATGCTTCCAAGAAAAGTCAATACTTTACGTTTCAGATGGCTACCTACCGTGCTGAGCAGATGAATTTGAAGAACTTTGCAGGACACTTGCTGAAACAGTTTTTGTTTCTCCTGAAATCTCTCCCTTGTTTTTGACAGTTTCCCAATGTTACAGCTGCTCTTGCCCTGCTGGTTGGCTCCACTCACTCAGCTTTTCTGCTTGCAGGATGCATTGTTCCTCAGGAGGCTGGCGGACCAGATCTCAGGCACGGTCACGTCTGCAGTCCTTAGCTCCTATTGACTCAGCCACACCTCTGCTGAGCTAAGGGCTGCAGAACCTGGCCTAAACACATAGGTAATACCTGTGTTTCAAAGGGGAATCATCAGAGGAGCAGCTCCAATGAACAGAACAAGGTAACAGCGAGAATCCCTGCACCCTCTGTCTTGATAGTGAGTGAAACCCTGCCCCCAGCAATGTCTGTGAGATTACTGCCTCTGACTTACAGAAGCAGGCATTTCACATTTTAAATGGATTTGATATGATCTTTGCAGACTCCTGAAAGAGCTACAATGCTATCGTGAATGATTTCCCTCTCCAAATATGATGTATTGAGCTGATTCATGCCACTCACATTAGCTGTATTGCTTTTAAATCCAGGCTTTCCATCTAGTCTGGTCCCTAGCATGTGCACCAGGCCTAGACAGATCTTGATTTTATTTTCTGTTGCTCCTCCTTTTGTCCTTGCATTTACTAATAGAAACTGGTAATTCCTGGAGTAATGGATGACCACTACAGTGCTCCCAGACTTCAAGCTGGTGCCTCTGAGGAAGCATCATCTACATTTTTCTCATTTAAGTTTGCCCATGTACACTTTTGCTTTAATTTTTGGTTTTGTGGTGGCAATAGATAAGAGGCAGAGCACCCCGGGCTGGTTAAAGAAACCCTTACAGAGAGAAAACCTCCCTGGAAAAGCAGGTGAAGCCCATCACTCCCAAACCCCCGCAGCATCTGAGCAGCCAGCGAGCTCCCTGCCAGCCACGGAACAGCAAGGAGCAAAGAAGAGGTGGCAGTGGGGCAGGCAGCTGGCTGGTTCTTACAGCCATAAAGTTTCAGACAGTGATTTGGAGTTGCAGAATTGCTTTAAATATTCTTTATTCTTGTCCTACCAGTCCAAAATCAGGAGCAATGCCAAGCCTCGTGGGTAGCTGGTGCCCTCGGTTCTCCTCTTTCGTACACTTGCACTAACCCGACGAGAGTTTGCACTGTGTAACTGTAAGAGCAAATGCTAAATCCCTTGCTATTTGCAGTCTATGGAGTGACATTCACTCAAGACATTCACCTAACCATTCTGAATAGCAAACCAATTTGAAAAAAAAAAAAAAAAAAAAAAAAAAAGGAGAAAAGGAGAAGAAAATTCTTTCTCTCATATACCCATGAAAAGAAAAAGAGATAAAGTCCTTGAATACATTACTGGCTATAAATCAGCCCAGCCTTCATAATCATGCACAGAGACGGAGCAGAGGAGAACAAACACAAATGATGTGTGTCTGTTTGCAGAAAACTAACCTGGTGGAGTAACAGAAAAACAACTAGGAAAAAATCCATTATGAAAATATTTTTCATTCTGTCAGCTTTTGCCTTTGTCAGACAAGAAGTAAAAAGGCAGGGGAGCATGATATTAAGATGCCACTACCTAATAATTTCTTGATAATTGCCCTTCAAGAGCAAATGACAATGAAATGAGTAAGGTAGAGCTTTCACCCACTCTATCCTGATTTAGGCAGTCTGCTTTGGTACACACTTCCTTTGAGTAAACAGTACCTATAGTTATACAGGATCTATTCTCCCATTGATGTACCAGGGATTTATGTAGGTGAGTCCCATTAATGCTAATGGAAGTTATGTGTGTAATTCCCCTTTTTCAGCAATGAGAGAATAGACCTTTATGTTTCTAAAGTAATTACAGCCTTAGCTCTGGCTAGGCTGTTCTCCCCACCCTCCCCCCTTTGATAACTTCTTTGCTTCCCTCCCCAGCATTGACTCTGGGAGAAAAAAAAGGGATAAATTCCTCCATTCAGAAAGGAAAATTGGAGAAATAGCTGAAAGGTGAAACAAATGTAACTAGATCCACTCATTGTGTGGAGGAAATGCAAATACAGGAAGCCAAGCTACATCCCCTAGGTTTGCTGTGCTTTTGGGGACAGAAGTAGATTCATTTTCCTTAAATTGTTCATTCACTGCATATTCACTATTTTCTGTGCATTATGGTTATTTAGAGAGGTTATTTAGTTGGTTTTCAGGGGGGACGGGGGACTGGGGACTTGGGCACTTTATTCGATCTGTTTTAGAAAAACTTCACCTCTTGATACTTTTGCTGAAAAAGGTAAAACGTAAGATGAATAGAGATTTTTGAGAATGAATTAGTTAATTCACAGAAACCACTGTCATTGTCTGAGTCTGAGATGGGGGACAGCACACTCCATCTGAGAGCTTAAACAGTCTGGATTTTCATGACACCTCCTTTACTGGCGAGGGGGGTTGATGCCAGCAAGTTTCACAGTATATAGTCAGACTCCTAAGTTTTAAATACGATATTTTTCCATTCTTGATTTTGTGACAGATTATCTCTGAAAGTCGTGTGCTAGTCCTTTTATTAAATCTCTCTATCTTTAAAGAGCAGGTACTAATATTTTCCCTTCAGAGTAGATAGATGGGAAGTCAATCTCATTGATATATAGGGGGTGTGCAGAGAACAGCTATATTATTTATCTGTTTGGTCACTCTAGACACATCTGTCAAGAAAACCACAGGAGTAATGCTTTGCATCCTTTTGGACAGACCAGGTTGGCTCTGCAGCTCCAGCACTGGCTGTTTTGCTATTGCAGCGTTGTCTCGAGGACCCTCACAAGAAAAAGGGAGCATCCTGTGTCCTATTGTGCCTAACATAGGAGGTGGTAAGGCTGGCAGAAGACCCTTGAAGATCTGAACTTGCTGCTCCTGGGCTCTTGGTGGCAGGGAGGGACACAGGAAGGGCATCTCTGTGCTTTTCTTCCCTTCACCATAGCAGCTGGCACCACACATACCATGAGCCCTCCTTCCCAGATGCAGCACGGCCACCTAGATTTTGTCTCTGACATATACAAGAAGGGACGAGGACATTTCAGCACCCTGGCAATGTGCTGCCCTCCTCTGCTCTGTTCTGCATGTGCCTCGCTGCCACAGCTGCATGCAGAGCCAGCAGCACTTGGGAGCTGCTTTGGGCAGGTGTGAGAGTGTGGCTGATGTTTTCACTTACCTGCTGGAAAAGCCAAAAAATGTAAGTTCAAAGGCAGAAAAATATCTTTAGAAATTCATAGAGGCTACATATCAAACAATGCAAAGTGTAGTGGGTGAAGCCACAGTGGCGAGGAATCCCACGGCACACTCTGCCTCCACTGCTTTCTTTCATTTAAATTTTTCATCTTTTTTGTAGCAGCAGCAGAAATCAACAGGCACAGACAGGACCCAGCAGGATTGTGCCCTCATTTAGGAATCCTATTTTACTAATCTGCCATAAAAAGGAGCTGCATACTCCTGCGGGTCTTTGCCACCTGGCAGGGCTAACAGCAAATACCCAACAGCTTCCTACAGGCTAACCCAGAGTTTAATACCCCTCCTGCCACATCAAGAGAAGAAAGGAAGAGTGGGTGGAAACTTTTTTTAAGTATCAAATCAGTCAGAATGCTGATTTATTTTCTTAAAAGCTTGCTGGAGATTAACCCCTGTGACATTTACAACACACATAGATTAACTGGATTGAAATACCACTGGAGCTGTGACTGCAAGGGGGAGCAGAGGGAAATGACTGGAGTGGGGAGAAAAAACAAGTTCAACGTATGCACTATGCACTCACCTCCCCGAGTGGTGTTCAGAGGCCACTTCTCTCCCTGTTATTTTTTAGTGCAGTAGCAGTGAGGGGAAAGCACAGCTTCGCATATCTCAGGCCAGTACCAGTCCACAAGACTTGTCTGAAAGCTCACCCTTTAAGCAGCCTGAGGAAAAACAAGAACTGGTGCTCTGGAGCAGTTATTTTTCACTTCATGTTTGAAAAGAAAACTACTAATACAACTTTGTTTTTCCTTTTCCTATTTATTCAGCCTGTTTCTCAGGGAAAACTCTTGCTTTGCAGTAAACTTCTCCTGCTCTGGATCCTGTGCAACTCTGGAGCCCTGCAAGGTCCATGGGAGGCACAGGTGGGGTCACAGCAGCATTTCTTGCTTTGTCCATTCACTCTCTTCTGCTGAAACCTGGTGTGACTTCAGGCCTGGTTTGTAACAAGAACTTTTTATGTTGGAATGCCTCAAATATGCCACCCTTTCCAAGGGCAGACACCCCACTTGTAGCTCCCTGCACACACCTCAGGGCAGGCATATGGAAGCACTCTGCCCCCCGCCAAAATCCTGCTCCCAGAGCTGTTCTGAATTCCTTCTTCTTGCCTTTGTTTGTACAGCTAAAAAGTAAATTAAAATAGAAATAAACCCACAAAGCATTCAATGCCATTATGATATATTGTGGTCCTGCACTGTTCCTAGTATATATATCTTACCTCAACATTTTTAAGCCGCTGGCACAGAAGGTGCCAAGCCAAAGACAGAGACGCCTGTCTCATGACAGCAGTGAACCAGTTGTTCATTTTGAAAACGATAACCACACTGGATGAACTTCTCATTGCTACAGTTTCTTTATTTAAGGTTAAAACAACTCATTTTTCAAAATACAAACATGGAAAATGCTGGCAATCCTAGCTGCAGACCTTCCAACAGCTAAGGTGTTTTAGGAAATGAACATGATAAAGCACCAAACGTTGCTGTTTTGTCCAAATGGGTATGTGGCATTTCTCCAGCATGTTGCATTCTTAGGGCTCGTTTGTTTGTTAGACAGTAATCGTGTGATTGTTGTGTCTTTTACCTTCCTACAAGTCCTTTTTCTCTGGGCAGTGAGTCTCTGCTGGTTAAGGGATCTGTCATTTTATATGCCTCTGTTTTTTTTCTTGCATTGCAAACACTCATGAAAAAGTACATCTGAGTAGTTGTTCTTTGGTGAAAGAATTGCTACTGTAGTTTCTTTTCTGTGTACATTGATGTTCTGTGGAAGCTTTTATTACTGGGTTTTACGTTTAACACCTTGAAACACTTCCATGAAAAGAGTCTCCTAAGTGTTTTGCCCTTGCCTAGAGCAGTGTCCAATGAAAAAAATTCATTACGAACAAATGCAGAGATGAAAATATACCAAATGTATTCTATCTAAAAACTTGCATTCAGCGTGATTATAATAATACACACACTTTATATCTTTCTACTTTATCAGCCTGTGGGAGGCAAACTCCTTTGACCTATGAAGTTGATCTGTGAACTGTGTCAAAAAATTCAAAACCTCACGGTTGAGGTTTGTGCATTCTATTAGCATAATTTACCACCCAAGCTGTAAATGTACACTTTGTACAATGGCATGCTGAACAGATAGCATTTTACAACGTCCTAAGGGGGAGTGTTTATATCTAACATTTCTTGTGCACATTTGATTATAAGTTTGCCGTAATAGCTGCCTTCCCCCCCCCCCCCCCCCTTTTTCATTCCTCCCCCCACCCCCCACCCCAGCTGCTCTGGAAGTGCCTAATAGAAATGTCCTCTCTACTTCATGCCCTGGCTGCTTATTTGTGCCACAGAAAGGGTGAGCAGAACATGCCAGGAAGCGTGCTTCGGCCTGGCCTTATCCTGCTCCTGTGGGTGGTGGGAGCAGTGGTGTCGGGCCCTTGGGTTGCATTTGGGTTTCTCCTACAGGATGCAGTCCATGCGTCCCTGGCCCTACAGGACACAGGCCGTGCTTCCCAGGCCCTATAGGCCCTACTGGACACAGCCCATGCATCCCCGGCCCTACAGGACATAGTCTGTGTGTTAGCAACAACAACGTGGAAGAGGAATCCGAACCTGGGCCAGCCACAGGCCACGGCTTTTTGTGTGGAAGGGGTGTTTGCAGAGCTTGCTTCACCACTGCCACAGCTTTGTACGGCCGGCTCTGAACCAGGAGGATGATGTGTGCCGTCCCCCCTCCGCCACAACCCTCCGGCTACACCCTCCCTTTTCTTAATTCCTGAAATTAAAATGTGTTGGAATGCTCAGTGCCGCTTTTCACTCTCTTTTGAATGGGCCCTTTAGTTTTTCACACCAAGGTGTCCTTTGGGGTGCCAGGTCAGGCTACCAAAACAGCTTCTAGGAGGGGATTAGGACCAATTAACATCTTTGTACACAAAAGCCACTGGCAGCTGAACAGGCGGCCTGGTGGCCTGCTCGGGAGCTGCATTTTAAATAGGGGCCTTCTGTACTTGAGCTCAAGTGGGAAGAGGCGGAGAAAGTTTTTATTTATAATTGAAAATGCTGCTCCTGGATAAAGTCTAATGAAAGGCAGAGTGGTGTTCAAAAGTATCTAACAAATACCATTTGAATATTGGCCTTTATTGTATAATTTCCATCAAGGATAGCGTAACAATATAGTCATTTCTCCTACATATTGAGATGGAGTGATTTTTCTTGTAGAGGAAAACAGCTTCATCCGCACGTTGCATCGGCCCTTCTGGTTTTCATTTCTTGTTTTAAATTCAGCCATACATTAAAAGATGGCTGCTCAGGAGTCATACGCATCCATAAATTTTGGTGCTTTCTGGAGGGAATTCTGCCATTCATACACCTGATCCACCAAAGCTCAAGCCTACAGGGAAAAAAGAATGAATTTAAGTACGTGCATTGGGATGGAGGGGGAGGGAGACCTACAAGGGAATAGCTGTGTTTTACACGAGTAAATTTGCATTTACACTCCTCGGGTTTGTGCAAAGGGGGAAAAAATAAAGGGCTCCACATCCAAACTGTTGAATTAAGCCAAGCCAGATGCCAGATCCTCAGTAGAGGTAATGGACTTTGCATCTTGGCCCGGGGTATTTTGCACCTGACTTAATATCTGTACTCGTGCCCTGCTTTGTTTTCAGTGCCTATCACTTCTAAATCATCACTCTTGCAATCTGATCAGGCATTAAAGCAAGGGAAAGGGAAAGAAATATATGGTGTGTGAATTACTATTGTACGAAACCCAGTAATTTACAAAGGCTTGTAAGTGGGAGTTTTGTGAATTCTAAGCGATACTATGTTATAAAGATTGTAATGAGACTGATTTCTGTATTTTGAGGATGAGTCTTTTTCGAATACAATATTTGTAATCACCACATAAACATCCCTCCTCCCCCTTTCATAATAGTAATAACAGTGCAGTTTCGCATATTTTTATCTCTTGGAATGAAAAGTCATTTCTGGAAGTTTTTTAACCGTGTGTTTGGTAGGAAAAAGACTCATGACAGGAAATAATAGCATGAATGCAGCAAATCCTCCAGGCAACCTGGTACCAATATCCTGACTGATATGATTCCTCTGGAAGGATGGTGCACACAAGTTTCTGTGAAACTAAATGAAAGCAAATAAGAAAGAGACCAAGAGCCCAGTCTGTATTGGCTTAGCTGAACTGATGTATGTGAAGGATGGGCTCTGTTAGTGGAGCACTGGACGTCATTCGTTACAGTGTTTACTCACTCATTTTTGGTATGTAGCTAAAATATGGATTTCTCCCTCAGTTGACGTGAATAGAAAAACCCTAATCACGATCATTTTCAACCTCCCAGTTCATACAAATAATGAGAGATTCCACTTAGTGTGGTGTTCTGCAGCAAACATTAATACACTCTATGTGTGGCTTTGCCCCGTCCTACCCCCTCTTTAGTTTCAGATACTGTATTGTATTTCTTCCGACATGTTGATTCTACCTAATGTTAAATGGTAATTGGCAGTAGTATAGGTGGGGAGAGAAACATTGTTATATTTTGTTCATTTTTCACACTTCAGCAGTTATCCCTTTCTCTCCCTGGCTGTACGCTTATTAGTGTATGAAATGCAGGTGTGTGGGAAATGGCAAGCACACATTGACAGGTTATTTTGTTGGCCACTGCCTAATTAGTAGCATAGTGGATGCACCCTGCTAAGCTTTAGTGTGGTGCAGTAGAGCTGGTCTGTTCTAATTTCCTCACAGCTTTGATATTCAGCAAGAGATTGACGGTTAGCACAAAGAGCCAAAGCGCGACGGAGGCCTGCAGAAACAATGGCCCTTCTTGCTTGTAGACACCACAGATGTGAGAGAAAGCTGACTAAAAACAATTGGCCGACACTGTCTAATTGTCTCCAATGTCAGCATCATTAATGTTTTCCCATGTAAAAAGTAAAAGGCCAAGGTTGTATCCTCCCTTTATTTTGAGTCACATGATTATGTAACTTACTGAGATTCAGATTAAGTGTTAATTGTATTTGTGCAATAAAGAAACTGAAGCTACCTTGAATTTAATGAATATGTACTTAATTAATTTTGACAGCCTTTATCTTTATTACCTATTGAATAATCACAATCAGAATTAATAACATTTATAGGCAATTAAAATTACAGCCTATTTAATGATAATATATGTTTACATCTTTTGCTGAGATACAAATTATGAATACTTATTAGCAAAGAAGTTGTTTCCCTGCCAGGAGGGTTTCTTGTCTGTGTTAACAGCAACAAACAACAATAATCAGTTCAATGTGTAATAGTGCCTTTCACATCAGACAATCTCCCAAAGCGCTACACAAGGGCACATGAGAAAAGGCTTCGCAGATAAAGGTAATCACTAAATGGCAAAAATTGTAGTGTGCCTGGAACAAATGCTTCAAAATTACACACAATAAGACAAGTCCGACAATATTTTAGCAGTTTTAAAGCTTTACTTCCTCACAGAAAAAATAAAAAAGAGTAAAAAATATGAAAGGTCCATCAAGGGTGCTACATCAAATTCCTTGCTGACCTGGTAATACCTGACTAGAGCTTCAGCAGCCAGAATGGCTCTGCTGATATCACAGTGCCTTCGTAGGCTGGCAGTAGCTGGCAAGTCTTTTGGCCCCAGGATTTTACATAGAAAGCCTCATTCCCCTGTACTGTGGAGTGAGAACAAACACACCTCTAGTTTCACCAGTGCCTGCAGGAGTAGACAGTATGATGGGAAAAGCAGTAACACACACAAATGAGGATGCTTCAGAACCGTGAATTCTCTCTGCCACCATCAAAGGATCTTTGCAAATTAAAAGAAAAAGGATGTGGAAAAGATCAGGCCTGGGTTTTGAAGGGTATAATTGAAACCATCCAATGCATCAGAGACAACCATGTGGTGCATAAGCCCACACTGCATACAGCTGCACACACACACACGGTGTTAGCCTTCTTGAGTCTCTTCACTCATGCCTAGGAGATGCCCAGAGCCACCTCCAGTGAGGTGCAAAGTCAACCTATCAAGAGGGAATGGGCCCTAAGCAGCAAGTCTGAGTCCCTCGTCCTTGAGGATGCTGATATCCCTCTGGACCTCTTTTGTTTATCAGTATAGATACAGCCTCTGTAACAAATTCATAAGCGGCAATCATTAGAAACCATCAACAACTGACTAACGTGTCTTAGAAAAGAGAGTAACTGCATACCCCCAAAACACTGCCCTGTTCAGTTTGTGAAGAGAATGAAACAAAAAATCTGAAAGGGGGGGGGGCTGGGGGGAGGAAGGAGCAAGCAGTGTGAAGTAGAGAGTTCAAGGGAAAAGGCAGATAGGGTGCTCTAGAAATGGGGCTCTGAAAGCTGTCAGGGCCATGCTGACCTCAGGTGGTCACCTGCCTGAGCTGATGAGCATCAGGCACCTGGGCTGGGACCTAATCTGTCTCAGCAGAGGCCACCTGGCAATTATGGGGAAGCAAGATCTTTCCCTGGCTCCTAGCTACACCTGTGGTTACTCTGCTGAGTGCCATGACTGTATTTAAAGCAGCCCCACAGAGGGGCCTATTTTCATTTGGTTTGTCTCAGCTTGGTTTGAGCATTTCCCTTGTTAGTGTCCTGTGTTTTTGGCTGATTTCTGTATCCCTTTGTGTCGCTGGTAGGTGTATCTTGGTCTCAATTTTTATCTTAACTACTGGGATGGTTTATGGCTCCTTAGTCTTTTATATGTTGCAGATAATCTCAAATAAGCAGTTTTGTACAAGAAATATAAACTTTCTGCTACTGACTGCTGTGAATCCTTGCAGAAGTAAAGTGCATGGCATCTGGAGAGTGAGCTCTGGAAAGGATTGTAGTGAGGCCCCAGGTGTGGAGAACTGGAAAGCCTCTTTCCCCTGAGCGGAGGTCCTAAGCAAGTAGTACCTTTCTGGAAACTAAGCATGCAGGTAAAAGAGGGCCTGTACTTCAAGCCATGGTGACCCTAATAGCACAGAGGTGTTTACACCCAAGTATTTGAGTCAAGCTTAGAGCACCTCCTGCCAGGCACTTGCTGGTCATGGTGCCTATGTGGAGTGAGTGGAAGGAGGTGTACTTGAGCTGTGTTTTCCTGCTAAGGAATGAACCGATTGTGTGCTGTGAAGGAGGAGTAGGGAAGTGTGACAAGTAAGCAGAGGGCTAGAAGATGCTTGGTGAACAGGGAGCCTATGATTCAGAGCGACTAAAAGCTTTGTTTGCTCATCCTATCAAAATGAGAATGGAAAAGGGGAAACTACTGCTCTTCACATGTATGCATGGAAAAGAGCCTCAAGGGAAAAAAGCTGCTTAAGCTACAAGGTGAGGTTGGTACAATGAATAGCTAGTTAGATACCTTCTAACCACTGGCTTAGCATCTGTGCAGCCTTGTAATCAGGGTAAGAACAAGCAGCACCTACCTGGTCCTAAAAGGAAGCTTAATAAGTGTATGAAAGGCATGGTGTGAGACGATGCATAGGGCTGAAAAGGGCATCCTGGATGTTGTCTTTTAACTCGGGCTCCCTGTGCAGTAGAGGATCAGGCCAGAGTGTGTATAAAGAGCTTTGGCTTGAGGGAAAAAAAGGAATTTTCTGCCTATCCTGACTTCAGAATCTGAGCTGTTAAAGTAATGTGGTGTAGTAAATGGTGAAGTAAACTTGGAATGGCAAAAATTAACTGAACTAATTCAAATCTCTAAAGAAATGCACACTAACATTCATGAGGCTTACATAGCTCACTTGAGGACTTTTTACCAACCATTTAAAAATGAGTTGTATGCCTGACTCCCAGGTAAGATTTCTGTTAACTTTCCTCCTGTGCAGAAAGAGATCAATAACTGACCAGTTACTGCTGGGCGCTGACAAGAAAAAGCAAATGGTCCATTGCTTTATAATAGCTATGTTGTATGAAATCATTATGCTAACTTATGAAGTCAGTTGGTGCCTATATATTGTTTTGCTGTTTGTTAAGTTGTGAAGTGCATAAACAGCAGCTACATAATGTTAAATGCCTACTGCAATCTCTTGTATTCATGTGCAAGATCCATTTCTTTAATGCCACAATTCATCAACTTTGTTACACTTGAGACTTTGGCTTTTTGCTTTCTTCAAGAATAAGGAAGAGAATTACTTATCCTTTCTGCAGCTGTGTGCTCTTACATTGGCTTCTCTCACCTCAGAAATGTGTACCTAGTTGTATCCAAGATAATTGGGAGCTTAAAAACATTAATTTGGGCTGGATATTAACCTTTTCTGCACTGCAAACAAGTGCAGGGAGGCTGAACTACTTGCATACCTACTCAAAGTGCAAAATAAGAACAGATGCTGCTTGTATCAGAAAGTAACCTGGGAGGCCAGAGGTATATCAGACTTCTGATGAAATGACAGCCAAAGGTAAGACCGTGTAGGCTCTTTTAGAGCTGATTATTTTCAGGGATTTTATTTGCTGTTGTAAATGTCCTGTGGCTCAAGTTTAACCATGTCATTAATTTTTGGTTGCTGGTTGTATGCCTGCTTTTCTAATTTGTCCAGTGGTGCAATATACTGCAGACTGAGCATACCTGCAAGTGGTCCAGAGAAGCTGAGACAGTGCCCTTGCATCAGGAAATAAATGGACTCAAATGCAATACAAACCTGGAAGTAAATGATGCATGCTTTTAAAAATGTGGGTCCCTCCTTTCTCAGATACCACTTCCTCTGAAGCTATTCTTCCTGTAATTGTGGTTTGCATTAACAAATGACTCTTCAGGTGTCTTTTTCCTCACTTAGTTTACCCTTTGCCATGAAATTAGAGGTCTCTGAAACTTCCAGGGAATTTTCTTTTCCTTATTGTGGCAGAGTGAACAATGTGCTACTGAATGAGTTGTTCAAAGTGAAGCTCTGCTGCTATAAACTGCCCTTTGCATGCCTCGGAGCTCCAGTGGTTGCACAACACACCCCGATATAGCCATAGTTGACAACAAAATGACAGAAAGTGAGCACTTGTCAAAAAAAAAAAAAAAGCAACCATACCAAAAATCACAGGTTTTGTCTGAATTGTAAGTCACTGGGAAAAAAGCTTCCTCTTGCTGCAAGATTTGAAGTATTTAAGTGGCAGTGCCTTCACCACCTAAACTTCTGATGTTGCTATAGGGTACAGGATCCCTTTGCCCCAGTGGGAGCTTCTGCACCTAGTAAGCCCCAACTTTTTCCTGCAAAATGGTTTGGGTTTTGCCTCTAGAAATTAACACTGCATTTCCTGCCAAAAGTGCAGACTATCTAGGTTTCAAAAGCCAATCCTCTGCAAGTACTCTTTACATTTTTTTCAGTGCCTATTTTGTGTTCTTAGTGTTCTGAGTATTCACCTGAATGCATTTTGTTTATCTTAATAAAAGGCAGTTTAAATGGTCCTGTTTCATCCATTGCTATGGTACCCATCAGAGATCAATAAATGAAGCAAATCTTACTAGAAATAAGGAGGCCAAGGAAAGAAATGTAGGTGAGTTTTATAGTATCATTCACTCAGATAATGTTCGTCTGCAGTAATGTAGGCAAGAACAACAGTATTGACTTGTAATCCATTATGAACCAAGGTGTTAGCTTTGTTACAAGGTCTTGTTTTCATTTTTAAGACTTCCCAGTGGCTTTTAGTACTTTACATCTTCATTAAGGATTTTAAAAGCAAAGATCTTTGCTTACATTTAAAATACTTTCCTAGTGCTGTGATGAAGCACAGTCACTTGCTAATGGATTTCTGAATGCCATTTTCATTATAATATTTTTATAAGACCCCTCTCTTCTTCTATTATTACATTTGCTTTTGTAAAATGGTTGAGACTGCTCATCACGTACTTTAGGTCCTTTAAATATTGTTCCTGTTTACCATTATGGAAGAGAGTTGGTTTTATTTATATAAGAATAAAACCATAATCCAGTTTGTATTTGGCAGCTAAGTGTGTTTATGCAGCACCTACACTTATTCCCAGGATGGCTAATAGGCTGTCCTCCTTCAGCATGAATCAGTCATGCAGTTAACTTTGAACTCTATACACAGAATATTGGCTGAAGCATTAGTCAATGCAGTCTTCATACTTGTAAGTGTCCAGGGATTCCATAATGACATAAAAGTAAACTTGCTGCATAGGATAAGTGGTCTTATTTAGGGGAGATGAAGCATCGACAGCTTGACCATCTCAAGCTTGACTGTATTGTTTGAGTGAAGGCAAATGAAATGCTGCAGTCTTGGCTGTGTATGAGCACCTGCTGATGGCAGAGGAGGCACACAACAATCTTAGTCAAGGTAATTTGGGGTCTCTCCCTGTTCCTAGGAGAGCAGTCTGGGGGCTTTGATACAGAAACTGCCCTTTATTAATACCCCTCTCATCACTTAAATTCTCTGTATCATAACAAAGTGGAAAGGCAATTGTTCTCGTTATAATACTAGCATTTCAACAGCACTGTCACTACTACTACAGTTATCTTGGTTATTTTTATTTAGTGGAAGGTAGAGCTGATTTTTGTTCCCTGGCTATAGTTCTCCAAGTTAACGGCCATAGAGATGCACTTGTATCTTGAATAAGAATAATCTAAAATGTATGTGGCTCCTGGCTCCCCAGAATACTGAGCAACTCTATGAAACAATGATGAAGAATGACTGTTGTAAATATCAGTGATCTTGAGTTAAGATAGAGAATTTTATTGCAGAGCTTTTATGATGTATTTTTACTAGTGTTTTTCAGTTACTCCTGCCCTGGTGTGTCAACAAGCTGACTTAGTGGCTCTGGATTTGCTCCAATGGATAGAAGTCAAGGAAAGAAAAGAAATTCTTGGGTTAGATGAGAGTTATACTCTGCCTTAATGCATCTTTTAACTGATCTGTCAGAAACATTTCAGACCTATTAATCCTGAAAAATCTTCTTTCAGTTCATCCCTGTGATTCATGCTGATAGCTCTCCTCTCTTGGAGCAATGATAACAATGGTTTATAGAATTCCTGCATAGTTAAAAGCAGATGCTACCCTTAGGAGAGTGATGAATCCCACATGTTGAGTGTGCCAAAGCAAGGACAAAAGGCCCAGAGCCTTGAGCCCAAGGGCTGCTGATAAGCAACAGGAGACAGAAAGACAGCATCAGAGGCTGTCTAATGACAGTACTGGTAGCGCTTCCTTTCTACCAGTTTCTATTCGCATTATCTATTGAAACTGACTTTTTTGGAGATGGATGAGGCTGGAGAGGTTTAATTGGTATAAACTATCTCCAGACATTTGTGTGATATCTAGGATGAGTGTAGGGTTTAGCTAGAGCTGGATAGGTGCCATTGTAACACAAATGACTGGTTACTGAACGCAGCCCTGAGCATTTCTAGGTGGGGAATCCCTGTCCCAGCTCCAAAGGATGGGCATCGTGACCCGAGTAACCCTGGTGGCTGGAAGATACTGCACCAGTCATGGCTTCGATTTGCTGAGCAGCTGGAAGAAGTGAAGAGGGCGGAAAGGCAGGGGGAGACAAAGTACACACTAGAAGGCTGATTCCTACTCGGCTGTTTAATATTGCCCGCCTCGTTGAGCTCATTCCTACTGTGATCTGATCTGACCTTTTGTTTGTTAGATTTCCACCCCCCACCCCCTCCATCAGATCCACTTCTGTCCAACTCATACTGCCTGAATGCTTGTAGACATCTCAAACTTGATGTAGTCCCACTGAGGCAGGTGGCTCTGCTAGATGTCAGAGCTGGAGAGCACAGGGTAGTTTGAAGATATTTTTCTCCTGTACTCTTGCTGAGGGGGTGATTTTTCAAATGTTTGGCAAAAGCCAGTTGGTTCTTAACTTGGAATTAAGGCTTAACATGTTTTGGGAGCACACACAGATATTAGCTTTACAGACTAGACACAAAGGCCATAAAATATTAGAAGCAGGAGAAGCTTTTAGTAGCTCAGGGTATATGGGAATGTGTTTTAGTGAGATGTAAGATGAGATGAACACTCAAATGCCAAACTGTTCATCTTTAGATTGCTAGCTCAGACTGGGTCCAGGTTTATTTGCTAGTGTAAACAGTAAAATTCTAGAAAGGCTGAAAGGCATCAACATCTGTCTGTGCTGCATCTGACTTGTATATACGAGTTGAGGCTGGAACAGAATTTTTAGTGTTTGAGTACAGTCCATGTTTCTTCAGCAAAAGTAAGAATAGGGACTAGCTCACTGTGTGTCAAGGACTTGATCTGATCAGATTTGGATGGGCTTCAGACTTCTTAGTGACTGGTGCTTACACCAGAGCCTGCATGGAGGGGAGCTCTGAGAACAACGGTGGCAGCTCTCCGGGACAGGCAGTGCCTCTCACCTCAGCACGCTGCCTTTGTTCCCAGCCTCTTCCTGCCAGCAGGCTGGGTTGGAGGATCTGCCCTTACTTCCATAAAATACAGCCAGTTCCTCTGTGCAAGTTGAGTGCTGCTTTGATGGGGCAGAACATGCTGTTCAAACCACCTAGTCAAGCTGGACTGTGTCCTACACGGTACACAAATGCCTGTTTTTTTACCAATCACACCAGAATGCCTTCTGTACCAGCTTGATAAGCGCACGCTAGTTAAACAGACTTCATTCTTGATGGAAGTAAAATATAAATGTATTTTTTTGCCAAGCGTTTGTTCCAAAGAAATCTGCTGTTCACTGAAGACTGCCTGTTCTTGGCTGTTCTGTTTCCAGACAGGCGTGTGTGAGGGTGTGCTTGTGTTTGCTGGGAGTAGCAGAAGGGTTTTTAGCAAAAGCTGTTGTGGCTGTAGGTCAGGAAGGGGAATGCTAGGCCTGTTCCACCAGCTAGTCTGCGAAGCTCCTGGAGCTGGACCAGGGGGTGTAGCACAGCCTGTAGGATGGCCGTGAGAAAGGACAGCCTGACCGCAGTGACAGCAAGGAATGAGGCAGCTCTGCATCACCCCCTGCTCAAACTTGCAGCTGTAACCCTGCCATGAGACAGGAATGCGTGTTGCACCAGCCCAGGCTAACAGAAGGGTTAATGCCCCCTTGGCCGTGCTCCCCCTTTGCTTCCTTTTTCCTGCACCTGCCACTGCAAATTCCTGCTCCCCCGAGGAACTGCCAAGATTAGATCCTTTGTTAAGGGCGCTCAGACCCAAATCTTTTATTTGCAATGCTGAGCACCTAACTCGGGCTCCTTGAAAGGGCAGCAATTTTGTGTTTGTCTTAGAATACCACCTAGAGGCCTTAGCTGACTTCGGGTGGATAAATGCTCAGCTTTTTTCCAGAGATCACCATCTTTAGGGCTTTTCTCTAACTGGATGCTCCAGAAATGAAAGCCATGGGAAAGCTCATCACACAGGATTTTTGTTTCCTCCTGGCAGAGACCAGAACAGCTCTGCCAGTGTTACTGAGCTGTGCAAGCCTCTCACAGCAGGGACAACTTTGCAGATGTGCATTATTACATTAAACATAAGAGGGCATGTGGCTATTACCCCATGCTCTGGCTACCCTTCCTGGGTGGTTTAGAGTTGATGGGAATACAAGCTACTTGCCTACTGAGTGTGAGGATGTCTCAGAAATACCTAAAAATCCGAATGGAAAATGAAAACATGCTGAAGCTGTGGATCAGCATGTACATAAGAGCACGGAGCACCATTCCTGAGAGTAGTCCTACAGGGTAGCCTGCGGTGAGAAATGGGGCTCTTTCCTGCCATAGCCAGGGTGCTACCTGCTTGGCTGATGCTGTGGTTTTGGTGCTCAAAGGTAGCTCTGCACCACCAGGGCTCTGTGGCATCATGCTCAGGCTCAAGTGGCTCTTGTAGGACTGAGCTGCCCCTAGTATTTCTTCCTGGTGTGTTAGGAAGCAGGATGGGTTTTCTGTGAGTAGCCAGGTGGTGCTTTCTTATTCTGCCTGGGACTGCTGAGCTGGCATGCTTTGTTTTGAAAAGTGCAAAAATAAATTGTAACACCTGATGTACTCAGTTTTGTTTTTTAATTCACATGTGCAACTGCTTACTGCTATGAGGATGGATGTTTTTAACTTGTACCATAAAACCATGCTTAAAGTTAGACCTTACCTCCCTGTATTCCTGAAAAAAATATCTACATTCAATGTAGAAAATGGAATTGTATTGTCAGCAAACAATATAAAGGTCTTAGATAACAAACAGTAACCTTAGCTTAAAAAAAAAAAAGTCTTTAATAGCATGTTGCATTAACTACCTCTTATAGGCTTTGTATTTAATTGTCCATCTTCCAGTTCCTGCAATAAAATGGACAGGGCTAATGTTAATTATGGCAGAGGAAGGAATAAGGCATGTCCCACCGGGAAAAATGGGATCATGTAACAAAGGCTGCATCCTCAAGCGTACAGATAAGGTAAGACAAGCCAGGCTTGCTGTGGCAACAAATTTCCAAGCACTTCAAAGTTGAGTAATGCTTGAGGTTATATATCTGGGTGCTATTTTTAAAGTTTTAGCATATTAAAACCTGGAGGAAGGATAGGCAGACAGGAATAGTAAAGCCAAACTGTGGCCAAGGCATCTCCTGTACACTGCAGGCATCCCTGGCTAGTGTTTAAGAGCAAGGGTGAGATGCTAGAGCTTCTCAACCAGGGGATGATATTTCTCTCTTAAGGTATCCAAAATAAGTGGCAATATAAACACCAAAATAATCCCAAAATACAGCTTCAGGCAGAAACTTGCCACTGAAATCTTGAATCTAAATCATTGTATTTTTGGCAATGCTATAAGCAAAGGCATACTGGCCCTTACAATGACATGTACCTGACATTAGGAGACCTGCTTTTCACATAGTCTGGAAGCATGCACAGATTCCCAGACATTTTTATGTAAATGTGGTGCTGTGTCTTCATAGGGAGTATGTATATTTTAATTTTTCTGAAGCCCTGCTTAATGACAGTCCCCAGGTTAGCCTTCTGTAAAAGTTTGCTGGAGTACACCATCCACTAACCAAACCTTTTTCAGTGTCTATAGCCCTTGGCACTACCTATGAGATCATTCACTGAATGGTTTAAAGACTGTTTTTTGTCAGTGTTCAGAGGCACTTAGCACAGCACAGCCCACCGGTGTCACCACCTTTGGATCTAGGCCTTAAACGAAAACAGCCAGGGAAAGAAATGCTGTCTCTTCAGCTTCTTTATTTGAAGAATAACATTTGTAAGATCAAAGCTAAGCCATTTTGTGTGAACTCCTCTACAGAATTTCAGCTCAGGAATGCAAAACCAGTGTGATTATTATTTAGCATCTCAGCTGGACTTCTGCACATCTTCTTTAAGTGGCTTTTACTGCAGAACAGGCTGATCTCCTGCACCGGCTGCTTTTCTCTAACGTTTTGTCGAGCACTTCTGTACGAAGCCAGCGATGATTCAGAGTTTAACACTTGGCCCTTTGCCTACGGATGTGCAGCAGCAGCACGAGCGATGGGGAGGATGGCGATGGAAACAGCAGCTTGAAGGAGCCACCGTGGGAATTGTGCGCGGGGCAGCACAGCGCATCCTGCAACACGCTGCCTGCCAGCAGGAACACGATGCCAAGCGCACAGGGGGCACTGCTAGGACTTCTGATCCCACCGGTGTGCTCACTCACTCTTTTTTTCCCAGATTTGTACTATGGGATTGGAAATGCTGCTTGGGTTGCACTTTGTGTGTTCATCAGGAACTGCTTTGCATAGCCAATGCAAATTACATATCCATCTTCCTTCAGGAACAGAAGGAGAAAATAGAATAAGGGATGGAGCAGTTGTTTTGGCTCTTAGAGCCAAGTTTAAGTGGCTACCATAGCAATGGGAACTAGATTTTAATATTTCCTGTTTAGCACATAATTAACAAGGGCAAATGTTGCAGTTTTGCATACAAGACAGTGTGGGGAGCTGATGCAAGTAAGAGGTGGAGACAGGTGACGGTATTCGGAAAGTTCTGCTGAAAGCTTTGAACTAGGAGCTCAAAGTAGCTCTAGGCCAACTTTGTAACACCTTTCCCATCCCTGCAGATCAGGGATTTGGATCAGAGGCCACAGCTGCAGGTCTGAATGAGACAGTCGAGTCAGAATTACCCAGCACAAGTCAGATCACGAGCATCTCCTGAATGTCTCAGCTGAATGCTTTGGGGGGAATGATGCAAGATGGCTATACTGAAGGCAGCAATGGCACTGCAAGCTGTTCCTCTGAACGAAGCAGAATTTCTCTGCTCTTTTCTATCTTTTATCCTTGGGAATAGTGTTGTCAGTGAAACCTTTGGTTTATTAATGCTCATCTTTATCTAAATTGCTTTTTGTCTTTCAGTTATCTTCCAGTTATTGTCACCTCATATTGTAGGCGGTGTTCACAGGAACTTCTTCCAGGGAGAGGAAACTGATGATTAACCCCTTGTTTGCCTTTCAATCTTTTGATTTTAATAGGACATGAAAGGCAAAAATCTGAGACATCTGTTGTTTCTTTCAGCCAGATCCACAGAGACATTAGATAGCATTTCAAGCACTCAGCTGACAAAACAATTCACCTTGAGAGAACATAGATTTACCAGATTGCTGCATTCCATTTTTGTATGATGTAGTATTTTTTTTGAGGCTTCCTTCATTTTTGCATTAGAACAGTGTTTTCATGCAGTTTGATTGCATTTTATGATGATGAAAAACACTTTATATGCAGTACATGAAGGAAGTTAGTTAAAAAGTGTGATTAATCCCCCAAATCTTTTGATCAGCTCCAGAGACGTGGCTGTAGTATGATTTGCCATCCACTTTACTAAGCTGTAGTGTAGGATCAGTGTACAAAGTGAATGCACTGGTGGAGTGAGATCATGCTACACACTGCTTCTGGTGAAAGAAATAGCATGTGGTGTCATCCAAGCAATATGCAAACTTCATTTAATTTAAATGGGGTAAATCAAGTCATTTTAAAGTCAATATTGTAGTCTATTTCAGTAAACAACGAACATTTTTTGTCTCTCCTGACCATCCCTTTACAAACCTCTTGGAATTTCTAGCCCAAGCAAATGGGTTTGATTCATTGCATAATTTCTCTGTTCATTGTGTTGCCAGTAATGGTGCTTGAGGATACCTGAGGAGCTGCCCTGTGGTATGGCACACCTGCAAAGTGAAAACTTGCTAAGGATGCTGATTTTTGTAGGATGATGAACAGCTGGGTAAGTGGGAGAATTTGTCTGTTAACTTATGGAAGTAAACTTATTTATTCCTTGGTCCCTTTACTTCTTTCTTGTTGAAGGACTTCCAGAAATGCTAGTTAACCTGGTGAGAACCCTTATGTCAACTTTGAGTATTGTCTCTGGCCCTAAATTCTTACAAAGTACCTGATTTTCTACTGTCATGAGTTAACAGAGCTCTACAGCATACATTAATGCCATGGTGATTTTTATCAGCAAAATATCTGGCATAATTATCTTAGCACAGCGAGTGTGGTCAAGTGGTGTAATGTAATCCAACACCACCTAAAGAATGCATGTGACAGCTTTGTTTTGCAAGAAGGGAGTAGAAGGGCTTGTTGGAAGGAGAGCTCAAATGCTCTTTAATTCAAGGAACTAGCATCTGACCCTAATTATGTAGTGAAAACGGAGGTAGTGCAAGCACCAGAAAGTGGACAAGTCTGCAACAGGAACAAAAGCATCAACTGCTGTTGAGGTCTTTGCAAAGATCTGCTGAGAGGGGGGAGAGAGGGAGACAAAGTGGCTCCAGTTGCACATAAATACTTGATGGAAAGTGTGCTGAGGAACAGGGCATTGGGTTATTTCTCATAAGATGTAAAATTGCTTAATATGAGTGAAATGAATTGCCCTTCATGGAGAAATTAATTATGAAGGTAACTTTACAGAGGTGGTAGTAAGGGTGTAAGCGAAATAACACTGGCATTGAATGTAAAAGCTATGCATAATGAGTGGTTTATTAACATGTCTATGATCATCAGTACCAGGAGACCTTGACTGTTGTGCAGTAACATACTTAAGTTTCTAACTAATTTTGTTTGACCCGATGTTAGTTGTTTTATCAAAGAACAAGATAGCACTATCATCTTCAGGAGTAACTTACCAAGGAATAACTTTTTATTCATTGACACTTCATTAGGTTTCAGTGGGTTCTTTCCCTAGAATTTCTCCCATGGAAAATATCTGTGCACACTGAAATCTAAGTTTATCCTTGTTCCATAATGAAATGATGAGCACAGAGACACTTGCCTAAGATTACATGGCTAAGGTTTTTTTTTCACCCAAGCTGTTAGATTATTCCTTCTTCCTAGGAAAAAAGAATAGCCATTCCTTCCCCCCAAACTGTATTAAACAGCCTGTAGTGACCACAATAAATTAGTTTCTAAGAAGACTGTTTGCACAATTATAGGACAAAATGTTTCTTGCCACCACAGTCCTGTACAAACCCTCTTAGTCTCTGCTCTAGTGGACTATTTTATTCAGAGCTATGGGATAAACCAGGATAGAACTCCAAAGGAAAAAATAAGAGCCCCTGCAATAACTGCTGGGGGTTTGAATAGCCACCCCATTGTGATACTGGTGAAACTGGGTCCCACATCTCAGGACCCAGCTTCATTTTCTAGCTTTCCAAGAGCGTGGTATTTGTTCCTGCCAGACTGGAAGCAAATGAGCTCTCTTGTTTTGATGGTAGGAACACAGTGAATCACTTCTGAGCTATTTGCTGTCTCTAAATGTGTCCTCGCATGTGTTGGCAGGTGTTCAGCACTCAGTGGGAGAGCCTCACCACCTGTCTGTCCTCGTAGATAAAGGGAGCACCTATTTCAACCAAATTATACGAGGTAAGCATCCATAAAGTAGGGTGTACTGCTCTGAAGGGCGAGTTGCTATAATTCACCTTGTTAGATTTTATAGTTGTAAATTTAATATGTGGGGTTGTTAATTACAGCATAATTAAAGCATTTTAAAATGCTATGCTAAAAACTGAATCTTCTTCTGATCTATCCTCCAATCACTTAATGCCTTTTTCTGCAGATAGATGTATTTGCCATCCTAGAAGGGAGTAACTAGGAAAGAGCATGCCAGTGTCTCTAATCAAATGGTTAAGTTTTTCAAATGAATCCATATTATCTGTGTGGTTTTTTTAATCATACTTATACTCTGGTTTGAATGTGTGTTGATTAGTTAGTTGTCATCTTAGAGAAACAAGAAGTGCTTATATTTACCCAGATATATTATGCTACTCATTATTCAGCACTGATTGGTTTGATGGAAAAATATACATTGCTTCAGCAGATAATCTGCTTAGTCTTATTCATAGTGTCAATTATATACTCAAATAACTATTGCAATTTCATTTTTTATGGAGTTTATTAACAGTTGTTTATCTGTGCAGTGATTACGTAGTTCATATTTCCTTCTCCCACTCCCCTCCAAATTATGTCTGCTCTGAAAGTGCTAAACATATGGCTGTAGTCATGCCCTGGGGGTAAGTGCAGCCTGTAGCCACAGCCCTTTCCACAAGGCATCTCTCCTCAACAGTAGGATAACAAATCCTCAAGAATTCCTTTAGGCTTTGCAGGGATGGATGGATGTCACTGCTTCAGAAGAGAATGCCCTTCTCTCAGTCACAGCAGGTCCGCTGCTCCCTTCTTTGCCATTTGTTGTTGGAGATGCTAGGACACGTAGGTGAGATTGTCTTTGCGTCCATTAAATTTGTTGTCCAGATAAGGAACAGGAATAAGCATCTATGTGTCTGAGATATGCATTCATGTTGGGATCTGTTCATTTCTATGAGCTCCAAGCATTAGTGAAGACCACAGAAAGTGCCCAACATCTCACTAAGATCGATCCCAAAGAAAGACAAAGTTAAGCCTTTCAATATTTTTCTTTACCTTCCAGTTTCTGTATTATTATCCTATGTATACAGTTGCCAACTATTGTGAAATTGAAGATAACATGTAGATTTTCACCCATTGCAGCTCTGTGATCTTGATTTGATTCTCTCTTACTTCTTGATATGGCCCGAACTGTATGATCCCCTTCATGCTGCCTGCTTTGGATAGCTTTTCTTACTCACCTCAGCATTTGCTCCTGTAGGTATTGCAAAGGAAGGCCTCTGGAGCAGAGTGTAGAAGGGAAACAATGACTCCTTTGGGTTTTGTCTATCTTAGCAGCTTCTTAGAACAGTGAACGTCATTCGTGTTCCATCCTGTGCACTGGTTATTTGACTACAGGTAGGTTTTAATGCACAAGGATGTTATTTTAAAAATCTCTTACATGAAAAGAAGACACTCTAATAGTGAATATTGTCTCCTGGCAAATCCTGAATATTTTATTTTTGTTCCTCTTAGCATTTGTTCATCTTTACTGTGTTTGTGATGACACTGGGAATCTCTGGTAACAAAAGTGCAGGAAAGCAGTGTAAGTTGTAATGAGTAAACAAATACTTGTATTGTTTGCACAGAGCTTAAACAGATGGGGAGCAGCCCTGATGGAAGGACATGCACATGTATACCATATTAAATATAACCAGTAGGAGCAACTCAGTAAAAAGCTGCAGTTAGCAATGTGAACCTCTGGAAAAATTCCGAATATTGATGAGCAAATGCCTCCTGAAATACCAAAACCTGGCAGAAGCAGGAAGAAATGAAGGGGTAATGGAAGTCCCAGGTTGCCTTGTGATCAGGAGAGTGAGGGGGGGGAGAAAGAGGAACTGGTAATGGCATCAGAAGCTTTGAATGTACCTGGCTCTTTGGCACTGCCCCTCCTGTTCTTGTGGGTCTGTACTTAAGACTTGCTCTGTTCTTCCATCAACAGGTGCAGGGACAGGCTTGTGGCCAGTCTGTCATGGAAGGGGCTGAGCCTGAGAAGGAAGCCAGGCAGAAATGGTGGGCAGGGGAAGAGCAGTGGCCAAGCTCTGCTTCTTTTCTCTACAAGAAGGACATTGAGGCCCTGGAACATGTCCTGGGCTCCAAGGGCTATGAAGCTGGTGAAGGGCCTGGAACACAAGTCCTGTGAGAAGTGGCTGAGGAAGTGGGGGTTGTTTAGTCTGGAGCAGAGGAGGCTCAGGGCAGACTTCCTTGCTCTCTACAGGTACCTGAAAGAGGAGTGTGGGGAGCTGGGGGTCGGCCTCTTCTCATAGGTAACTAGTGATAGGACTGACTAGAGGGAATGGCCTCAAGTTGCAACAGGGGAAGATCAGGTTGGAAATGAGGAGATACTTTGAAAGAGCAGCCAGGCATTGGGATGGGTTGCCAAGGGAGGTGGTGGTACCACCGTCCCTGGGGGTGTTCAAGGAAAGGTTGGACGTGGTGCTTAGGGACATGGTTTAGTGGGTGACATTGGTAGTAGGGTCACGGTTGGACCAGATGATCTTGGAGGCCGACCTTTATGATTCTATGTTTCCAAGAAGGTAATGCTTGGAGCTGCTGCTGCCCACTGCTCTTGCTCAGGGATGCTGCCCCAGAAGATGCACCTAGGTTGGGACTCTGTCAGTGCCCCTCTGTGATAAGAATTGAGCCATGGCCTCATCCTGAGTAGCAGAGCCCACACAGACCTGGGCATGGCCCAGGAAGCAGCAGGTGCAAGGAATAAAGCTGTCCTGCTGCAAGGGGAACAGTAAAGGGCTTTGAACAGATGTCAGTCTTATTTCCAATAAAGTTTATAAACATCATCTGTGAATAACGGGGTGGGAGCAGAGATCTGTGAAGACTGAATCATTCCTCTAAACACAAGCTTCGCAAACCCCTCCAAATATCTGGCTTGGATTACTGTGTTGAAAGATTCAGCAGTGAGGAGGTATTGTCATTGAGCTCCAGTTTTCTCTCTCATCCCTCTCGAACTGGTGATGGACTCTGACTAAGCTACCTGTGTATATGTGAACCTGCATTGAAATACAGGATTGCTTCTGAAACACTGGAAAAACTGCAGGGGAGGTCATTTATGAGGTTAGCTTGGGTGTAGATGATGGGGGCTGTAGGCAGAGCAGTGATACTTTATCTCACCCACAGAGGCAATCAGAATGGCAGGGTCCTGTGTGCCTTTATAAACCTGTTAGAAACTTCTGAAGATTTCACCTTCCCCCTCACTTGTAGCCTATTCCAGTGCTTTCACTAAAAGAACCTTTTTTAATACCTAGCCCCTTTTGTATCCACTCCTACAGTTTAAACCTTGCACTAATTCTCCAATCCAATGGTTATTGAGGACAGTTTATTAACAACTTTGTGATAATCTTTAACTATTATATATTATTATTCTTTTCCTCAGTTTTCTCTGCAACAAATAATCTCCACAAATATACCTTTTTTTCCTGCAGACTCTCCCCAACTGGCCTGTACTTCAATTAGAAGTGTGCTGTTAGAAGCTGGCATGCTTTGTCTCTGATGTCCCACCACAACTAAGCACAATAGGAAGAAACCACAGTGTCTTATGTATTTGTCCAGTATTTCTTTTATTTACAGAAATATATTGCCTTAATTTACTCAACTTCCCCAAACAATGCACTCATTTTACTCATGCATGTACAGAAAAGTGTATGTGTAGAATAGTACACAATTGTGTAGAGTAGTACAGAGTTGTGCAGAATGATACCCAGCTAAAATCATTGCTCCACTCGGACAAGATCTGAATTTGAATACCACTTTCTAAAGTGCTTCTAACCCTCATTACATTTTCTTTAAATGTTTCCTACCAGGTATTACCTGTGATTCTCAATTTGTCACAGTCTGTGACAGAACTATAAAAATAACATGAAAATATGGTGAGTCCGTCTGAATCTTCCTCTCCAAAAGGATGTGGATACACTTGACATCATCCATTAACTCAGATTTTCCAGTATAAAGGGACTCAGTTCTCAATTTTTCCCCCAGTACTGGTGCTGCCTGTGAACTGGACAAGTTTTCAAACACATTTAGACTTAGCTTTCCAGTTTAACAAAGCAGAAATAATATTCTTGAAATGCTGTGACTAAAAACTGGCTATTTATGTTCAAAGTACAATGTTGCTTCTCTTTCTCTGCTACAGGAAGCAGTAATTACCTAATCCCTATTTAAACATTGTGAAATCCCATGTTGGATGCTTGAAGTGCCTGCGCAAACTTTTATGATCTTAATGGTTTACAGCATCAGCTATCAGATCACAATGTGGGCATTATTACACAGAACAGTATAGGCATTACAGACTCTTATTTAAAGTAACTTGGAAACAATGAACTGAATTCATTGCAGGGGAAATGCTACTGGAGGTGTTAAGTCCTCTTAGCGCACAAGGTCCATTAGCAAGTACAACAAGTACATTAGCAAAATTAGTAAGAGTTCATTTTTCTACTCTTAACTTGAAAAAGTTAGCAAGCCTATTTGGCAGTGCTTGATGAATGATTAATACCTTTGAGGAACAATGTTAGTGTAGCATCCCTCTACTGTTGCAACCAAATGGGTCTGCAGCAAGGACATGCTTGCTTTAAATGCTCACTTATCAAGGAACTGTAACTTGATGGAGGTCTAAGTGAATAACAGCAATAAGAACAATGCTCAAGCTGCAATATTGAAGTTATGGAAGGGAAGTCTTTTGACCCATAACAGTTTAACTTGAATAAATAAATAAAATAATGGAAGAATTGGCTTACTGTCTCTGTGAATATCAAAGAGATTTTATGCTGTTCTGGCAGCTCACAACAGACAGAACATTGTTGCAAGACGAAGATGTCCGGTGTCTTGGCACAGTAAGCAACACTACAATCGTTCTTTTGCAAATCCTGCTACTGCGCTGCATGAAAGAAATTGGTCTGGGAATGGAGGGGATGATAACAGCAAAGGGAAGGGGAGTTGGAATGAAACCTGTGGCTGAAGGGAAGCCAACAGGCAGCCCAAGAAAGGATGCTAAAAACGAAAACACTGGCAAAACTGCTCTGACTTAAAGTGGGGGCTATTCAAAACCGAGGTCAGCTCAGAACTCCAAACACTTAAATAGGACCTCTGTGTTCTTCCAAAATGGAGGCATTTATTGATGTGTGACTTGACTTGTAGTTTTTATGTTCAGCTTCTGTTTGCAGACACAGAATGTAGTTGAGTCTTTTCCACTAGGCTGAAAAGCCCTCAAGTACCAATGATTTTCTCCTCTGAAATTAACATAATCAAATAATTTGTTTCCTGTTTGCTCAATTAAAAAGACCAGGAGTTTGCAGTCTCTCATTGCAAAGCCCTCTCCTCAAATCTTGGATTGCTTTTTTCTTTTGCTTTCTCTGTAAATGACTCTGTACCATCTTTTGAAGAACTGGATACAGTATCATTATTTTGGTCTTGTCAATGTCACAGAACAATTTTTTTTTTCCGGTTGAAAGCGAACATCCAGTTCTTCTGCTGCAGCACCTCACCGATGGCATGTAATTACTTGAATGCTTTGCCTCCCACGACCTCTGCAGAGCCTTTGTTTTCCAAGGTAATTTCCCATTCTTTGTGTATGACTCTCTCTCTAGGAGCATGGATTTATAATTTCACTTTTGTGCAGTTAAATGTGTTTTGTGCTGACTAGTTCAAAACAAGCTGACTAGCTTCTGAACTTTCCACATGCCTTACCTGAACATACCACACTTTGAGGCACTGGTACAGCTCACGTGGCTCTCTGTGCTCCTTTCCAGGACATTACACATGCTATTAACCATCCTGGGACAGATAACATTGTAAAATGTCAATACAGAGTCTCTTTGTGTTTTAAAGGTTTATTAGGTCAGGAAGAGTAGAGCATGCAGTCAGGGGGAGGAGGCAGGTGGACTGAGCAACAATTTGTAGTGAGGTCTTTTTCATTTTCTTCACAGATATTTCTAATGCTGCCATGTCTGTGGCTATGTGAGGTTTTCTGACTGCCATGGTGATCTATGGGCTTTGCCAAGGAAGGAGATGGATGAGCAGTGCCTTTCCCATGCTTAAAGAGTAAATATGAAGGCTGTTGTTCAGTTGACCACTACTGTGGGCCACAACTTCAGTGTGACTGACAAAGAGTTTTTGAGACTGAGAAATTCACTCTATTCACTCAAATTCACTCTAGTGCTGTCCACTGTGAATGGGGTGTAGCACAACATTGGGCTAGTTAACATCAAAGGCAGTAATTTTATTTCAAACTTCTGGCTCTTGATTTTCTGAAGTTCAACAAAAAATGGGCAGAACCAAATTCTGCAGCGTAGCTACGGTGTGTATTTGATATCAGCCTTCAGCTGAGCTGGGTAGGGTCACTGTTTCAATGCAGAGCTTGTTGCTGGCTCCTCTCCTTTTTTACATTGGAGAACAGCAGGCAGAACTGTGCTCTTCAGATGAACGAGGCAGGGTCTCTCTCAAAGCCCTCTGCCTTGATGTTGGCCAAAAGTTTTGGTCATGTTGGCCTGCAGTTGCTTCCGTAAGACCCTCAGAAACAGTAATGTAACTGTTTTGTTTGGTTGTTTTCTTTATCTCGTTGGTTTTCTGGGTACCAATGCTAAGCTCAAAGAGTAGTTTTACACCCTCCCCACTCCTTTGGGTGGCATGTCAGTCCCAGTGGAAGGGACTGACAAACTTTATTGAAAGGGTGGTGAGGCATTGCAATGCGCTGCCCAGGATGGTTCAGTCACCACCCCTGGAGGTCTTTAAAAGACGTGTAGACGTAGAGCTCAGCGATATGGTTTAGTGGAGGACTTGTTGGGGTTAGGTCAGAGGTTGGACGAGGCGATCTTGGCGGTCTCTTCCAACCGAGGTCATTCTGTGAAGGCGTGCGAAAACCCTCGTTAACCGCTGCCGCGTGTGGGGTGTTCCCTTTTACCCCCCGACACCATCCAGCCCCCTCAGCGTCCCCGACCCCTCGGGGAGTCCCTGTGAGCCCTGCTCCCGCCTGGCCGCCCCGGGGGGAGCCGTGCGGCGGCGGGGCCGCTGCCGGGCGGTGTCGGGGCTCGGTGCAGCTCGGTGCCGCCGCCGCCCCCCGCACATGCTCACTGGGGCTCCGCGGGAGTCTGGGCATGTGCAGAGCCGGCACGGGCCGGGCCGCTCGCCGAGCCCGCCCCGGGGCTGCGGCCGCCGCCCGGGGGAAGGGGAGGGGAAGGGAGGGGAGGGGAGGGTGCCAGGTGTGAGCGGCGCTAGGTGTGGGCGCTGCGGAGCGGAGCGCGATGAACAGCTCGGACGAGGAGAAGCAGCTGGAGCTGCTGGCCAGCCTCAAGGAGCGAGGTGAGGGCCGGGCTCTGGGATGGGCTCCGAGCCGGGAGGGCGGGGGGCTCGCCCTGGGGCAGCGGCTCCGCTCCGCTCCCCCCCCCCCCGGTACCGCCCCGGGCTGGGCTCGGAGCGGCCGGCGGGGGACGGGGCGCGGCTTGGGGGCGGCTCCGCTCCGGGCTCCGCTCGTTTCTAGGCCCCTGCAGGGGAAGAAACAAAAAGCCTGAGCGAAATGAAAGAGCTGGGCACGGAGCGAGGGAGATGGGGGTTGAAGGGGGGGAGCTGACACGCTGTGGGTGCTCCCCCCCGGGGTGCTCTGCCTGCACCCACCTGCTCAGGGTGGGCACCGAAGTGATGGGGACGGAGGGTGAGGGGCTCCTTGCATGGGCTGAGGTGCTGATAACCTGGGTTTTAACACCTCGTGGGCAGCCTGGCTGTCAGGCTGGTGACACACCATCAGCTGCGATGGGTGACACCCCAGGGTGACAGCAGGTGACAGCGCCCTGGGACGCCACCTCAGCAGCAGGGCTGGGCAGCTCCAAGAGGTGAGAGTCCAGCTGTCCGCAGAGCTTCCTCAGGAGGGTTACCTGCACGGGCAGCTCCTTGCTGCGTCTGAACTTTGCGTCTGTCTGCGCCTGGTGCGTGTCAGGGGCTGTCACGCCAACCCGTCCCACGCCTCCCGGTCCAGGGCTAATCCATGTGCAAACTTCCCTTTAGTAGCTCAGGGCCAGCCCTGATATGTCGTGAGGTTCTGCAGAGCCTTTGTAGCTCCGGTGTAAATGAACCAAATGCGTTTGTCGTGGGCTGGTCAGGTTCCCCGTGTGAGTCACTATCCGGCAGTGAAGTCCAGTGCCACAGCCTTATGGATGGTCAGCTCCACCAGTGCAGTGCTTGGCTGGAAAACTAAAACACTGTAATATTCCTTATTCTGTAAGAAAACATGGAAAAGAGCTTGGATGCTCAGAAAGTAGCCCACTTTTCTACCTCCCCTGGTCAGCCTATGTCCAAACCAAGCTGGTCTAGAACAGCTTCTACCTTGTCTGGTTAAACAGGAGCTTCCCTTAACCAAACTTCAGGTGGGTATCTGTGATCGCTGACCTTGGTATTTCTTTTTTGGTTGTTCCCATCCACTCAGCACTGGAAGCTCACAATTGTTGGCTGCCCCCAGATACGTTCTGCCTTTAGAGGATTACAGGTGGTTTAAAACTCATGGTCATATTTATACCATAAGACAAAAATAAGACTAAAAAGCTGCTTTTTTCCTGAGTGACTGCTTCCTTCCAGTACTGTTGGCTCTAGAAGAGCTCTCTGTGCCAAAACGACAGTTGCTAAAGAGACAATAATCAGGCACTAACAAGGCAGGTTTGGGTTACTCTTCAGAGAAATCAAGCTTCTTGAAATTGGTTGGAATTTTCTTGTTGACTTAGTGGGACCGGGGTTTCAGTTATGAAATCTGAAAGTCTTCTGCTTTGGTAGGCTGAGTCACCACTGGTGTGTAAAGAAAGTTTATGGGACTCCAAGAGTAAGTTCAAAGGAAAGATGCTGTAACTCGAGCACTGGCTGTCCTAGATCCCCTTAATCTATTGAAACAGAAACTAACAGGCAGATCCTGACCTGTAAGGCTCTGTTCTTGATGGACGTTCCCAAAAAGTAGGATTGTTAGTAATTTGCTGTGAGACTAGCGAGTGTTTTTTGTAGTGGTATGGCTGGCTATAATCTTTTTCTCTGTTCCACTTTCAGGTATAGATAATATTACTCTGAAAGCAAGTGCAGATGATAGAAGGATCTGCAGTCCCTGAACACCTGGGGTGCTGGGTGTACCTTCTGTTCAGGAGCCCTGTAGTTACAGCATTTAAAGTGGAACGTGGCTTCAGGTTACTGTAACATTCCGGCCTGTTGTCAGGTTTCTGGATAACACCCATTGATTTGAAGCAGTTTGAAGACATTCATTCCATTGCCCTGGTTCAGGCTCTCTTTCAGGAGGTGTTTTCCTACTCTTGAGAAACAACCTGGCACATAACGCCGGGTAGCTGCAGAGGAGAAGGCAGCAGCCCGTACGTGGCTGATGGCTGTAACGTTTCTACTGCTGCTTATCCTTTCCCAAGCAAGGTCGGCAGATCGCACCTGAGGCAGGTGTTTCACGGCAGCCACACAATTCTCAGTGGCAGCTGTGACACTGACTGGTGTCTGGGCTGCTGGGCAGGGCTCTGAGCAGCAGCAAGGACGCCGAGGCTGTCTGTGAGCGTGATGTGCTTGTCTTTCACCCGTGCCGAATTTTCCAAGTCCTCCATAGCAGAGTTGGACACCTGACACTGCTCCTTCGTCAGCTTGCTCTGTTACCGGGTCTGAGGTGAGCATCGTGGAGAAACACGATCTCTGCGTTGATAGTTAGGACTTACAGAACTAAAACTCAAACAATACTTTAAATAGCTCTGAGATGGCTTAATCAGATAAAGCAGATCTGCTGTAAACATTAGTGTTACCTAAAGGTACTCTCAGTGATATCTCCAGCAGGGCATCTTTCCATTTAACTGGCCCGTATAATCCCTGTGGGTGAGACTCTAATTTAAAACCAAATGCTTCTGGAAACAAAATGAGGTGGGCAAAACCTTGCCTTACCAATGGCTCGGTGTAGGACCCAGCAAACCAGCCCTGCAGCTGCTCCAGCCGTGATCGATTTCCAGCGTGGAAGATTGCCCCGTTTGTCCTTGGTTTGATTGGCGCTGCCAGAACTTTGCCCTTAAAGAAACACCTTCAGCTGCGGTCACATCTTCATTCAATTGAAAACAGCAGCCAGCAACCAGAACATCTGGAGTTACATCCTGCCTAAAACTACACCTGCCACTATCACAGTTAAATTTCTGGTGACTTTGCTAAATTACTGTAGTTAACTAGTGTCAACTTTTTGCTACTGTTAACTACAGAGATGCTAAATATGATTTTCTTCACCTATTTTAAAGGTCTTATTTTTTGTTTGTTGGCTTATTTTGGTGAAGTGTGATGATTTCCAATCTCTAACCCCAGACATTGAACCTATGGTTTTTTGGTTTTTAGATCTGCTCATTCTCTTGAAAAATAAATAAATAAATAAATAAGTGCCAGAAACTTTGAATATGTCTTCTAAAGAACAGACTACCAGCGTAGCACAAATATCTCAGGATATCACTTTCACAGTAAGAGCTCGTCAATATCACGTAATGCAGTTTGACCAACTTGGTCTTTGTGGCAGAGCAGTAACTTTTGTGGCCAGGGGAATTTCTTTACTCAGGGTAGGATATCTGGTTGGCTGCTCTGTTCTCTTCTGTAGTCACCTGCTCTGCAGATTTTTTCCACATACCTGTGTGTGTGCCTGTGTACACAGTAGCCATCGTTTCCCAGCAAAACCCTTCCTGCTTGAACGCTTTCTTCATCTGTTAGCGTCTACAAGCGTTTCCCACTTCAGTTGCTTGTGTGTAACCACGCCTGATTTTCAGAAACTTGTGAAAGCAAATCTTTCCGTATGAGCTGAGTAGGCTTTATCAGCCTGTAGTGTGTTTATTTTCCATTTCTGGCATACAGGGAGCCGTAGGACTGCAGGATATATATTTGGAGTCTCGTTAAAAAAAATCTTAGTACATACTTCTACAGATTTGAGTAAAATTAAGGCATGTGGGAACACGGATGCGGTATCTGACTTATTCTTCGTTCTTAATGCTTGTCTTCATATTCTTACGTGTGATTTTTCTTTCTTTTAAGGAACTGCTTGGTATCTGAACCTTACAGCTTGTCTGTGGCAAGTGCCACCAATGCCACGCTGCATCCTGCTGGGTTTGCCTGGGTTTAGCAGAAGGAATCTTTGCAGAAGATCTTTGTGCATGAAATGGGGAACAATGGAAAAATCCAGTCCTTTGACCTTTATTTTCACTCCTGGCAGCAGTTCCCAGGTCTTGTGCATGCTTTGCTCGTCAGCAGACCGCTGCTTTTTGAGAGAGGGATTGTGCAACAGGGTTGGCCCCACTCTCTGTTTTCCAAGCACTCTGGGATGAGGAGCGTGGCAGGAGCCACCCTGATGAAGCTTCTGGTGTCGTCCTCCTGCAGGGGCCCTCCTCCCTTTAAGGATCTGTCCAAAGCTGCCAAAGGCCAGGTGTGAATTCCCTTCTCCCAGCAAAGTGACTCCGTTAGGATAGCTCATCTCACCCAGGGCACTGCAGGCTTTGGCTCCTGCCTGTGCCCGCACAGACATGCCTGCATGCGGTCCAGGGAGCAGCAAGGAGAATGCCCTGCTTTTTTGGACAGCTCTGCTAGCTTGTTGATAAAGTAAGGGTGAAATGCTGAAGCAGCATTACAGGCTGATCTGATGTGGGAGGGATCTCAAGCTACTTGAAGGCTGCCCTGGTTTACAATATAAAAGCTAAAATATAGGAGTGCAGCATTTCTAAGGTTTTTCTTCTTCCTATTTTTTAATATGCAGCTTTAGAAGGGAGGTTGATTAACTTTTTTATTATAAAAAGAGTGGGAAGTCTCACCATCTCGCTCTATACCTGAAGGTGTCTTTTCTGGTGGTTCATTCCCAATTATAGTCATTACATACTTCTCCCCTCATGGCCTTGTTTTAGTAATAAGTGCAAGTCCAGGTTCGGGAGACAGGCTGACAACTAAAAATCGGAAGACTGAGATATAATTAAGGGAGACGTGGTACACAGAGCTACCTGCTTAATTGGGTACCAACGAAGTCTGCTGATGGGTGCTTCCAGGACAGCCCGTCCTGGCCAGGGAGCAGCTGGTGAGCGAGCAAGGCCATGTTATGGAGGAGCAGGCTGTGCTTGTCCGTGCTGTCTGTTCTGTGCTTTGGCTAGCTTAAAATAAGAACAAGGCTGGCTGCGAGTGTGCTTTGGGTGGGTTAAGAGCTGTAGCCCAAAATATTCTGTTCTTTTCTCCTCTTCCCAAATATTTTGTTTTCTTAGTCTTGAAATCAACTCGTCGTGTTGCCCTCAGTCTGCATGAAGGTTGTCTGAAGCAAAGAAGTGCCACTGGGACCCTGCTAAATTATTTCCATAAGACTGCTGTGTATCAGGAATAATTCTGTTAAGGATAAACTGAAGTCAGTGTTAGAAAACGACAGTATCTCAAGGCATCTGATGCAGATTTAGTAATGTTCTTCAGGGTTCGCTGGAGACCAGTGGCTGCAAAATAGGAATTTTACTGTCAGTATGTGTTACGGTGAAGGTATTTCAAGAAAATGATGTATAGTCCTGGAATTTTAGTAGCACCTTTGGTAAAGCATCTTCACTTGTTTGTTTCACTCACCACTAATCTTTATTCCAGGGTAATTTAAGTATAGTGTAATCTGAATGAGTCAAGATGAGATGTACCACGTTTTCAGGGGTGCATTGTGTGAGAGCCTTCGCAGATTAAGGAGAAGTTCCTGGCTCTCAGAGGAGGGTTAGGCAAGTCGTCGTAAAACAGCGTATGTGGTTTGTCAGTCTGTCAAGATGAGGATACCACCTCTAATCTGCCAAAGAGGTTTCCCAGGCTAAGTGATCTATTTGAGATTTGCAGCGTATGAAGTGATGCCTGGTTGCTGCTGGTATCGGCTGTCCTAGGACAGCTTTAGAGTGAGGAGATCGTTACCACCTTTATGCAGGGTAGTGCTTCAGTGAACCTTACCCAGGCTCTTGACTTTTTTTGAGGTGGCCTCAAAACTTCATTGTACATAAAGCACTGGAAAAGCTTTGTATAAAATCCCTATTTAAAAAAAAAAAAAAAAAGCAACCTTTAATGCAAAAATAAACACAACGAATCCACCAGCTTTCCATTCACTCTTCATTAATTTTGAAGTTCTCTTCTGCCTTTGTGGAGAAGCTGATATACAGCAGAAAACGTGTGGTCATGTTTAAATTATTATTTCAGTTTCCAGGCCTGGTAAAAAGAGCAGTTTCTTCACTAGTGTTTAACAAACCGATGCTGAAAATCCAAAAAGTGGGTCTGTATGGGAGCATCATCCAGAAGTTGCTTTCCATGAAGAAAGATGTTAAATAAGGTACTGGAGCCTTCCTGCTTGCTAGCTGTATTGAAGGAAATATCATTATTAATGACGGTTAGGGGTTGCTATTGGTAAAAAGACACCGGAGAAGGCTGCAGCTTGAGCTTGGCATGAAGCAAGACGATTTTGTGTTTTTATGCCATGGCAAATGCACCGTGCGTTACGATCTGCAGTAGGAGAGGGAAGGGCTTCCTCGGCCGTGCCTGTTACCTGGGGTGCCAGGGCGTTGTGTAAGCTCATCTCGTGGGGTGCTTTGCGGTGACTTGTTCTCGTGCCTGAACGTCTTATGGCTTCAGAGCTGTTGGGTTGTGGAGCGCGTGGGGAGGGCTGTCAAGGGTGGGACAGGGCTGTGTTTGCATTTTTCAGTCGTTCGCAACGCGGTGCGCGGCAAGTAGCAGTTTGCCTTAGGAAAGGCAAGCAAGCACTGACAGCTTTCCAGTTCTAAGAGGCTGTATCTGGGGATACAGCTGTCATCCTTGCCTTGCCTCTCGGTGCCAGGTGCTGGAAATCTCTGCCTTCCTTTTCCTAAGAGGACCACAGAAATGGCTTAGCAGGGGGATGGTGATTGAGAGGCATGACTTTTATGCGAGAAATAGATCTTGGTTCACTTTGTGTGCCCTTTCTTGCACCATCCTAGACAAGGAGCCTCTGAATTCCAGATTCCTTGTACCTCACTCCTGCATCTCTAAAATGTAGTGACCTTGGAGAAAAGGAGGGCACTTTTATTATTATTTAAAAAAAATAAATATTTCTGCATTGGTGATGAGAGTAATAGACGTGGTTAAGACAAGCAGAGCAGCAGTGTCTTGGTCGTAGCTTTCAGAAGTGAGTTGAATTAGTTTATTTCAACAGGAATTAGTTTATTTCAACAGGAAATTAATTAATGGGAAATAAACATTAGTTTATTTCAACACTAGTGATAGAGGAGAACGGTAGTACAAAGTAGAACTTTATTTCTAAGAGCTGCTTGTTTGAAAGTCTGGATATTTAAAGCTAGAAGGGATCAGCAGGTTTTCGCGTGGCTAATCCACCAGACTCTGCATGTTTGTGCCTTCAGATGTAAAGTAAGGTGTGATGTTTAAGAGAAACATCTCTCAATATATAACATCTCTATCAGCTGGAAGCTATCTATTCCAACCCTTTATCCATTTATAATTAAGATGGTTTAAAATAACACTGGTGTAGTAGTGTAGCTTTCATGTATATACAAGAAAAAATTTGAAGGGTGCTTGGCTTCTTTATAGTAACAATAAAATCTCTGTGGCCTTGAAGGCCAAATGGTCCATATGGGACACGCTGAAGGAACGATAGGATCAGGAACCTGTGGCAATGAAGGTATATAGCAGGCATACATAAATAAGGCATGAAGGTAGTAGAATGAGCGGTTCACTGTATATTTTTGTGTGCCCTTTTTAAACTGGAAGCTTAATTGGTAGCTGATAAATGTCTCTGTGTGCTATTTACTGGTTTAAAACAACAGACCTCCAGCATCCTGGACGCTGATCCCTTCCCTGCTGATCCCTGCAGCTGAGTTCTTGTGTGATCTTGGGTAAATCATGCAGTCTTTTCATGTCTCCGTTGTGGGGTGTAAAAGAAAAATGTATAAGGTGCCCAGCTACTCTGGAGGCACACAGGTGTATGTATGCATAACAGCGCTGCACCAAGCATGCTTTCTAGCATTGATCTGTAACCTGAGCCAGTGCGGGTTTAAACTGGTGTCTGCAAGGCAGTGCATTCACCTTGTAATTTCTGAACTCAATCAATAAGATTGTTTAACTCTCCATTGATCAAAAATTGATTGTTTTGGGAGCCACCATCTTTTTCAGACACTTTCCAATTACTTCAATTCTAAAAGGATATCCTGTTCATCCATAGGCTGTTAATGAAGTTTATGACCTATGTTATTTAAGAAGTGTGTGCAGATAGCCAGAAGAGCTTTAAAATGAATGAAATAGCTAATCTGAGTAAAAGAGAGACTGCAATGTTAACCTTTTCTTTATTTTTCTTTTATAGCTATTGGCGAATATGAAGAGCTTAGAGCAGAAAATAAGAAAACGAAAGAGGAGGTTTGTATCTCAGGATTATTTCTTTAATACTTAAATACTACATATCAGAACACTGTATTAACAAAGAGAGGTTGTCGTCTGCTTCTGTGGGCTCAGCTGGTTATTTCCAACAGCATCACTCATCAGTACGTCTTGTTTTAGGCAATAATGTAAGTAACTCCCAGCAGCTGTTCTAGATGTTCTACTCCAGAAAAGTTACTGGAACTGTGTATATGTAAATCACTGCTGCTGTAGCTGGTTTGTGTGTGGTTACAGTGTCAGCATGAAACAACTCAAGCGTTTAGATATTCTTGGGACAACTTGTTTCCCTTATATCAATACATTGTTTCATAACAACTTGATTTGCACACTGGAACTTGCTGAAAACGGAAGAGAACAACCCCTGCCCTTGCTCAGCCCCTCTAAAAATTCAGAATGTAGGAGTATGATTGCTGGAGGTACTCAGTCCTCTCTCTCCACAAAATGCCTTTTAATAGGAGAGGAATTTGTCTTATCTCAGTCTGCACAGCGGTACTGCAGCATCAAACAGCTTTGCAGTGTATCACATATCCTTTTGTGAAATATGTATGCCTGGCTAACTTGAAAAGAGACTTTGAATGTGTGGGCTGAACTTCATATGTTACTGCAGGCTTTATTTTTTAATGTGTGGAGGTCCTGTAGTACAAAAATAATGTCCACTTTCTGGGTTGTCTATTGCAATTCCGATAAGCTGCTTTCCTAGTAGGGAAATTAAGCACATTTGGCAAGGTCTCTTCTCACCCAGGACTCTTGATCATTGAAGACACTTCTGTGAGGAAACCAGCAAGAAGAGAGAACTTGGAGAGAGGCTTGATGGCAGCATTGTGCTGTGTAAACCGTTGTCAGTGTGCAAAAGGATTTTAGCAGATACCTGCCAAAAGAAACTGTGGCCAGTAAAAGTCCCTTATCAGTTCTAGGTAGTGAGGAGGGCAGCGGCAGCACTGCTCCTCTGTGCTGTAAACAGAAATCTCCCCTTCCTCCAGTATCAGTGAGCTGAAGATGGAAGCTGTATGCTAATTTTCAAATCTGTATTAGCTGCCAGGACATGTAGGTTTGGCTTTGTTTTTTTGTCAAGTCATTTCTGAAGGGGTCAGTTTTAGCCTGCTTGTTATAAATGTTGCAATTCAAGGCTGTAACCTTGTCCTTTAACTACTTTATCATTATTAAAGAAAACTTGAAGCTTATCTTCACATTTCAGCAATCATTATGCCTACATCCACCAAGCTCAGCATATTCTGCTTCACTCCCTCTTACCTACTGACTTTCTTGTCCCTTCTGCTGTGCTTGTTGCTGCATTCCCATTCTGCTGTCCTGTACCAGACCCTCAGATATCCCAGGAAACTTGTCCTCTGTGTTCACTACCTGGAAAACTGTGGCAGTTAACTTCCTAGTGCTCAGGAGAAAAGGAGGATAAAACTGAGGCAGACCAGGAGCCCATCTGTAAGGGCTGTAAGATCATGTAAAAGACCTCCCCAGCGTGCTCTCCCGGCCTCCAAATCATTTGTAGCACAGGGACTTGTTGAGCTATCCGTGTTCTCTGTGTGTTCTGCCCTCAGCAGTGCTCTCTCTCTTGAGTTTGTACAGTCTCCCCTCGAGCCTGCGTTGGTGGCTTGACTTCCATCCCATGTGAGGAGTTCCACAGTTTGACTGTTTTCTGTATGGAGAAGGAGCTCTCCAGCTTTGCCCTGAAACTTACTCCTCTTAGCACCGGTGTTTCTTCAACAAAGCTTTCTTTATATTGGGGAAAGGGCAGGGATTGTTGAGGGAGGTTTCTTTAAACTTCATTTTTATTTACAATTTTTTTTTTCAGAGGCAATTGAAATGAAAAATTTTGCTGCCGAAATCAAGATGAAATGTTCTGAGCTTATTACTTACATCCTGCTTTTACTTCTTCCTCGCTCCTCTTTTTCCCAAGATTTCCTTCTGATAACTGCTCCTCTGTAGTCACTCCTGTGGGTTTCTTTGGAAACCTGGTATGACGTTTTTCAAAATACTTGCACAACAGTTGGGCATCCTCCAGCACCGAGCACGTGCTGAACTCATTTGCCCAACTGGAAGATGGGGGGAGTGAGAACCTCCATCCTGCAGGTTGGTGAGCTTATGTAAGCAGCTCTGCTTAATGGTTTAAGTGCTTGGACTCAAGTGGTTAAGTGGGAGGCCCTGAGTGCATTTCTTCTGCATGAAAAGAATCTACTGATACAGAGTTCATGGTTATGTTTACTCTCAGTGCTAATACTGGCAGAAACTATCAGAGGGCTGGGTAATCCTGAAAGCTCATTAACACCTCTGTAACTTTATATCTTAGTTTATGCTTTGTAGGATTAAACCTGATCTGGAGGAATTATAGCACAGGCTACCTCTGTCTGTGGATCTTGGAAGCTGTGAGCAAATTCCAGTATGATTTCTGCCCTTGTCAGTGTGAGTGTAAACTCCCTCTGTATCCATTATGGACACAATTGCATTGATAGGAGGAAGGTAAGATAATTTTTTTAAAAGATTTGCAGGTGGTTAGTGGAAAGTACCACGGAGTTAGGTAACAGTCTGTGTGTATATGCTTTTGACACACTCAGTGGAATTTTTTCTAACTCACCAAGATAACTGTATGGCTCTGTAAGCTGAGCTATGTCACTTTAATGAATGGAACAATGATCCTACTTTATAATAGAAACAAGGAACTAAGCGCCTTGCAGGCAGCTAACTTAAAATCACATGTAATTTTAATTTTTGAAAAATTTTGAAACTCTGTGCTTTTTATTCTTTTTTTTATTTTTTTCAAAATTTGAAAGTAAATTGATTTTTACATATGCTACTTTGCTTAAAATGCTACCACTTAGGAGGATGCTACTAACATTGAAAATTCAGGAGCAAAAAATCAGATCTTGATCCACACAGTGTCTCTTCCTCATTCCCTTTTTTTAAATTGCTGATTTGGAGAGCTCTGGTGGGGTCTTTGACAAAATTGGCCTGGACATTTTTTTATTAGTATTTTTAAGTACTTAAAAAAAAATGGAGTAAAAATGACACCGGCAGATTACTTCTCTTAGGTCACCCTTTGAACTGAAGCAACCTACTAAGCAAGTGTAATAGTTCACAAAAAGAAATAAATAGGTAACTGTGCTCAGTTGCACACACGTGTAGTTAATATGCAGTTCTGACGTGTTCAGAGTCAGATCATGAATAAATATTTGACTACTTGCTAATCAGACAGAAATGACTCTGAACACTGGTTTTGACAGTGTTTTGTCATTCTGCCAGTAGGAGAAAAAAAAAAGCAAGACAGCTTTCCCAAACAGTAGGTGTAATACTGTATCTCTGATAGATCATTCATGGTGTTTGCTCTGTTAAAGCACACATACAGAGTGGATTATATGTTTTGTCACCAAATGGGAACAGAGAATGGATTCTGCCTTGATGACATGCTCATTCTTTCAAGAAACATAGCAAATGTCATAGGATACTTCTGCACGCTGTGCCAAACTCATAATTTTAGAGCAAGCATTAAATCTGCATAAATTTTACAATTTGTGTAAAAGGGACAGAATGTATCTTGTGTTGCTTAGCAATGGCTTAATTGACGATATGGCTACCATGTGAACTTCTTGCATTTTAATATCTGGGCTGAACAGTCTCCTCCTTGTTTTTGCCCTTTGAAGGCCCTTTTCTGAAGTCAGTAGGACCTTATGTACAAAGTAGCTGGCAAAATAGAAGGCTGTTAGATGAGAACAGACAAGAAACCCACTAATTGTCTCCCTGAAATCAGTGGCAGAGGGTCACTAGGTGGGTGGGAGAGGGTGTGCAGACCTTGTACCCGCAGCCTTCCAGTTGCATTGCAGTCATTCATTGCATGGCTACATTCACTGACTACCCAACATCGTCGTGTGGTATCAGGATCCTGTGCTGGCATGGAGCTCTCTTGGTATTGTGCTTGCTCCGAGTACACGCCGAGTCCATTTACTGCCATTGCCTCACTGTACAGGCAGTATTTGGTGTGAACACCCCTACTTGACGTGTAGATGATTTGTTTCTAAGTAGTCACATGTCAGTCGGTTCTCTGCATTAGAGCTGAAAGCATTGCCTCATATTGTGTGCCTAAAGGCAAAAATCTCTAATGGAGCTGGGCTGGCAAAGCTCCCAAAATTGTTTCTTTAAAGGTGAAGTATCATAAGGAATTAGTTGCAAAATGAATTTAGGAAACTGAACCGTTACTTGTTTCTGAAAGTACAGATGTGATGACTTTTCATTACCAAGAAATTAACATTGACTCCTGCAGCTAGTTCAGAAATGTCTGTTGTCTCTTACCCTTGGTTTTTATTGGGATAACGATGCTATAAATATTAGATTAAAAAGGTTGGAAGTAAAATGATATGAAAGCTTATTTTGCTCTGCAGAGAAGCTAGAACTCTTAACAGATTACAACCACAACAAATGACTGACAGTCTGGGAGTAGTCTACTGTTTTTTTCCATTTGAGGGTACTCTTGAGTTTGGAGCTATCAGTTACTACTGACAAGGAGATAAATGCTTGAAAACTGTTTCTCTCCAACAATTCATGCACTTGAATGTGAAAAGTGAACAGTGTATTTTACAGGAGTATAACACCGCTCTTCTAACATTTAGGATGAGTTATCTGCTGGTTAATTAACAGCTCTGTCGTATGTGCCTCAAACTGCTTTTTTGACATGAGGTGGCTGTGAATTTTTACAGCTCCTGTGCTTTGTTGAGAGCAGCTAGCATACTTAAATTTGGTATCAGTAAATACTTCATGTTTTAAAGGGAAGATCAAATTATTTTAAGGGGAGATAATGTTCATTATTATGAATCTTAATTATTTTATCTGAACAGTTTGCATAACTTTCAAGTTTTAAACAGTACAGGTAGTTAAAGATGATTTCAACTTTTCCTAATTTTTAGCTAAATTGGAGGTGAACAAATTTTTGTTTTTGCAGGACTGTGTAGTGGCCCTGCTTGCACAGGTCTGATTGCAAAACAAAAGGCAAAGTGCTTTCCATTGATCATTTCAGCAAGGGCAACAATCTCCCATTCTCTTTTTCTTCCTGCCCTTTCATTCCGAAGCACGGTAGTAGCAAAAGGAAAATATTCAGAAAGCTGCAACTGGGAGCAGGAATTGCTCTGCAGAGCCCCAAACCTGCAGACCCTGATTGTGCAGAGAAACGTGTAGCTATCCGCAGAACAGTCGCCGTGTCGTGGTCCAAATGGAGCTCCCTGCAAATAGCACTCAAGGTGAAGTGGAATAGGTCATTTAACTTCCCCTTTCTCTGCGCAGGGAAGGCTGTTACACCTTACAGCACATTACTGGAGGATTTCAAAAGGAGTTTCTTCTGCTACTGGGATAGGGAGCGTACGGCATCCTGTCCATCGGGGTTTCCGTCAGTAGGGAAGTATCTCGCTGATTTCCACAGGCAACAGATTAAATCCTTAAAATGCTATTTTTCTTTTCCTGCCTGAGCATTAAAAGCGCTTTCTCACTTGATGTGCAGCGGGCTGTAAGCTTACAGGGCACAGAGAAGTCCGTGGGTGAAGTATGCCAGAGCGGTACAGTGTCTCTGTTGTAAATGTGAAGAGGCAGCAGCAGTGGCTCACACTGCTCCCCCTTTGCAGTGCAGCTGTGCTCTGCAGGAACAGTCAGAAACACTTCCTTTCTGGGGCTTTTACTGCCTTCTGTTCCTAGACCGTGCTTCCACCGGTAAGGTAAGACACATTTCTGCTGAGGAAGCTGGGAGGGAGGGCAGCAACAAGCAAGATTCGTGCACGATTTCCCTTCCCCACTTTTCCTACGCAAGACAACCTTAACTGCTTCTTTATTAACATCCCACAGCATCAGATGAAACAGCGAGTCCTCGCGCAGCACAGCTTGCTCCTTCTGCACCTCTTCCTTGTTTCACAGCCCTTCCCTCCTGCTCAGCCGCCGTCCCTCGTCTCATCACCCCAGTGCCACGAGAGGAGAGCTAGCTTGTCGAGGGCAGCTCCTGCTGCTCCCAGACAGCCATCAGCAGCAGCTTCCAGTGCTGGTGTGGAGGTTACTCCCGTGGTGACACCGCTGGCATCCTCCCTTGATACTTCTTTGGGCCTTATCCAAAGTTCCCTGGGGCTGATAGAAGGGCTCTCTTGGATTTGGCTGCCCTTGAATCGTGCTGTCTCCCTTCTTGTTACTTAACAGCAGGCTCCTTTCCCAGCCAGCTCAAAGTGGGTCCTCATGTGGAAAAAGTGAAAATCGAGCAAAATCATTTCAGCTTTCTTCTTTTTCCCAAGTCTGTTCCAGTGATTTGAATCCTCGTAATTGCAGGAGTAGTTGTGCTGTAAGGAGCTCAGCCACACAGATCTCTTCCAGAAGTTAATTTATGATCTTGAACATGCACAGCCGTGTGTGAGGAAGAATGCCCGCTGCACCATGAGCGTGAAACACGTTATGTGCCAGTCATACTTCCCCTTGGGTCATGGGGCTTTCACACTGCAGTTAATCACTGACTGTGGCTCTTGTGAAGTTTACTCACTTCTCTGGAATCTTTCATTTGCTTATAAGTGGGGTTTTATTAGAAAAGTCTACTTAATGTCTGTTTTGTTCCTTGAAGAAACCTTTTTGTCATAAGATCAGTGGCTGCAACCCTATGTAGTGTTAGCATTAACCTGAAAATTAATAAAATTGAGAAATTATCAAGGTATGAAAGTGTCCTTCCCTTTTCAAGGGTTACTCTTTGCTCACAGTGTTCTGAAACTGAGAGGGATGTCCCTGTTATTGGTCTGGGGTATTTTTTTTGTATATGGTAGGTATGGAAATGTATAGCATTGTCTAAATCTATTTGTGTTAAAGAAACTAGGCTTAAAGCATATTCATGGCATGCAAAATGTTGCTTTTCCTGTTGTGTGGTACATGGATGACTGTTTATACCAGTCTGGCATAAATGTGGCTTTTCTAAAATATTTCCAGAGTAGCTTGGAATTGGAGCCTAAAATCAAGTATAACTTGTCATTTTTGTTGAGAAATACTCTGAGTAAAAGGTTTTCATTTAGAGTTCCCACCAATCCTATATGACTGAAAGGAAAAAGAAATGATGCATTTGATAGTACATCATTGTTCAGCAGCTGATCTTTGTTGATTTTCACATGTTGTGGCTGACTGCTAATTAAATAACTGGGATCAGTGTTTCACTTCGGTTTTCTCTTTTCCTAGTGTGACAAAATCAAACAAGAACGAGATGAGGCTGTCAAAAAACTGGAGGAGTTCCAGAAAAGTAAGTTGATATGTTAGTGGAAGTGTGTTTCTATAGACTTATGAATATAGATCTGCAAACTATAAAGCAGTGTTAAGAATGCAGAGAGTGAGGTCCACTTGCTGTTTCTCCTTCAAAGCCTCGTTTGAAGCAGTTAATCCAGCAAGACTTTGATCATCGTCAGACTGACTGGTGTCACAGCACTTACAGCTTGACCCAGGTAGCCATTTGTAAGGTGCAGAGTGGTGAAAACACGGTGGTACAAAAGGTACCTATCTCACCAGGGTTCTGCAGGTGGCATTGGGAATAATATATGCCTGGATTGAGGAGGATTTGACCCTACTGCTAAAACTACTGCTGGTGCTGATAATAATATTTTTTATCATGAAGACAGAAAAAAATTGCTTTAAGCATAGACATAGCATTAAAGGTTTTTAGGCTGCACTGATGTCCATTGATAACTTTTCGGGCAAGTTCTGTCTTGTCTGGGCTGTGAGAATGTCAATATTCGGTTTTACACTTTTATGGTAATGGTTCTATTGAAACTGTACGGTGTCTGGAAGCAACAAAGCACATCTAATGGGAGTGGAAGTATTCTAGTGGAATAGCTCCTTAGAAGAGACAATTACAATAGGATTGTGGTCTGTTATGTCTGGTTTCTGCCAGTACGGTGAACTGCACGATGAAGCATTAGAAATGTGGATGAAGTTAATGCAGGATAAGGAAATCACATGGTCTACACTTTTGTGTGCGTTAATAGAGGAATTTGCTCACTTCTATTTTATAATTGTTCATATGATACAATTATGGAAAATAGTACAAGATCAACAGGAATCGTCTACCGCCTTAAATGATCTTAGATAACTATTCTGTGAGGCAAGAATGTTCTCTAAGAAGTCTAATTCCTCTGGAAAAAATTGCAGCCTGTTTTGTTTTTGTTATGATACAAGGAATACCAGAGTGTGGCAGAAAATGTCAAGTAGTTAAGACTTAAAATTTGAAGTAATATTTGATGTTGTAAAATTTTATAGGTTTCTTTTATCTTCCTTTCACACTTTTAAAGGACATACCTTGTAAACATAGTGATAAAATGCCAGGAATATTAGGATTTTAAGGCAATAATAGAGCCCATTATTTGAACGACAATATAAAAGGCAATTATATTGATGAAGAGCTACATCGGCTTTGTGTCTGTGAATAAACTTGGCCTGTACTCAGCTTCTATTTGTTCTCCTGGCATAAACACATATTGTGTGTGATTCCAGTTTAATGGGGCCCCGTTTGTATGCCAAGCAGCTGCATTTTAGGCCCTATTGCGTGATTTCATAGCTCTCTGAAAATTGGTTCTATTGAGCACAAGAGATAGAAGGTGGTGGTGGGGGGGAAAGCTTCAACACACAATCATTTCTTTTCAATTGGAGCCAGCAAGGTTGATGACAACATGACCATTGTGTTATAATGATAAGACCACTAAGGATCTGTACCTCTCATCAAGGCTTTCACACAACAGCAGATACAATTTAATTCACTGCTCTGTCAGCAGTGCTGATACCATTATGCCGTCTGTCTCCACAGTTATAATCACTGTCCTCCGAGAAATGCAGTTGAAATGATCTTGAGCAGTCAAAGAAACTCTCAATTAAGGCTGCCACTTCCAATGTGTCAGATTGTGTCTTATGCACTTGGTACAATTTTCACTTCCAATCCTGTTTATTTACAATGTCTACCAGTAATTACGCTTAACATGTCATTTAGTGAGGGTGCCCCTGCCAAGGAGATTGTTGGGTGCTGCAGTACCATTGAGTGGGAGTTTCTCGCAGTCAATGCCATCAGCGGCTTTTAGTCCCTGATGGGATGCAGTAGTAATGTTGATAATGCAAGTATCGTGCTCATCAAGTCATAATTAGATGCCACTCAAATGTGCCACTTGTAATAACAGTGTTGATTCATGTTTTCTCGGTGACTGCAACTACTAATTAGTTAAGTGGTTTTTGGTTGGCCTGCATTTGCTGCGGATTATTATTACCCCTGAAAAAAACTGTCAAGGTTAGAGATGTTTCAGGCCACTTAGTGCTGCTTTATGAATTTTAATATTGACATAATAAGAACTTTGGACAGACTTAGGAAATAATATATTTTTGTATTTAATTTTGAAAGAATTTTTTCCCCTGAGTTAATCATAATTGCAGGTTAATTAAGCTTAAATGAACCAAGAGTAATCTCTAGTTCTACCATGCGAGCCCGATCCTTGTTTCCCAACTTTAGCTGGCTTTGCTTGAGGGCATTCGATCCCCGTCTGTGAAATGGGAGCAGCGCTGTGTCTACGGTGGTCCCTCATCCTGACTGAAGCATTTCATTGCTCCAAATTCATAGAGCTAGTTGGAATGAAAAGACAACCTATAAGGATGTGTACGTGTTACCTGAAGCTTCTCCTCTTCCAGATTAAATATAGCATCATGTATGGCATGCTTGGAGCATGTAACTTCTCTAAAGCCAGAAAAAAATGAAAAGACAAGAAAATGAAAAGAAGAAAGGTGGGGTGGTTCTGCTCTTAGAAGACTTTGCAAATATGCTTTGTGGACCAGTTCTCCCTGCTATACTATTTTTCCTGCTCTAAAGGGGAGTTAGCAGGCAGCACTTGAGAGAAGCTCTGGTTTTTGAGCCCCAGGCCTTTGGATCAGACGATTTAAGGAACACCATGAAAACTGCTTCTCTATTATAGAGCTTACTTCTTGCATGCAGGTACTGATTGGACAGCAAACTCCCATGTATTGCTGGCTTCCTGTGTCATCAACTATAACGTTAGTTAATGTTGGCTAAGTATCAATAATGCTGCATAAATAAGCCTTCTCAACAGCCTACATTTTTCTAGTTGAAATGCCCGTTTTGTAGTCATTAAGGTGATCGCTGGGTATCAGGGGGCTTAAGCATCTCTGTTCAGTTTTTAGGCAAAAGTCTTAGAAGATGGCAGAAGGTACGTACTATCCAGTGGTATGAAGTCGTTAGTTTTTAGACCTTATCTCCATGAAAATGGAAGGAAACACTAGAGAAAGTCCTCCTTATTCCCACTGTGCTCTGCCAGCCTTGTTCCTGCTCCAAGGTAGTAAGCTGCGAATGGTCCTTTCTGCTCACTCAATTTCTGACACTGGGCTGAAAGGAACCTGCCGTGAAGTGCCTGGCAGAATTAGAGTTCAGCTATCCTACGAAACGGGAAATTTGGTTTCCTGCTTTTCCTCAGAACCCCTGTACAACTTGAAGCTTTGCACTTAGAAGACTTTCAACGCTAGTTAAACACCTACATCTTGCTGAAAGTTGAGGAGAATTGCAAGCAAAAATGCACTTAAAATTCCTCTAACTTGCATCGTTCTCCTACATTACTAAATAAGCTTTGTTCTATAACTTCATGGTCAAGTTTATTATACATCGTTGACAGTGATGTGTATCCACTGTGGTTCTCTCTTGCTCTCCCAGCTGGGCAGTTAGTGTGGGAGCACAGCTTCGTGTTTCTGATGCAGTCAGACAGCTGGCTCTTGGCCTGCTCTCACTGAGGGCTGAATGTGTCCGTGGTGGTGTCCTAATCCTGGAGGATGTCCCAGTCCTGTAGGATGGTGAAGGCAGGGTGTGAGACCACAATGCTCACTTCAGTGCACACTCAAGTGCAAAGAGACCTTAGATAAGCAATTGAGACACTACAGCTATCCAATAATATGGAACTTGGGTTGTCATCTGAATTTGTCAAAAGTCATACAGTGTGAGTGGTGTTGAATTTCCATCAGTATTGCATCCATCAGGGTGTACCCCAGCTACTACAGCCAGCTTCAAAGCTGATAGGGCAGAAAGAGGGGAAGGAGCAGGGCTGAGCTAGTCATTTCATTATTTTTTTTGGAGCACATGCTGTATGAGGCATCACAAGTATAGAGGCTTTGGTCACTCCTTTCTCTATTTCCTAGTAAGCCCTAGGTCTGTGCTGTGTGTCCATCCTGCAGCTTTTCTTCTACCTTGTGTTCAGCAACTGTGGTGATGTTTAAAGTACTGTTTAAACCTGAGGACTGGGAGGTGAGAATAATATCTTTGTAACAACTGGGTTAATCTTGCTGTTTCTGAAGATCAGAACATCAGTAGTTTTAAAGCTGTATCCATGCCAAATGTTCAGGAGAAATTGCTATGGCAATCTTAAGGAACAATCCTAATGCTACGACTCCACTTAGAACTACAGCTTAGGACTTCCCAGTTTAGGACTACAGTTTTTCAATTGTTAACGATAGAAATTAAGATGGTCAGGGAGGCTTCTGCTGGCCTTCTCCTTCCTTAAGTTTTTCTTCAGTTCTCCAGTTCCCTCTCTTAAGGTTGCAGGCATGGTTTCAGAGAGTTGCTTAAAGCAATCATCCAAATACGAAGTGTTCAAAGCAATTTCTAACTGTGCAGATGTTCTAAGTACGTACTTCACAATGTTTGATTTTTTTACATAGAAGGTTAACACAAAAAGATGTAATAGTTCTGATCATGGGATGCATGTGTCAAATGCAGGAAAACACTGACTAATGTTTAAATTCTCCTCCTAGTTTCTCACATGGTTATTGAGGAAGTAAACTGTATTCAGAATCATCTTGAAATTGAGAAGACGTGCCGTGAAAGTGCTGAGGCTTTGGCTTCTAAGGTGAGAACTATGGTGATTCCATTTCATCTGATTTCCTTTTTTTTGTTGTTAAAACTTGATATTGTGTGCATGTCCCATGTATGTTTTTGCATAATCTTGTAGATCTGTGAAGTTGTTTTGAAGTGGCAAAAACTGTAAGCCATATGGGAGATGCAAAATACAGTTCCTGCCCTTGGGGGGGAAAAACACCCATTTAAATTTAGTTTCTATTTTGAAGCAGTAAGTCATGGACCATCTTGTTGATATCTAGTTTTTATATGCATTTAGGTTAAATGGAAAACAAGTTTTAGAACTGTCCTGTGTGAGATATAAAACAATAATGAGCATTTCAGTGTCTAAATCAAATGGAAAAAGTCAACCACTGCATTACATTTCAGGTGATTGTTTATGAAAGCAAAGCAAGGGCAGGGGAAAGGTGACCTCCGCTGCTCTGTTGATTGCGTCTAGTCTGATGAATTTAGCAAGTGTGTAATTTTCTATATTCCATCTCATCAGAAGTGCATTATTATTAAAGAATGTTTTTATCTCTGTGTTATATATTTTTGGTTGTGTAAAATGCATCTGAGCCACTTCATCAGAAAATGGATTACAGCAATTTTGAACCAAATTTCATTAGCAATGCTGACTGCCTTCTCCCTCCCCCCACTCCCCATCCCCTGCCCAAAGTACATCTTTAGATATGGTAAAAATCACACCAGCAAGAAATCACTTTAATTTAGATGCATTAGCAATGTACTTTCTGGAGGTATTTACTTAATTGTTTGCATAATGACACTATATTAGAATTCGTAAGATAGACAATCAGCATCTAAGTAAGAAAATGAATGTATTTATGTAACTTTTCTTCTTCTCTGCACTTTTGCTGTAATGGAGGTCCAGGGGCAGTTCCAAGACTAGCTTTATCCCCTAGGGGTGCTTCACCAAAGTGGATTTGTTTGTTGCCATAAACCGTGTGAGGTTCCCCACACCACCCTGCCCACTTGCTCGGTTTTGTTCTTTGGGAATGAGGTGAAGTTCTTGAGTGAACCTCCTGTAGTTAGGGGGCTGAGGAAAGAATCAAAGATGATTGGTCAGGCAAGAGTTCAGGGTAAGCCTAACTGTTCAGTACGTGTTTTATTTCAATGCAAAAGTTGGACTTCTGAAGTACACGTTGACCTGGATGTGTTGTATGTCATTAGTGGAAAATTGAACCTCATTCTCAGAGCTGAATGCAGGTAATGCTTGGCTGGTGGGTGGGCAGACACCCCAACATCCACCTCGCCACGCCTGAGATTATGCTGAGCCTGCTGAGATGTGGGATGTCTAGATGCAGAGTAGCAAAAGAAATTTAGAGAGTGAACGTTTGCAGCAATCCCCATTGTTCAGATTTTCCTGGCACTTTGGTCCAGATGGAGTGGCATTGTAAAACCTCTTCTGTATCAACCACCAACCAGGCATGTGTTTCAGCATCCACCCTGGAGTGGTTTCTGGCTTGTGGTCTGACACAGAAGGAATTGGTGTGTGGTATAGCTTTCATTTTACATATCTTGACTTTATGGTGGTAACTCCTGAGAACAGAAAATAATCTGAAATAATTTTACAGTAATTTTGTCCACATTGGAAGTGTAATTGTGGTGTGTATTAGTTGTAGTTCATAAGCAAAATAACTGTTTTTCTGTGAGCAATTGATACAGCTGGCAAAATCAGACAAGCTTTCAGGAGCACAGTCCCTTTGTTCAGGTCATTCAGTCAGGGCTCTTGTTGATACTGGTACACGCTGAAGGGTTTAGAGCTGAAGCAGCTATCAAAAAGGCAGCACAGCATTAAATAAACTTGATAGTTGATTTGATTTAAATCTACACAGGGTACTTAATAGTCAAAAGTACCAGAGAGGAATATGTCGTCCCTGATGCAAGAAGGGCATAGTTGAAGTATCATGTTGAATTCAAACCTTTTCAGAGGAGGAAGAGGGGAAGTTTCCCATCTTTAGACCATTTTAATGTTGAATGGAACATTTAAGATAATGTCACTTTGTCTTGCTCTTTGTTTGCTAGCACTTTCAAATAAGGGTGAAAAAAGCTGTTTTTCTCCTTGCACAGCAGCATAAAGATTGACTAACTAGCTTCTTACTGTTTGCACTTCTGAACTTTCAGCTGAACAAAGAAAACAAGACCTTGAAAAGAATTAGCATGCTTTATATGGCAAAACTGGGCCCAGAAATTATCACTGAAGAGATTAACATTGATGAGGAAGATCCAGCCCCAGACACAGAAGCCAACTCTGGATCATGCAATTCTGTGCATTGTCAACAGCAAATAAAAGGTAAGCGTTGTTGCTGAGCCTACAACACCAGAGCAGGAGTGCTCTGAAGGATGGCTGTGTTGCCCTGGGACTAGAGATACATCTGGCTCTGTGTCAGGCTTCTCAGAGTGGACATCACAGGGTTTCCAGGGAGGGCTGTAAGGACATGGTAGGCCTGGAGTGATAGTGCGTAAGGTATATGATGGATATATGTCCTGCTAAGTAAGTTACAGGAAAATGGGATCTACACATCCAAGAGAGCTCAACGTTACTGGGTTGGTAAAAGAAACGTTTCTTTAGGTCCTTAACGAAGTGAAAGGTAAGCTGAAGGACAAGGTCACCTTGGTATTTACTTCAATTGCAGTGTCACTAGTTCAAAGACTGTAAAGCAGGACTCTCCATTGATACTGCCATTGTGTCCCTTTGTATACACAAACTTTGTTCATATTCCAGAGTTCCTGCCAAACAAGCAAATTAAAAAGGGACTGTTGTACCAGGGAAAACAGCAAAGCTTGGGAACATGGAAGTACACTGCTATGAGAAGTCTGTGCAATATGCAGAAATTTCTGGTTTCTTTTTGATAGGCTTTTTGTTGATAGAAAATTTTGCTATCTTTCTAGTCTAACCCCATGGTGAAGTTACTGTGATTTTGTATATATTTTGCTATATCCCAGTGTCCAGAAAAGGGGAATTCCCACATTCTTCATTTTGATACAGAGAGAGATTTAATGGTTCACTTAAACAAGCAAAAACATTCATTTTTTTTTTGATAAGTTACAGTAGTGAACACTGTGCAAGTACAACTGTCTTGAACTCAGCCTGACCTTGTTAATTGTTATCTGTTTGAATGTTGTAGCCTCAGTGAAACAGTACAAAGTATCACCGGAAAAAAAAAAAAAAAAGAAAAACAAAAACAAAAACTAGTATTTTAAAAATGTTTTAAAAACTAAAACAGTAAACCCCACAAAACACCCAAGAAATAAGATGTCGTATACCCTTTCACATGTACTACACATGTAGGAAAGGAGGCAGAGAATGGTGTGATCCACATCATGCAACCCCTCTGAATCTCAAATAAGATTCTGGAGTTCATCCTGTCTTTTAATGGAGAAAGACGTCAAGGATACTGTTAGAAGGGGCAGAGATTCTGTCTGCAGGTCAAAGGACAATGTTGTTAGGAAGAGTAGCAGGGCCAAATGAGAAAAATATTTGAAGAAATGCTCTGCTGTATATGGTCTGTGCCTTGCTGAAGAATTCATTAGAGAACAAAGTGTGGCAGGAGTTGTAAAGGATTTAGAAATCTTGACTTCTGCTCCTTTCTCTGGCACTGTTATTAAATGTTACTGGTCTTATTTGTACAAGTGTTGAGTATTTTAAAAGCATTGGCATCCCATTTGCTAGTGGAAAAAATATTCTGTTCCTGGGCCTGGAGAGAAGTGGGTGTGTGTATGGTAGCAGAGTGATCTGACAACATGTACCAAAAAGCAATAATAAGGCTCTGTCCCCCGACTAAGCCAAACTGCATGGCGTTAGTCTTGAGGGGAAAAATCTGGTGGCATCTTGGATTACCTGCAAAGTGTATGATCACATGTGATGAAAGAGGCATTATCAATCTCCCCTTGATGCTCTCAGGTGTTGCCCAAGTTGGTGTGGATATGCTTCCTTCTCTCTATGTTGAGGTTGATAATATGTACTGTAGCGCCTGACTTAACCCAGTTACCATAATTTTCAGAATCTTTTTTTCCATTAATTTCACCGGAAAGCACACATCCATGAAATGGAAGGTTTGGTTCAAGAATCTTCTGGGAAAACAAGAATTTTTATTTCCTTTACAATGTTTGTGCCATTAATTGAGAGGAAGATAAATCTGAAGCTCCTGAGCTGGGAGGAGGAATTGACATTTTGGAGATCTGAAACCAAACAAAATGACATCCAGTTTGTTGTCATCATCTGCAATTGATTAGCAACAATTTTCTTAACTGGTGGCTGGTATTCAAAGAACAGCAGTGCTATGAAATACTGGAAGCAGGTGGGGAATGAGAGCACTTACTGAAAGCTAATATATATCAATAAATTTATATTTTGTGGTGTTTTTCTGTTAACCTAAACCTCGATATATTATGTATGCAAACTGATCTCCTGTTAAGAAGTGATTATAATCAAATGGTTTATTGCATTGTGAATTTAATTTATTTCATATTTTGATAATTAAGGAACAAAAATTCTGAGGGGAAAATTACAAGCATTAGCTCTTCCATCAGTAAAGGTTATATTCCGACTCTGTTCACATGTTACAAAGACTAAAAATTGGCAGCTGTTCAGGACAATTTCTTCAGTGGAAACCTCCCAAGTATTAACTGCCTGTTGTTTTGTTTATTTCCCTTGTGACGAGAACTCATGATCCCAAAAGAACTGAAGTACATTATTTTGTTTTAAAGGATGCCTATTAAAAATTGCTTTCTGCTACCTGACTACCAGAGTCTCTGTGATGTGACAGTCTCCTGAGTAGGGCTGAGGACATTCCGTGGTGACAGGATTGGCCCCATTATAGCATGAAATGAATCATTCAGAATGCAAATGAAGATGGCAGTGCTGAACAAGGCACATTACCCAACAGAGTAAATCTGAAACTGGAGCCCAATGATAGATCTGTTACTTGACACTTCTGCGAAGTTCCTAAATTATTGAGGATGCACCTTGAATGCATCTGATGCTTTGCATACAGTTGTTTTGTACTTGCACTGCTCTGACATTTCTTCTGTTATTTTCTTCCAAGAATAAAGTAAAAATATATTTTTCATTTCCTTCCTCAAACTGCAGAGCTGCGAGATCAAATCATATCTGTTCATGAGGAAAAGAAGACCTTAGCCATTGAACTGGAAAACCTGAGGTGCAAACTTGTAGAAGTAATTGAAGAAGTATGTATTGTACCATGGAAGGCGAGACCACGTTAGCGTGTAGTTGGTACTTTTTGTATCTAATTTTGCTAAAAACACTCAGTTGTGAAGTTAATTGAATACTATCTAATCGAAAGTCCTGCCAGCCTGCCCATGTGAGGTACCACTTAGGGCACACATCTAGAAGGGGCCTTCTATGTCAGAGCCCAATCTGCTGCTGTTGCTGGCAGATGATTCTTCATAATCTGTTCTAATGCCCATATTTTCATTATCTCCCCTTCCTGACATCCTCTCACCCATTAGCCTGCAGTACAATTTTTTTCCCCTTAAATCTATCCAAATGCAAGAAATATTTTTGGAGGATTCCCGGTTTAATCACTGTTGCTACTTCATTGAGCATATCCTTGAGTTTAGCCATTGGCAGTGTCCTGTCATGGCAATTAGACCAGCAAATTGGCTTTTTGAGCCAGCAGTTTCATTCCTTCTTGAAAACTGGATAAGCCATGTACTGATGCAAATCAGGACTTAGTGGTTCTTCCTGTCTGTGCAACACTTGCATTCAGAAAGAGACAGCTGACAGCTCCTGAACAATGAACAGAGCCCAGGGAAGGGAAAAAAACAAAACACAAATACAACAAAAAATCCAGCAGCCTGTCTATATTAAAGGCAAGCAGTCAAGGGCAAGCTAGTAACTTTTTAACTAGGTGCTATGGTGCCTCATCCTGAAAAGTTCAAAAGATTTTACATTTGTAGCTGTGTCTGGTGCATGCTGTGAAAATGGGCCACGGGAGCGCTGCGTGGAGGATTGGTTCATAACCTCTTAATGCTGTCTGTGATAGGGATCTCTAGATTAGGGTGAAAATTCTTGCTATAACACAGAAAACCCTAACATCAAGCCAAACCTAAGAAAAAAAATTACTGAAAGCAAAATGTTGCTTGCAGTGTGTAATGTGTTATATGCCTTATACCACTAATTAAAATAGTCTTATTTTTTAATTTGTTCTTTTTTATTTTCTAGGTGAATAAAGTGAAAGAAGAAAAGGCTGTTTTGACAACAGAAGTTAATAAGCAGCAAAAACTGTTGGAAAAATGTAACAGAGGTGTGTGGTCTTAGCAGGCTTTCTAAATGTTTGAATATTCTGCAAAGGATGTGTCAGAGTTTCTATGTTATAGTTCAAAGAACATGTTGCAGAACAGTGACTGTAGTCCAAATCTGACATTTGGTCTCATTGCTATAGATGCTGGATAAATACATGGACTGTTCTAGACCGTCTCTGCTCCAGGAAAATGTGCCAGTATAAGTAGCAGGTTGAATGGGAGAATAGAAAGACTTTTTGGTCTGTGGCAGAAACAGCAGAATAGTGCAGACACATTACCAGTGCCTGAAATTGTTCTGATTTATTTTCAAGTCGTTCCTTTTGTGTTTTTCCTGCTTACCCAGGGAGAAAAATAAAGAGCTCTCAAAACTTTTCCAAGGGATCCTGAAAGGTTTGTTGGGTAAAGGAAACTGCCAAGGCTGCTGGTGGATCAGTCTCCCAGAAGACTGAAATGTTTTCTTTTTCTGAAAAAGAACAGCTCCTTGTTTTATGTTTGCTTGTTATCCAGAAAAAATGAGTTACACAAGGTTAGGTCCTAATGTGCTGGCAACATAAAGCAAGATTTTTTTGTATGCTTGAAATGAGTTACTAAAGTGTCTTTTTGATACTTACTGTATTCTGAGTCTATGTGGTGCTGTCTCGGAGTTGTGTAATTGATACATACAGTCAGAGTTGGCGAATTTATCTTAAATGTAAGTGTGGTGGTTTCTTTTAGATATCATTTTGAGATGGGCTAGGATGTGTATCCTACTTTCTGAAGTCCCATGTACTATACTTACCTTTAAAAATTGTTACACTTGCTTCCAAAGAAGCAAGGAATTTACATAAGATACTGTTAGAAATCCAGTGGCATCACTCTGGAAACTAGTCTTTGGCCAGGAAGAGCTAAAGCTTACTAGGAAAGTGCAAGTGGTCAGTGAGACAGAATTTGTAAACAATGCTTGATCTCCTGGACTGAGATGTGTTTGGGATAGTTTGGGGGAGCGTGTCCCATAGTTAGCTTTAGCCACGCATATGAGGCATGCTTTTGTGAGCACAGTTTAAATACAGGCAGTGCAAAATTGCGCTGCTTTCTTCTTCAGACCCCTTGAAATCTCTTGCAAAGGGACATGTCAAACCTCCCTCAAACCAGGTAGGCAAATAGTTTCCTCCAGCATACCTTGGTAGGTTGAGCAAGGCTCTCTTGAGACTTTGATTGCCTTTGCCCAAAGAGACTAGATACGATCTGTGGTACTTTGTGTCTCTTACTGAAGCTTTGAGCTTGAGCTCCACCAGAAGATGCTCTCTCTACCTGTAGTTATTCTTTGTCTGGAACGAGTAACTTGATCCTTGGCTCATAACTATTGCTCCATACTGATGAAAATATTTTATACGTTAGTCTATTCACTAATAAAAATCAACAACCCTGGAGCAACCAGACAGGAAAGAGTAAGAAAAGTGAAGGAGAAAAAGGACAGAGAAACTGTTCCCTTTTCTAGCTAGACTATGCTAGATGTTCAGCTGTCACATCTCAAAGAGCAGTGATGAGAAATAGCAATTCTGTGAGAGTTATCCAGAAAAAAAAATATATATTGTTTAATTCTCATTTTGCAATTGTAAGCTATAAATATTCTTGTATTCTTTTTAAGATGGTAGTAGTTAATATGTAGCCTGTAAGGTTCATAAGAAGGGGGAAGAAAATCATATCCTATTATAGGCAAAAAACATTCCAAAAGATTTTTCAAGTGTTAAAATACCTGTACGTGCAGATGTGCATGGGATCATGAGACATGCATGCACAGGTATAAAGCAGCATGTATGTTTAGTGAGGTTTAAAACAAAACGGTAAAATATTACAAATATTGTGGACTGTATGTAGAAATGTAAAACTAAGTTACATCTTTGTTCAGGAATTCATGGTACTAGGGAAAAACAGCCTATCTGGATAAATCCAGCAGTACTTTCTTCTGATTTGATGGTTTATTATCCATTCTGCTTCTAATTCTGATTTTCTTTCATTCTTGTGAACAGTATCTGTGCTGGCTGTAGAGGAATATGAAGAGCTTCATGTAAACTTTGAACTGGAAAAGAACCTACGGAAGAAAGCAGAGTCATTTGCCCAAGAGGTGAGCAATTAAGTAAAAGGGATCTCTGACCAAAACCCTACTACCAACGTAGTTGACTTGATTTCAATTCCTCACTCTCATAGAAATGATGGCTTTGAATTTCCACATGCTACTTAACTAACATACATCATCTGTGAAATGGATTTACTGTTTCAACAGAATTTATAAAACTTTACAGAATTATCCATGTACTCTTACCTCTGTCTTTTTTAAAAGTTTCTTATGGGCTTAATCAGCTACAACATTTCAGTGTGATATATGTAGTGATTGGGTCTGGGAAAGATTAGCTGCCTTTCTACTGGTACAATTTAAAGCATTTTGTTTTTCCTGGAAAAAGAAAAAAAGTGAATTCACAAAAAAAAAAAAGATGCAAAATACAGTATTAGTTGAGGTTTATGCAAGTTTGGTTACTTATTTAAAATGTGCTTTTTGAATAACCTCTTGCAAGGAACATTCTAGTTGTGGAAAGAAAAAAAAAAAAGAACACAAAAACACAACAACAAACAAACAAACAAAAAAACACAAACAGTGCTTCTGTATGCTAAAAAAGATATGAACTCCCAAAGAGGAAACGAGATGCTGGATAGCAGGAGGAGCTGGAAGCCATCGTGCGGCAGGCAGGCTACGACTTGGTTGCCATCACGGAGACGTGGTGGGACCAGTCTCATGACTGGAGTGCTGCAATGCCTGGCTATAAGCTCTATAGAAGGGACAGGCAGCATAGAAGGGGTGGTGGTGTGGCTCTCTATATTAGAGAGTCTTTCGAGGTTGTAGAACTCGAGGTTGGGAATGACAAGGTCGAGTCCCTTTGGGTTAGGATCGGCAGGGACAACAAGGCTAGTGTCCTGGTCGGGGTCTGCTATAGACCGCCGAACCAGGATGAGGAGACGGATGAGGAATTCTACAGGCAGCTGACAGAGGTTGCTAAATCATCAGCTCTTGTACTCGTAGGGGACTTCAACTTCCCTGACATATCCTGGAAGCACAACACAGCCCTGAGAAAGCAGTCTAGGAGGTTTCTGGAGAGCGTGGAAGATAGCTTCCTGATGCAGCTGGTTAGTGAACCTACCAGGGGTGGTGCCCCGCTAGACCTTCTCTTCACAAACAGAGAAGGACTGGTGGAGGACGTGATCGTCGGGAGCTGTCTTGGGCAGAGTGACCACGCAATGGTGGAGTTCACTATTCTTGGCGAGGCCAGGAAGGGGACCAGTAAAACCGCTGTATTGGACTTTCGAAGGGCTGACTTTGAGCTGCTCAGGACACTGGTTGGTGGAGTCCCTTGGGAGATGGTTCTGAAGGGCAGAGGGGTCCAGGAAGGCTGGGCGCTCTTCAAGAGGGAAGTCTTAATGGCGCAGGAACGGTCTGTCCCCACGTGCCCAAAGACGAGCTGGCGGGGAAGAAGACCGGCCTGGCTCAACAGAGAATTGTGGCTTGATCTTAGGAGGAAAAAGAGGGTTTATAAGCTTTGGAAAAGTGGGCAGGCCACTAAGGAGGACTTTAAAGAAGTAGCAAGGCTGTGCAGGGACAAAATTAGGAAGGCCAAAGCTCATCTGGAGCTCAATCTGGCTACTGCCGTTAAAGATAACAAAAAACGTTTCTATAAATACATCAACACAAAAAGGAGGACTAAGGAGAATCTCCATCCTTTACTGGATGCGGGGGGAAACTTAGTTACAAGAGATGAGGAAAAGGCGGAGGTGCTCAATGCCTTCTTTGCCTCAGTCTTTAGCGGCAATACCGGATGTTCTCTGGATACTCAGTACCCTGAGCTGGTGGAAGGCGATGGGGAGCAGGATGTGGCCCTCATTATCCATGAAGAGCTGGTTGGTGACCTGCTACGGCACTTAGATGTGCACAAGTCGATGGGGCCGGATGGGATCCACCCAAGGGTACTGAGGGAACTGGCAGAGGAGCTGGCCAAGCCACTTTCCATCATTTATCAACAGTCCTGGCTATCAGGGGAGGTTCCAATCGACTGGCGGCTAGCAAACGTGACGCCCATCTACAAGAAGGGCCGGAGGACAGACCCGGGAAACTACAGGCCTGTCAGTTTGACCTCAGTGCCAGGAAAGCTCATGGAGCAGATCCTCCTGAGAGTCATCATGCAGCAATTGCAGGGGAAGCAGGCGATCAGGCCCAGTCAGCATGGCTTTATGAAAGGCAGGTCATGCCTGACGAACCTGATCTCCTTCTATGACAGAGTGACGCGCTGGGTGGATGAGGGAAAGGCTGTGGATGTGGTCTACCTTGACTTCAGCAAGGCTTTTGACACCGTCTCCCACAGCATTCTCCTCAAGAAACTGGCTGCTCTTGGCTTGGACTGGCGCACGCTTCGCTGGGTTAGAAACTGGCTGGATAGCCGGGCCCAAAGAGTCGTGGTGAATGGAGCCAAGTCCAGTTGGAGGCCAGTCACTAGTGGCGTCCCCCAGGGCTCGGTGCTGGGGCCGGTCCTCTTTAATATCTTCATTGATGATCTGGACGAGGGCATCGAGTGCACCCTCAGTAAGTTCGCAGATGACACCAAGTTAGGTGCGTGTGTTGATCTGCTCGAGGGTAGGAAAGCTCTGCAGGAGGATCTGGATAGGCTGCACCGATGGGCTGAGGTCAACTGCATGAAGTTCAACAAGGCCAAGTGCCGGGTCCTGCACCTGGGGCGCAATAACCCCAAGCAGAACTACAGACTGGGAGAGGAATGGTTGGAGAGCTGCCAGGCGGAGAAGGACCTGGGAGTGATGGTGGATAGTCAGCTGAATATGAGCCAGCAGTGTGCTCAGGTGGCCAAGAAGGCCAACGGCATCCTGGCTTGTATCAGGAACAGCGTTACCAGCAGGGCGAGGGAGGTGATCATCCCCCTGTACTCAGCTCTGGTGAGGCCGCACCTCGAGTACTGTGTTCAGTTTTGGGCCCCTCGCTACAAGAAGGACATCGAGGTGCTTGAGCGGGTGCAGAGAAGGGCGACGAAGCTGGTGAGGGGCCTGGAGAACAAGTCCTACGAGGAGCGGCTGAGGGAGCTGGGCTTGTTCAGCCTGGAGAAGAGGAGGCTCAGGGGTGACCTTATCGCTCTTTTTAGGTACCTCAAGGGAGGCTGTAGCGAGGTGGGGGTTGGCCTGTTCTCCCACGTGCCTGGTGACAGGACGAGGGGGAATGGGCTTAAGTTGAGCCAGGGGAGTTTTAGGTTAGATGTTAGGAAGAACTTCTTCACTGAAAGGGTTGTTAGACATTGGAACAGGCTGCCCAGGGAAGTGGTGGAGTCACCATCCCTGGAAGTCTTCAAAAGACGTTTAGATGTAGAGCTTAGGGATATGGTTTAGTGGAGGGCTGTTAGCGTTAGGTTGGAGGTTGGACTCGATGACCTTGAGGTCTCTTCCAACCTAGAAATTCTGTGATTCTGTGATTCTGTGATTATGGAACGGCTAGCAATTCCTCAGATGAATTCTAGCTGGCAATGCTGTTTGCCTCAGACAATGCTGCCAAACTCTCTCATTCTGGTGATAGACCAAAGCCCAATAGAATTATAAGTGTGTTTTTTTCTTCCTCATGCTTTTTCAGTTTGCAGTTTGGATTTTGAGAGCTCTGTACTTGGGTTATGTTTTCATGCTTTTGTAACCTCTGCCATGTGTACAATATTTTCCTTAGTAAAAGTTGGACTTCCTAGGTAATTGCTTCTTAGGGAACTCTGTTTTTAAAGAAAGTCATTATACATCAAAATTATAGGTAATCATTATTGAAATATTTTAAATAAGGAAAATGTATAATTTCAGATTTTGAAACCAGGGCTGCCAGTAAAGAGATATTTAGCCTTCAGGAAATCAACTTTGTGTAGAGAGCTCTTGTGCTTTTTGTTTTTGCTGCTGCCATTTTTTTTTTTCCAGTCTCTCTTTCACAAAAAGATATTTATTTGATTACTCCTGTACATCTAGCTGCATTCAGTCAATGATAGCAAGGGCATATATTAACTTGGAAACTCTACAGAAAACACTGAAAGTGCTTGTTGTGTTCTGTGTGTTGTGCTGGCTATTTGATTTCTTTGGGGATGAACAGAATAATATAGCAACATTTTAAACAAAACATTTTGTGGGTTTGAGATAAACTGTATTCAAATTCAAAAATCTGGAAGAGAGGGGTGAGGAAGTCAACCAGATGTTGCTTGTGCTCGCTTGCTCTCAGTCACATGTGTGCTCTTTGACTGTGCCATGTACAGAGGTTGAAGAACTTCATGCAGCTGAGCCAAGGGTACTGCTTCTCTCTCTCCTCATTCCACCTATTGCAGCTCTTCCCTGTTCACCTCTTTGTAAGGTCACCGTGTCGACCCTCCAGGAAACCCATACCTGCTGTCTCCTGCCTATTGTCAGTGTCTGGCACATGTTGAAAATGTACTTCAGGCAAAGCTCAAGCAGCTGACATGTTTCTTCCCAAGAGGATAAAAAATGTTAGAAGTGAAAATAATTTACTAGTTATTAAAACATCCTTCTAACTCTGATTTGGGCTATGGAGGTGGACTTCGCAGAATACTGTTAGAGTCAATTGATGCAAGAGAAATATTGCTCAAAAGCAGTGATTTCTGAAATCAGAGACTGTACGTACAGTCTCTTCCAGACCCCACTTTTACAGAGCTCTGTGAGATGAAGCCCAAATTCATCTGTGCAGAGCTCGACATCTCCCTTGGCCATGACTTCAGTGCCATTGGGGCATTTAGATTTTGGTCAAAGGTTCACAGTTGTTTTTTGTTTGTTTGTTTGTTTTTCTTTTCAGAAATAACAATGAGACCTGCAAATTTCAGTACCATGTTCATTTGGATTTTTTTTCAAGACTTACTGGTCTGTGTAGGTATTAATTTTTTTAGCAGTTTTTGTTGGCTGTGGTGCCTGCAGAACTGCTATTTTCAGAAAATAAATTCCTAAGAATTAAGCACGTTCATTTAGCCTGCATTATTACAATATCTATTTTACATCTCTTACTGCTGCTTTGCTTTTTCTTAGTAGGGAAGTGGGGAACAATGACGTGCTTCTGTTCATTAACTGGCAGTAGAAGATTGTATGTAAAGGTCTTACATCTCGCAGAAAAGAGTAATTTATAATTGCATAGTTAAGCTGGTTTTCAGGTCAGAAAAGAATATTATCTGATACTCTGGGCCCAGAATATTGCTTTTGTTCAGATTCATAACTACAATATTCAGACAGCTACATGTTTTGAAGGAGGATATTTAAGGTATTTTTAGTATTTGAATAACAAACCAACAGGCAAACTGTCAAGTACAATGTCAAAGAAATCCCGGTTATTTATGAACAAGTGCATCGCTTTTCTTGTGTGTGTGTCATTATTTATGGATGTGGAAATATTCATAAATGAAATATGAAAATATGGGCTGCTGTTGTGGCAGACTGACAGTGTAGCTCTTCGGCTGGGACTTTTCATTCTTTGAAGTCCTTCCAGAGGCTGTTAGGACAGTGAGCTTCAGGCCTGCATTAGTCTTTCCTTTGTGTACCTCTTTTCCTTTTGTGTCATGCAATTCAGAAAGATTTTTGGATTTATTTTTTTTTTTTAATACAGGAGCGTGTGACTACAAAGGCACTGCTCAGTTGCGTTTGGGGAAATGGCAATGTTTCAAATTACTTTAAAAAATCTGTGATTGTTGGCCAGGCTTCCCATTGCAAGGCTTTCCCTGGCCTTCTGTTTTCTCTGTCCCTATAAAATGTTTCTTTGAAATACAAAATCCCGCTGGATTTTTTGCGTGAGTTGTGTGGTTTGTTGGGACTTTGTTGGGAGGACTTTGAGCAAAGGGCAACGCCCTGTGCTGAGCGCTTTGTGCTTAACTTGCCTGGAGTGCTTTGAGTAAGGAACCGATCCCTGAGCAATGCACATGCCATGGGACTGCTGTGGTGGAGTCTGTAGAACAGCACATTTTAGTATGGTTCAGGGTATCTCCAACAGCCTAGATATGGGCTTACTGTCTACAGAGGGTCTTGTTTGGTGAGGGGCACATTGACTTTTTCAGGGCTCAGGCATCTGAAGCCTTTCCTGCCAGGGGTGTTGGCCATGGGTTCAGATCAGCGCCCTGCTCCTCATTGTGACCTCCTGGGCTGCAGCTGGAGGAGCCCACGCGAGTGGCTGGCTTAGGCGTTTCCAAGTGGTGCCCTTCCCACCCTGTGCTTCTGCAGGAGATGAGGATTTGCCCCAGGATGTGAGCAATTGGGAGTGCAGGTGTGAGAGAGAGAACAGGAGGTGAGCGTGTGCAGGAGCAAGTGCAGGCGGGGGGGAAAGACAGGGAGAGAGAGGGAGCAAGTGCACATGGGAGTGAGAGAACACTTGAAAATCAGAGCTTTTGATTAAAAAAAAAAAAATCAAATACAGCCTTAATTATAGTCATGCTGCTGGCACCACCATAATATATATTTAATTAATCAAAAATGATCCAACTTCAAACATTAGAATTCGTGCTCTTTAGAGGTTCTAAAGAAACTGAGTAAATATTGTCAGCCGTGGTGTGGAGAGGGGGAAGGAAAAAGAAAGGGGGTTTGAAGTGAGTCACAATCCATTGTGAAAGGTACAGGAATCTGCATAAAAGAACTAAATAAATAGAGTGTGTAAGGGGCGGGGGCATGGAAAAATCTGTACCTACCTGAATAAAACAGGGTTGTTAACACAGGAATCTTGGCAAGCTTAACTAGAATTCTAGTGTCATGTTTTAAGAGACACTTTAAGATCTCTCAGCTCTTTGTAGAGCAGTTTATAAGCAAACAAAGGAAGGCAGAGAGTATCTTGAAGGCCATCGCAATAATATAGAGGCTAGCCCTGAAAAGCACTCTTCCACAAAGATGAGCAAAATACAATACATTCAGCCAAAGCAAGCCAAAAGGGGTGGAACACAGTGCAAGATGTAAATTGAAAGTCTTAGCGATGTGAAAATCCCAGGAGTTTAACAAAATAATCTGGCATAAATGGTTTATTAAGCATACAACCTGCCTTGCAACAATATTTTGTAAAGTGAACAGTTTATTACTGTCGTGTGTGCTGGCATGGGGACAACCCCTGCACCTAAAATTACTCTGGAAACCTCCCCAAGAAGAGGCAGCGTGCTCTCAAAGTTAGTGGTGTGCCCCTGTTTTCTGTTCCCTGAATTTTGGATGAACAGAAATGGAGTGTTGAGCTGTTAGATAACATTTGAGGGTTCCTCTCACTTCTGTGCCTAGCACAGGCTTTTTTCAAGTCACACAACCTGGAAGAAATGAAGGGCTTCCCAAGTGTTTATGGTTATCTGTGAAATATTTTGCGGGTTGAGAGGTTGCATGCAAAGGAGCTGTCATCCAGATGGGTGGAAAATGGAAGTGAGTCTGTAATGTGCATCATTCCACCATCCCCCTGACTTCCCTCCGACTCTCAGCACTTAGGGATGCATGCAAAAAGTAGACTATGCCTATGTCTGTGTTTGTACGTATCTATAACACAATAACATCTTTGCATTTCAGTTGCTTACCTCAAAATGTCCCTATCCCTTACCTGTGCCAGTTCACAGCTGACATATTACTGGGACTGAATCTGATGATAAAAGGTGGCTGTTATTTTATAGGAAAAATTACTGTCCTTCTTCACAGATGTCTGCACTGCTCATGGGGTTGTGTGCTATGAATTTTGTTGTCTCAATGACTTGTGCTAGACATGAGCTCTCAAAGAACTCTTCATTAGATGCATTTGTGACCTTTTGGGTTAATTTGTGAGGACTTCTGCATTAACGTGCTACATCTGTGAGGGCATACAGCAAACCCAGCACTCGTAGAACAAGTCTGTGCTTACAAGTAGTGTGCTCTGTGCATCACCAAGAATAGCTGGACAGAAACTGGTGGCTGAAGGTAATTAATTTGCAGTCCAACTGATTGAACTGGAAATAATAATTAGAGAGACATGGTAAGTGGTTAGTACTTGAAGTCTCCTAAGCTTGAATGCTACCACTTTTGAAGCGTGATGCAACACTAATACATTTCATCAAGCTTTTTCCCAAGAACAGGCTTGTGAAATGGTAACAGATGTATGCTCTAGGAAACTCTCTCTTTGGTCTGTCTCTTTGTGTGCGTGTGTCTGTTCAGGCACTTACTCTATTGGGGAAAAAAGTGAAGAGGTTTCCTCCTCTTTCATGTGGTGTGTGATCTATTTCTGAGTATATGAGATGGTGTCTAAATGCTGTAGGACTGTGAGCCTTATAGCATGTATTTCTGTACTTCTACCATGGCAAAAAGAAAACTGTTAACTATGGGAGATTAGAAGATGATAAATAAGTTAGATAAGTATGAAAAGAGAATCTTTTTTTGTTTTCGTTCCTTTATTTTGAGCCTTGGGCAGTTATAGCTCATAAGTGGATAATGCAAGAGTGTTGTAGATGGACAAACCCTCTCCTATGGAGCAGGCTCTGCAGTAATACTGTGTTTTCAAGGAAGTCATGGTGCTGATGAGGATTGTCTTCTCACACTTAAAATACGTGATCCAAACACCTCTTTGGTGAAAAGCAACTGTTGGGCAACAAATAGTGTTAACTCACCTACTCCAGTTCCTGCATTGGGTAAATCAGATCTCTTCTTTTCAGCCAGAAAACTCGAGGATGCTGTCTTGCATTGATGCAGGTCTTAACAAAAACTATTGTACATCATCTGGAAAGAGAGAAGTGACAGTTGGCGGCTGATTACTGCACGTTGCTTAGACCTGTGTCCTGTTTCGTGATCAAGTTGGTCAGTTTTCTGTGGCAGTTTGAAAATCTAGTTAGTCTTTAGTGAAAATCCCGGTCTGTGAAGGTCACAGCACATTGCTAGAAATGCACTGCTGTGGTTTCCCATACGTCATGTTGTTTTTGTTAGCTGTTGGAGCAGTCTTGTCGTTGTCTGATGTCTCGTGACAGTTACTCTCTATAGAAGCAGATCTGAGGCAAGAATATAAGCACCAGATACAAAACTTTCAGATCAGAGTAACGCCACATGCACTGAAAGCTAAGCATGTGCTGAAGCAAGTTTTTTTGGATGGTATCCCAACTATAGAACCCATTTATTTGGTGGAGCTTTTCTCCTGAGCAGCACTTAGAAACCTATGAACCCACAAAAACACAAAGGCTTTGTAGCTCCTCCTGGGCAAATGTCATTGCCTGATACGCAGCATTGAGTCTGAGTGCTGAGAGAGCATTGCTAGGTCAATGTCCAAACTGTGGTTGAGTTTCTTAATGTGTTTTAATGAGATATGTCTGTTTCTCAGCTCTTCCAGCAAAAAACACTAGCCATTGTTTCCTGCTGTAAAATTCTTACGCAGTGAAGCTTACAGGCTCAAATGTCCTTCATAATACAGCACCGTTAAGCAGTCACGGCATTGAAGTGTCTGTGTATGTGTTTTTTCCTGATTAGCCAATGAACTAAAATCCACACCTGGAATTACATTTTGAATCAGAGTACCTCCTGAATTTAGAGCCACGTAGTGCCCTGTCAAGCCATAATCTGTCAATCGCTCTTTCTCCCACATCACACAAAATCCTGCAAACAGCCTTTTCCGCTGGGGAGATACAAATGCCTCGAGCCTTCCTCTCTTGGGGACTTACTTCACTTCTGGACACAGGAATATAAGGCTCCAGGGTATCCATATTGCAAAAGACATTGGCTGCTGTAAATTATGGCACATGTAAATGGGAGCTCTACCACTCCACAAGGATGATTTGTTGATTCCTCACCAGGGGATGGAGCAGTGCTGCCAGGGATTTGACATGAGGACCAGTCGGTCAGTTGTCTGATTTTGTTCCCTTTCCTATTTGAGGCTTCCAAAGTTTGACTCTGCCTTTGACTCACACCTGTCTTGGCAGTGCTAGGTTAAAGGTTGGACCAGATGATCCTAGAGGTCTTTTCCAACCTAAATGACTGTACGATTCTATTGGTACTGTATTTATAGCTGATGATGTTTCCTGTTGATTTTTCTTTCACTTTGTGCTGCCTGTGATTACGTTATTATAGCAGTGCTGAGGTATTTGGACATTATTCTTCTCTTTCAAGCTGGAGCTAAGCCAAAAATATACAGTGAGTACTCAAATGATTTATAGGAACGTAGCAACGTATGGATATTGAAGCATTCCCTTTGGCCTCATTTTGCTCCTGGGAGAAGTGGTAGTTGGACAGCATCCAGTTGTACTCTGAGCGTTACTTGAACGAGGATCACGGTTCCCAGGGACTTGACACCAGCAGAGTTGCTTTCTAACTTTTCTTAATGAGGAAGAATTCCTTTGGTAACTCCGCTGTAAACAAAAACCAGCTGCAGCAAACGTTGTGTGGGTAACGGTTAGAGCAGGGCTCTGAGAACGAGGTGTGGCCTCATTGTGAGGTCAAGGGAAGAGCTTTTATTATTTTCAGGATTTTATCCCCCCTCTCTTTCTCCCTCCCCCGTTTTTTTTTGTGCAAACCCCGCCGATGGAACGTAGCCAAGTCCCAGATTTTCTGCACTTCAGAGCTTCCGTTTGTGAGCTCGGGGAGAGATGTGCAGCTGGTTTGTGCAACCCTTGGAGGTTTTTAAAAAGAAGAGGATAGGTGTAAGTCCTTTGTGAGCTGCCTTTAGTCGCAGTCATGGTTTTGGTAGATTCCCCCAGCACCAACTGACGTTTCTCGCCTTGTTTGTGATACTCTGCAGGTCATTGTCTAGCAGGTGCCGGGGTCGGAACGAATTCATCAATTGGTTAAATTCCACCTGGTCTAAATAATCCTGTTAGTAGCTTTTTTTGCCCTTTCAGCAGTTGCTTTAATTAATATTCAGGGTTGTGACTGCTGAAGCAAGAAGTGACTGTTGTAATTTTGAATTAGAATCAATTCTAAGTGTCTTTTTTTGTCCCATGTCAAACGCACAGAGCAACATCTCAAAAACTTATGATCGACTCATCACCAGCTCTCTGTCTGCTTTATCTGCCCTTATGATCTTGTCCGTTTTGTCCTTTCCATTTAGAATGTGCTGGTACTTCAAGTTACAGGTGTGTAAGTAGCTCCTGGAATGGGTGGGACTTCCCACTGGAGATTGGTTCCCACATATTTGATTGCAAAATGAAGTTAAAAGGTATTTGGGATTTTTTTGGTGGTGAAGACTCTTTCACATTTATTGTAAGCAGGGACATATTCACCATATCATGAAAGAAACTTTCAAGTGATTGAAAAATGCAGGACTTCTTGTGAAAACTTCCAAATGAAATGGTTTCACGTAGTTCTTCAAGAGAACTTCCTAAATTTCCTTCTAGAAAAGCATGTAATGAAGTGAGTGTGTGTTTTCTGCACTTGGTGAAGTATCTGCTGAAGTCGTTATGCGTGATTTCCTTTTGTTTTGGTAGGTTTCAGCTCCTTCCAGCTGGAACATCCCTGTTCTGCTGGTCTTAGTGACAGAAACATGGGGAAAAAATCTGGAATTAAGGCCTCAAAATACTTCTCCATGTCAAAATAAAGAAATAAAATGAATAAAACTCAAATTTTCACGTTGCTTTGAAAGGTCAGCGTAGATAAACTGTCCAGCTTGCACAAAGGTGGCTTATAGAGAGAAGTTGTTTCTTTCAGAGTTAAATAACTTTTTGACTGATTTAAGAAGTGACAGGAGGCTTTGATACAGCATTGAGCTCTTTAGTGCGGATTAGAAAACAGGATTTAGGAGGGTAACTGAAGAAATTGGGGTTATTTAGTCTGGAGCAGAGGATGCTGAAGGGAGATGCTATTATTACCTGGAAGGTGTCAGTCTCTTTCTCAGGTGACAACTGATAGGACACAAGGAAATGGTCTCAGGTTGCACTAGGGGAGGTCAAGATTGGACATCAGGAAGAATTTCTTCACAGAGATGGTGGTCTGGCATTGGAACGGGGCTGCCTAGGGAAGCTGGGGGGGTTCCCATCCCTGGAGGTGTTCACTGTTTCCTTTTCACTGATTACTTCCAGTTCTTATGACCTCCCTCATGGCACTGCTTTGCCAATGAGTGTTCACGATTGGTTTTATTCGTATATAGACATCAATTGAGTCAACATCACTTGACTCTTCTTGGCATGCAGGGTCAAGCAGGATACGTTGTGAGTTCAGCACAGGCAGGGGGCTTCTCGTGCTGTACTGATAGAAAGCAAGCTGCTTTCTAGAAAAACTCTCATGGAACTTTTGTGTGTCTAATATTTTATTTTAGAACAGTGCTTCAACAGTCTGAGGGAGTCTCTGGCTGCTCTCTGTTCTCCTGGCAGAAGTGGCATGCTTTGCTGGCCCGTGAACGCTCATCTGAAACCTCAGCACCTTCTGCTGTAACAACAGGAACAGGGCCCTGTGGAAGCTCTTGCTGCTTGGCAGGCACCCATCTACCTGAGAGACAGCAGGATGCAGAAAAAATTCACTGAGTAATTTTGGGGGCAGGAAACAGTTTTTGTTTCGTTTTCTCCAATACTGAAAGAAGCAGATCTTAAGGAAACTGCACATGCTGACAGCCTCTGCACCTCTCAGGTGAAGCCTAGAGAGAGGTGTGATATTCATGTCAGCGTCATGCTTCTAGGCTGTTGGATTTTTTTTTCCTAATGTATCCATTCCCTGAATCAAAAATATAACCAGTAAAGAGAAAAGAGCACAAGCATCAGAAATAGAAGGCTGAAATTGATCTGAAATGCCTTTTCCAAGGGTGAGTCTATACAACAATTACACAAATATGGGCTGAAATTCATTTCCTAAAGGCACATCATCATTCACATACCAGGTAACAGTACAGTAAGAGGGCTTTATGCCAAGGCTTGCAGATGTGTGTGAGGAGATGTCTCTGAATTCACAAGCTGTTTTTTTAATCTTTCCAGAGCTCCAGAATAGGATAATTCACGTTTCCAGGAAACAAAATTCAGACATGTATTTAAATTATTTACGCTGCCAGCATGGAAGTAATAGAGGTGTTGCAGTGGTTGTTCTGGTTCCTTTCTGTGTGAGATCAGCTCATGTAAATTTTATTCTCAGACTCCTTTTCCCCTTCCTTCTCACCGCTTCCCCCTCCACCCCTACCATATTAATACAGCATTAACTTATTCACTTTCTTTCCAGCTGCCTTTTTTCCCCCAAAGATAGCTTTAGACTTTGCTTAACTATTGTTTTTGTTTGGGGGTGGGTTTTGTTTTGGCAGATGTTTATTGAACAAAACAAGATGAAAAGGCAAAGTCAGCTGCTTCTGCAAAATGCTGCTCCTGATCAGCAACTTTTGAAGGCTTTGGATGACAATGCTAAGCTAACCCATACATTAGAGGAAGAGAGACTTCAACACCAACAAAAGGTAAAACTAGGTTACTTTTCATCTAATGCAGAAATCTTTGACAGCCTTCTGAATTTAAGGACTGCTATGAATTGTCATGGATTTGTGGTTAAGAATTATTTGTGATCTTGCACCCTGGAAGAGTTTACAGTGTAAAAATTAAACTTCAGAGAAGATTGTGATTCCCTCCTTCTGGGTCACTAGTAAGACATGAGTATAACAACGGAAGGTTTTCCAGCCGGAAGGCTCTGGTTTTGGGAAGTATTCTGGATGCTTGTAAAGCACAAGCTTAATTATAAGCATTAAGTGAAGTTCCCTGAAGTGGAGAAGAGGTGACAGGACAGGTGATGTAAACTAATCATAGGTGAGAGGTAGGCAGTTCACATTAGCAGTCTGGTCTCTTGCTAAGGAAATGCATTGCATGGAGCAGCCAGACAGTGGAACACGGAAAAGCTAGTTAAAGGCTGCAGGATGTCATGATAGGATCTAAATGAAAATAATCTTTGAAACTGGATGCCTAGATCAGTCTTTAACTGGGATAAATCGTCATTGCTTCACCAAAAGCCTGAAATTGAGTTTTCACTTAGCTGTGAGGTCTGTTCTTAAATCTCTGGTAATGGAGTGCTAGGAAGAGGTACACCATTTCTGGGCTTTTAGGAATGCAATAATATTAAGACTGTGTAATCTCATATGCTTCTGAATGGGTATTTTGGAAGAATAGTTGCCTGTTTATAGGAAACCTCTGTATCTTTGGCTCCTTGATGTCTAAAGCAAATTATATATATTTAAGGAGTTTGGGGAATTATTGCTGCCTCTAATGTTGATGTTCCACGCTTTACCCATTGACATCTGCGTGAATTGAGACAAGGGAGTTTATATAGCCAAGCTATCAGTGGAAGCAGTCAGTCAGAGAACACAAGAGGTAATATTCTCGAACATAAGTGGTAATATTCTCATGCTTCAAATGAAGAAATAGTCAGAAACAAAATTAATGTGTTAAAAACTCCTTAAAAAGAAAAAGGGAAAGACTTACAGCTGAAGTACTTTGGTCTAGAAGAAGTATTTTAAGAAGGAGATAAGAGAATTTAGGGTTAGAATAGAAAATTCTGACATTTCTCAGAAAAATCTGTCTAGCTCTCATTCAAAATTTGTCCTCTGTCCAGAAGTCGTAGTTCATTCCTATACTGTAACATCATGTTCTCAGGAATAACTGTGCCTAATTTGTTAAAAGGAAGGACAAAACCCACCTTTTTTTGTAATGAATGCTGTTGTTTGCTAATTGTAGATCAAAGAACTGGAAGAGCAGCTGGAAAATCAAGCACTGCATAAGGAGATCAGTCGTCTTAAACAGCAGCTAGAACTTCTAGAAGAAGATAAAAAGGAGCTAGAGCTTAAGTGTCAGAGCTCTGAAGAAAAAGCAAGAGACCTAAAGCATACAGGTAAAATCATGTAGGAACTTCCATTTTAAAACTACGATAGGGTGTGTGCGTGGTGCATGTCTAACAGAATTACACGTTGTATTTGAGACCCAAGAAGCAACAGCTTCTGAAGCTGGGATCCAGACGTGTGCTTCACATGACGTTCAGCAGTTGCCTTCAACCACAGAACGGTCATGTGTAAAATACATGTGAAAGAATAACCTTGTGAAGTTCTGTAAGGTATAAAAATACTGTTCTTAGCCTGCCCTCAGTCTTACAGCTGGATACGTGCATCTGAATGGGTTTCTACATGAAAAAATCGTTCATATTCATCCAAGATGTATCCTCTTTCCTAGTTTTAAAAATTAGTAAAATGGAATGAGAAAAAATATTTATTTATTGCTTTGTTTTTAAAACTGCTTTTTAAAAGGGGCACTGGTGTGTGTGTCTCACTATAAGGAGGGCCTATTTTTTATTTTGATGTGCCTTTATTGTGCTCAAGGGCTGAGCAGGTGCTAGTTCATGATAGCTGGTAAGGAAAGCATCTGAACCCCTGTCAGAGGAGGCCAAAATCCATATCCTTAGATAAGACTACATGTATAACCATGCTTTTTTGAAACATATCCTTAAGAACAGTATTATCTTTTAAGCTTGTTGGCAGTGTTGCTTGGAAGAGATGTTTTGTGTTGGAGCTTTACATTAGCTAAATTTAAGAATATGTCTAGGCAGGCCTATGAGTTCTCTCAGCTGTCTTAGAAAAGATGTTACCCAAAATTGGACTTCCTAGCAATTGAGTAGTTTAGGTTTTTTGGTTAATTAGTAGCTTTTTTTTTGGTGTAAGACATCAGAATCACTTTTAGAGTAGATGTGAGAACCAGAGAACTGACTCTTAGTTTTTTTCATTTCTCTTGCACAGTTGATGAACTTCAAAAACGAGTACACCAGTCTGAAAATCCTCCCCCTCCTCCTCCCCCACCTCCACCTCCTCCTCTTCCTCCTCCACCACCTCCTAACCCTATACGGTAAGTGTTTAAATCAAGAGTCAAGCGTTAATGTTCTTTGCTAAAGCAGAATACATCACATGAGCTTACATGCAAGGAAGAAACCTGTCTTTAAATAAAAAAAGATTTTCTCTGTTTGCCTCAGACTTCATTTCTTCCACTTTGCCAGCTGGACGCTCTCCTGTCCCACCTGCTAACAGATTTGCACCCTGACCATTCGTGAACACTGTCTGCCATCACAAGCCTAATCAATTGTCTAGACTGTGACTTTGGAGGAGGAGAGATACCTGACTCCTCTAAATGTAGGAGTTTTTTTTTCCGGTTCACCTGATAGCTGCAATTATAGACTTGTGAAGTGCTTGTCTGAAGCTGCAGCTAAGAATATCCCTTTGAACCAAAGGATATGTTGGATTATTAGTGTGTGCCCCTTCCTGTCAGATACTGGTGATGAAAATGCAGTTTTCAGTTCCAACAATTGTTTTCAAAAATTAAAAACAAAAAAGTATGAAAAAAACACCACATCATTAAGCAGTTTGGGCAAAATTGTCAAAATTAAGACTGAATTTTTTAAAGGACCATAAAAAAAAAACAACTGACCAATATGATGTATCGGGCACTAAGCCCAAGTATGTGGAGCCCTAAATAAAATATTTACTATAATGCACTACTGTAATAGAAAGTATGTACACGGAGTCTTGCTAACTGCTGGGTTAAATAATGATTAGTAGGCAGAATTCAACCCTTTGTGCATGGTGCTCTGTTTGTAGAAACCCAGTCTAAACAATTTCTGAACAATTGTGTTCCATCTTTTGCTCCTTTTACCTTTGTTAACTCGTTTGATTTGCCTGCTTCTTTCTCACTAATATTAGTGAGAAAGTGAATTAGCTTGGGGGTGGTGGTGGTTTGTTTTTTTTAAGCTTGGGTCCTTTAACAATTAGGATGGGTAGCACTATGCATTTTAAGCCCCGTAGTAGCTAAATCAGAGTATTTCTTTCAAGTATTGTGAAGTTTATGTGAGCAAAGGTTGTTTCAGAACCTAGGCACTGGATGCTTTTTTTTCTGGGAGAGAGCTTTGACCCCTTATCACTGGGCTCCGTAAGAAGCGCTGGGGAGAGATAGGCCCCACTAACATGCTCATTGTACGTAGGAGCTTATAGTCGGGCTCTAAGATGAATCATTTCATTGTCTGGACTTCTACGTTTTGACTGTAGTGAAGGGATAATTATTTGACACTGTAAGAAGATTACAAACTTGGAGTTGGTGAGGAGATACTGATCACCATATTTAAGTGTCCTCTGGAGAATAATACTTCACTTCAACATCTACAGCTCTTCCTTCCCTTTTTCTTTTTATGCTGGAACAGCTTCAGTTTGTCATGTGTCACAATGAGACACTGTCTTTTAATATTCAAATCTGAAGTGTTTTGATTTGTGCCTAATGTCTGTTAAAAAGAAATAAATTTCTCTGGTGCATTTTGATGGGAGGCATTGTGGGGGGTAATTCAGTACATACATCTGCATTCAAGAACTGTTAAATGAGGCTTTTGTAAGCAGCTGTATAATCAGGTATAAGCAAGCTGTTTGTGTGTCATGTACAGGGTTCATTCTAGCAGTGTGTAACAGAGGACAGAATGACAATCTGCAGTTTCATTTTCCTCAAAGGTCTCTCATGTCAATGATTCGCAAGAGATCTCACTCCAACACCAATGTGAGCAAGAAGGAGAAACCTCCTCAGCAGGAGTCAGGTATGGCTCATCCTTTCTCAAGTTGTGTGGATTGTTCACTAGATAATACAGACGGAGCTAGTGAAAATGAACTTTGGGTACAGGTAGTTACACAAATGCTTGCAATTGTCAACATAACAATTACTGTCTGTGTCCCAGCATATTCATTTGCCTTGCAGTCCAGAAATGTGGTTGCAGCCTAGGTATTATATCAGCAGCAGTTACACTGCAACAGCATTGAGAGGCTCAGCCAGGTAGCTGCAGCTACAGCACGTCCAGTGCTCTGCACATCCACAGGTTATCTGGAAGAAGCAGAAGAACAAACCCAGCAATCATTAAGAGAAGTGCAGGCTGTACACTGGATATCATAGGGAAGTTTCCAGCTTAGAATGGCTTCTTTTTTGTGAGTTCTCCTGTCCAAAGCCTTTCTACAGGGCTACTTTAAATGCTGCAGTTTTCATCCCTCGATTCATATCTTCTGAAATTACCACTCAAAGCTGACCGTAATGCTAATCCTTTAATAACACCAAAGAACTAAAAACAAAACAGTCTTGCACTGAGGTGGCTCTGCATGCCAAGTAACAGCTGAAATTGCATTTCATTGTTGTTAATGGAAGCTGGAAACTTATTAGGTTGAGAACGGGAGTTAAGTACAGATTTACGAGTGATCATGCCTGCCTGAAGAGTCAGAGCTAGTCAGACAAGTGTTGCCAGTTAAATAACCAAGGTTTTCCTCTTTGTTTCTCTCTTCCTTCTGGAACAGCGGGAGTTTGTTTGCATTGAATTGCTTAACTCGTTTGGTGCCACTTAAACAAAGAAGGGGCCTGCAGAAGGGAACCAGGCTGAAATTATAGGTGTAGGGTATGACTGTTAAGGAAGGATCACTGTTAGCAGATGGCAGCAGTGTTACAAGCACGGCTGGATTATCGGATGGGACCGACAAGCAGGAAGTGGGGGAAAGGAAGCGTGACCACTCCTGTTAGTTAGGTGAGGGAACAAGGAATGGAGTGGATTTGGGCAGGTTCCTTGGGGAACCTTTGGGAACTGGTTACCAGTATGGGAGAAATAAGGGTGCTGGTCTGGGTAAAATGAGAGACATGACCTTGTACCGAGATCCCTGATGAAGAGTCAATCTTATCTTTCAGTAACAGTTCAATTATGTTGCCTTCATTTATCAAGTTTCCTTACCTTGAAGCATCTTAGGTGTTTTGATTACACCTCTTTGTTGAGACTGTTGCAAACAGTGATTGCAGGAAATATTATGAAATTTACAATGAGTTCTCAAAACCTTATTCTTTCATTATTAGCAAACTTTAACAGTTCTGACCTTTCTTCAATCATATATGAACTGCTTCTTCTCTTAATAGAGCTTAATAGTTATTAAAATAAAAATAAAAAAGGGGAAAGTTATTTGTTGATCTAGTTATTATGTTCACCCCGAGGCTTGTTTTGACCCTTGTTAAGGACTTAGAAAGAGTGGTTTCTATCCCGTACCAGCAATTAAGCTTTTATATTCGAAACAGCCTGTTTGTGAAATTAAAGCCTGACATTAAATTGGATTACAATACAGAAACCACATTTCCATGAATCATCAATAGTACTCTGACAAGTGAGAGAGCAAAAGTCTATTTAAAATTCCCGTTATATAAGGTACAATGTTGTAGCTTTGAATAGCATCAACCATATTTCTCCGTGTATTCTTTTTAAGTAGTCTTTTTTTTTTCCTCTTTTCAGCATGTCACATTAAGCGTCTTTTGTTACGTTCCCCAGAGGGCTGATAAGTTAACAGGTACTGGTTAGGTTCATCACGCAGCCTCTAGTTCCACCTGAGTGCTTTGCAGTCTTGATACAGAATCTCTTGAAAATCAGCCTGTTTAAGTCTTGCCCTTTAACTCAACGTGATGTTATTAAACGTGTGGTTTTAATTTGGTCTGAAATGTGGGTAGCATTTCAGAAAAAGTTCCTAAGCCCATGTGAAATACAAGCAACGTGGTGGCCCTGTAACAGGCTGCCTGTAGGCCACACTAGGCCAGGATCAGGTTGTCCTGTGTTAACGAAGCTGTGGAAATGTCTCCTGAGCCACAATGAACACAAACAGGGGGGCCATATTCTTCAGTCCTTGGTACTCAGCCTTATGACTCTGAGCTTTTGCAGTTCCCACACAGAGATAAAACGGCTGGCTCCTGCCATCACATAGAAAATGGGAACAGCTTTTAGGTGTATGTAGTGTAAGTTAGCCCCTCGTTGTGGGGAAAGCTGAGGGTAAGATAGAGGTCCTTTAAGGAAGACCCCATGAACAGCCTACTTATTCAGAGAAAAATAAGATTATATATTTATGTTTATCATTTACATTTTTAACAAAATTGAGCAATAAGCACCAAAAAGTGCGTGAGCACCAGGCATCACATGTGCAGTCAGGAAGGGCTACTGCAGGGAGTATAACTAAACATTGATAAATGCCAGTTCATCATTGAAACTAGTGCATGGTTACAGTGGCTGGCTGTGTCTGGCAAATAAGCTGTCAAAGGGGCTATCAGTTTAACTTTTTTTTTTCCTAATATTCCTCTAGTTCATATTTGGAATGTGATATGTTCTTTGATTTTGGAACAGGTGAAGAAGTAACAGATCTGAAGAGACAAGCTGTTGAAGAAATGATGGACAGAATTAAAAAGGGAGTTCACCTGAGACCAGTCAACCAGTCAAGCAGACCTAAAACAAAGGTTTGGAATAAATTGCAAAGCAATGCTATTAACTGAGCGTAGTAATTTATATTGAAAATAAATCAGATTTTCTACAAAACATACAGAAGAATACATTTGCCTTGCTTTCCTCTTTTGCTTTGCATGATTTTGAATAAAATAAATTAGGGAAGCATAAATCTGAATTAAAAAAAGTGAGACCAACTCACTTAAGTAAGTAGAAGCCCAGTTTCTTTGACACAGAAAGGAACTGAAAGCAAACCTGTTGTAAATAAATGGCTGCAGAGAAAGAAAAAGCACAGAGGGAATAACTGAATTGGTTAAAGGGAAAGATCAAGAAACGTATTTAGCAATATTTCTTCCTCTTGTGCAATACTTCTAGCCACATTCATGCATTAGTGCTATAAAATACCACTTGCTGTCTTCATAAAAGTGTAATCTTTCCCAATGTGTAGGCTGGGATTTACCATCTGAGCTAAGACTCTTCCCTTCCTCTATATAAGCAAATAGCTTGAATGTTACCCATGGGCTTGTGAGAGGAGAGAGCACGGGAAGGTGATACAATTGCATGCCTGTGCAATAGACCCTTGTGCGATGTCTGGTGAAGGGCAAAGTCTGTCACAGTCCATTTCAGTTGGGCCAGATCAGTAAGCACATGTTTTTTTAACCTGTATTTGTTATGTTTGCTTACAGCCAGAGACACCAAAGCCTTCTGAAAGTGCAATGAAAGAATTAAAAGGGATTCTGGTAAGAAAATGTGCAATTTATATTTCAGTGTTGTCTTTGCATTGAGCTGGCATTCTTGCTGTGTGAAATAGCTAAGTGTTTAAAAGTTATGTGTTAGTGTTTTGGTTTGAAGCTGCAGAGCGGTTCTCTACAGAATCCCCTGAACATCTCCACTTTTGACTTTGGTCCTGCTGTAAGAATGTTTTTTGTCTTGCTAAGAGTTTAATTTGGAGAAAACTAACCTGTTAATTCAGCTCCAGGTTTGTACGTTCCTGCCACTAGGGGGGCTGTTATATTCTGCACCTGCCATAGGACCTTCGGAAACTTTCCAAGTACTCACAGTAGGGATACTTAGGGAGGGAAAGGCACCTGCATAAATGTAGTCCAAAGTAAAGCCCCTGGACTGCACAGATGAAGAGTTCTCATCAAATTTCATCTTAGCATAGACATAGTTTAAATGGAACAAGAGCTCTATAATCCATTTGTATTTATATGCAGAAGAAACAGATTCTGAGTAGCTCTCCAAATACCTGTTTGTCACTAAACAGAGACATTAGGCTTGTATTTGGGCCTGCTCAAGTAATGTGCTTAAGCTGGCTGCTGTTCTGTTCTTAACTCATCAATTGCATTGCTTATTTAACTGGTTGCTTCTTTTTCACAAGTGCTAACATTGTATGGAACAGTCAGAAGTAGCCATAGTTCTTGCTCCCTGATTTTTGTAATCCCAAATCTTTTAAAGCTGAAGGGCATCTTTGGTATGTCAAGTGAAATTTTGCCTTTGTAATGTGAAATATGGTAAAATTCGGCCTGTATCAAAGCAAAACACTTCAAATCCACTCCACAGCAGGTAGGACTGTTTATCTGATCACCCATGATAGCACCTAAATATCCCTTTTAAAAATTAGCTTCAGTATTTTTTTGGGTGATGCAAGATACAGCAAAGGGAGTAGCCACTGCGATGATAATAGCTAACAGTGATTTTAAATAATGAGTGTGGGACCAAGGATGTATTAAATTGACTGTTCTCCAGTCATGTGAAAGCAGCAGAAGAAGGGAAGAAATGATCTAGAGAGCTACCAGACCTTAATGCTGCGCTGTAATTAGAGGGACACATAATTAAACATGGAGGTAAATAGAAAAAGAATAAAATGTGACGTGGAGATTGTTTTAAATGGAACTCCGTAAGTGTATCCATGGTTTGCTATGGTGTGCTATTTGGACCTGTGTGGACTCAACAGCCCTGCTGAAGGTCCTTTCGTTTCCTAATAGCTGTTTTATTACTTTGACACTGTACCACTGACATCAGGGGAGACTTGATTATGTACTTCAGAGGAAGCAGAAAGAGACCTACAGTCACTGTACTTCTGTGTCTAGCTTGCTGCTTGTGAGCCCTTTAGGATATTTGCAGTATAAGACATACTATATAAAATCCAATTCCAGTCTGTTCGTGAGACCAGTCATTATGCACAGTCGGACAACAAACATGGGGGTGGGATGTGATGGAGTAAACGCTTGTTGTTACTATGCTAATTATGCATTTCATGTAGACCTCCATATAATTGTTACAAACAAAACATTTATGTTCTGGAAATTGCAGAGTTGGAGCAACTCAGTTGCTGAAGTTGCTTTCAGATATGTATGTTTGCGCAGATAGGGAGCACGCTGCTCCTTTATAACATACCTCCTCAGTTAAGTTTTCATCCAGTATATGGAAATAGGCTCAAATTTATGCCAGATCAGATTATAGGATATAGTAATGTTGCAGTTGCATCTTGTACGTGATGACTTCTACAGATGTGAGTGCACCCAAGCACAACACAAAAACGCACTCAAGTGCAAAACATGCTGGAACTGTGAAATATGTGGCTTTTTGCTAATAGAGGCAATGGACAGTGTTTTAAGATCCTTTAAGTTTTAAGAGGGAGGAAGGTGGTAGTTCTCTGCAAACACTGAAGTTTGTTCATTGGTGATCCACAGCATTTTTAAGCTTGGTATCAACCCTCTAAAGTAGGTAAATATGGTTAATCCATAGATAGGGAAAGCCTAGGTAAGGGGAGGAATGGTAGCCAGGGCCCTGATGCTCTTTGTTGTATTAAAGGGAGAGCTTTGCACTCTGATTTAGAGCTGCAGTTGTTTTTCTCAGAGTTAAAAGGTTCTCATGCTGGGCATATGGGGTGTTTGGCAGGGCTTAATGTATACTCAGCTTTTCAAACCTGTTTTTTGCCATAGGAAACGCTGAACAAATCCACTAGTTCCCGAAGCTTGAAGTCCCTTGAGACAGACAGTGGTGAAACAGAGCTAGAAAGAGTTCTGCGACGCCGGAAAGTGACTACTGACCAGGACAGTGGCGGTAAGGGGCTTGATTCTTTCAGAGGCATCTTCCTACCCCTGCATTAAGTGACTCTTGAAGCTTTACTTTCTCTCCCAGACCATTGCTGTCTCAGCCATTATGGAGAGCCCTGCCTACTTCTACATTGACTCACATCCCCATTATTCCTGTTGCTTTTCATCCCTATTTTCTCCAAGAAATGCCTCTTTCAGGATTTTCTGCGAATGCAGACACATACAAACAGATGCCTCTGTCTTGGTTGGAGCTTAGACAGTGGTACTGGAGCGTTACTAGCCTGAGCCTCCTGTGAAAATGTTCTGGAAAGTAATGGTAACCAGAGCAATGGGGTTAGGACTGCGGTTTTGAATTAACATCCTCTACAGAGCAAGGGCCTTGCAGTTGTTAAGATATGGCTTGTATCAGGAACAGTGTGACCAGCAGGGCTAGGGAGGTGATCGTCCCCCTGTACTCAGCTCTGGTGAGGCCGCACCTCGAGTACTGTGTTCAGTTTTGGGCCCCTCGCTACAAGAAGGACATGGAGGTGCTTGAGCGGGTGCAGAGAAGGGTGACGAAGCTGGTGAGGGGCCTGGAGAACAAGTCCTACGAGGAGCGGCTGAGGGAGCTGGGCTTGTTCAGCCTGGAGAAGAGGAGGCTCAGGGGTGACCTTATCGCTCTCTATAGGTACCTCAAGGGAGGCTGTAGCGAGGTGGGGGTTGGTCTGTTCTCCCACGTGCCTGGTGACAGGACGAGGGGGAATGGGCTTAAGTTGAGCCAGGGGAGTTTTAGGTTAGATGTTAGGAAGAACTTCTTCACTGAAAGGGTTGTGAGGCATTGGAACAGGCTGCCCAGGGAAGTGGTGGAGTCACCATCCCTGGAAGTCTTCAAAAGACGTTTAGATGTAGAGCTTAGGGATATGGTTTAGTGGGGACTGCTAGCGTTAGGTCAGAGGTTGGACTCGATGATCTTGAGGTCTCTTCCAACCTAGAAATTCTGTGATTCTGTGATATCTGCATCATCATCTCTAAGAAACTGTTGATGTTCTGCTTGGCTAGAAATGCCGTCTGTGCAAGTGTAAGTCCATTCCATCTTCCATGCAGATGTGCCTTGTTTTAATGTCAGTGAATGGTTTCATCTGGGATTTTGTAGGTAGACAGTTCACTGATTACTCATTAGTATGAAAACATTTTTTGCAGGTGGGCTACCTCTCACCCCAGCTGCACTTCATGCAGGGAGAGCACTGACAATTAGTGACTTGGTGGTGCTGTGTTGACAGCAGGACTTACAACCACAGAAAGTGGGGTGATCAAGTGCACAGCTGTGTCGATTTAGCAGGCTGTGATAGTGGTAGGCTGAGAGAAGGGAAGCTGCAAATAAGGTGTTTTGATGCTCTTTAAAAATCCGTTTTGACTTCTGCAGGTGACTTGAATTCTGTTCTTCTTACCTGTTGTTTCTACACCAATCAACAGAAGCATTAAACTTTCTTTGGGTTTTAGGTCCCACTGGAATCTTGGCCACATCAGAATCAAAATCTGAGCCTGTGCTAGGTTCAGAAGCCAGTGCTGCACAAACGGCGTTGAACAAGAAAGATCTGGAGACAGAATTCAGTACCAAAGTATCCGATTCAGGTCCTGTTTCTAACCAGCTTAAAGGTGCTGCAGGTTCCAAGGCTACGTCACAGTAAGTAGCATCTGGTTTTCTAGCTATATTTCAGTACCAGATCTGTTTAGCTGATGTGTTCTGAAAGTGATTTTACATCAATTTTGGTTAACAGGATAAAGGTACTATCGTTAGTTGTTTATCAGTGACTCTTCAAATAACTCACAGTCTCACCTGGAGATAGGAGTTGAATTCTGTGTAAAAAAGCTCTTTTGCTGTAGAATCTGTGAATGTTGCTCATAAAAAAGTTCATGTTCTCTGCCACAAAAAAAAATCAAGATTTTGAGGGATAGCAAGGTTGAAGTTTTTTTTCCATATACTGAAGAGAAGAAGGAAATTATATAATTAACTCTTGATCCACGGAAAAAAAAGTTTTTGCACAGTTTTTTTCAAAACTATTCATTTAAGTCATATTGGTCTCTGTGCAGCTGTGCAGTTTCTGTTGGATCAAAATGAATGCAGACTATTACTCTTAAATCTCAAGATAAAGATTCTTCAGGGGAAAAAAAAAAAAGCAGTTAGTGTACAGGATTTGCACAGACAATATGTCACAACAAAATGAAGATCCAAGGTGCCAGGTAAGCATCAAAGAATTAAACCTGCTTCAGAAGTATTTATTTCAGATGGATCCGGTGGAGGATTGGCTTGCTTTATAACAATACCAAGCTGCTTTTGAAATGAGGCTGTGTGCTTGCTTCAGTTCCAGGATGTCTGTCAGTTTGTCACTTCAAGAGATGGAAAGAGATGAGACAGTTCAGCAGCATATTGTAATCCTGGCTAATTAAACCCCTAATTTCCCGTTCTATCAGTTCAAAAATGCCACCAGTATCAATTCTAGCAAGTCCCCATTGCGTAGTTCAAAGGAGTAAGTCACGACACATGAGCTGGAAATTCAGTTCACATCTATTTTTATGACCTGATATTTACTTCACTCTTAAGTACCTTTATGATTTAATTTTGAATGGATAGAGCCCAATTTCTTTTGTATGCCTTGCAGTCTTACTTGATTCACGCTGAGTTTTAAAAGCAGACTGCTTTTTCCAATTATACGTATATTCCCCTTTTATTTCATTAAAGTATCCTTAGAAGAAAGATGATCTTCATCTTAATTTAATCAGAAAGAAGATTTGTTCAACAAGTAATTTGACAGGGATGATGCCATTGCATTTTCTTGAACTGCCAGAAAGGCAGAAAGGTTCACCCTGACAGAAAGGTGAGGTGGTTCCTGAAAATATTACTTGTAGTTTGTGGATTTCAACAATTTTGAACAGATAACCTTAATCAGAAAGCACAGCAACTCCTACCATCCTTAGTCTACCTTTTATTCCACCAAACTAAGTGCAAATTGCATTTACAAGAAAGGAAATGAAATAATTGCAGGCCCCAAGGTCTTGCAGAATGCGTGGTGAATTGACAGTGAAAAGGATCTTGTGTTGACAGTCACAGTTGTTATGTGTTATAAAAGCATATGTGAAGCTCAATTTATTTCTCAGCTTGCCTATTCAGTGACATCCTAAAAGACGCGTTTCACTTTAATTTATCTGTTTAAAGCATTAAAACAAATGTGAAGGGCCAGACTTCGCAGTGCTGAAGGGCTTCTTTGCACCACGTCACTGGTGTAAACCTGCTTAATTGGAAAGGTTCATTACTGAGGATGGTTTTCCAATGAGAGAAGGTGCTGGGGCTCCCTCATGCATCTGCTGGGCTAGCAGGGAGGAGTGGAAATAACCAAGCTGCTTTGTACTGTGTTGCAGTGCAATTACTTATCTTTTTCTCCTGGGTACAGAGGTTAGTAGGGGCTGCCTCCCGACTCCAGGGTGTGTAGGATTGTTTTGAAACATGGCTCGTTTGAAACAGCCATCAGAAGGAAGTTCGTTTGCCTAACACATCTGACAACTTAGTTTTCTAATTAGGCAGCTCTGTAGATTGGGGCAAGCAGTTCAGTTTGCATCAGCAGTGCGATGCTGAAGCAAATCTCCCTCCTGTCCCTATTTGCTGTGCTTTTATTTGTGTGCTGGAGTGGTTTCTGTGCACAAACAGATTCCTGGATGCACTGGTTGGGAAAATTATTGTTCTTGCACCACACTATTCCCTAAAGTTGCCTGTGCTAACCAAGCAGTGTGCAGCTTTCAGCAGATTCCCCTAGTGACAAAGGCATAGCAAGGATTCATTGTGGAACTTTGTAATCTGAAGGAGTAATATTTATTGTTAATACTAACAGCCCTGTTCATCATTATTCACTTCGAGTTACAGCTAAGCACACCTGTTCTCCTGGAGAAGGAAGGGCACGTGTTTGAAAAAGGCACAGCCTTGAAAATAAGTCTGAATGGTACCTCAGAAGTCAGCTCATTGAGTAAAACCCTGGTGTGCCCACCAGGTCAGTGACAACCTGACCTAGATACTAGGTCATGTGATAGTGGGATTTGGTCGGGGGCTGAAGCAGGGCTCCCCACACAACGTGGTTCTTGGCAGAGTGAAGTGCTCGTGAGGCACCAGCCCCAAGCAGGCCACTGAAGTTAGTCGCCAAAGGAGGGGTTGTGGGCAAAAGCTGTGACGTGAACAAACAGAGGTGGATTCAGAAATTTCCAGGTAACAAAACTAATCGATGACACTTCAGCCACAGAAATTAATTCAGAAGAAGGAGGTGGGGTTGGAGCACAGGGCTGTGCGTTACTTCGGTGCAGGCCGCTGCTAGAAGCGAGGCTGGCAGCCCCTAGGCAGCCGACTTGGGATTGTGCAGTTTAGCTCAGGTGGCAGCGAGGGGGAGGACACAAACAAAGTGTGTCCTGTCAGGAAATTGAGGCCTTACCTCCGCATTCAGGTAACTTCCTCTACAAATCTCTTCCCAAATGTTTAACCCAGCGTGAGTGTAATTCTGTGACAATTGCTGAGAGCAAGGTGACAATTTAGCTCCCTCGGGAGCACAGAGAGCTCCCGTGACTCCCCGCGGTGTGCAGGCACAGAAGGGAAAGGTGTGTCTGGCTCTGCCCCTAGGTTGTTGTTTTTTTTTCTGTTCCTCCCCCTAGAATTTTGTAAACATTTTGTTTCTGGGCACCAGAGATCTCCGTTAACAGAGAGAACCACGGAGAGGGCTAGTCTTAATCTCATGATTTTATACAATTAAAGGATTTGTCCTCCTTCTCCTGGCTGTAATCTTAGGAGCCCTGAATCACCTACCAGCTCGGTGGGAAGCAGCTCAGCCCCAGCTAGGCAGAACTACAAAGGTTTTCCAGGGCAGCTTGAGCATGGGCAATTTAGTTTGAACAACACGGGAAGAAAACTACGGGATGTTCTGGAAGTTTGGGATCTCCTTGGCTTGAACTGCTCTAAAAGCTCCCCTCACACATGTTTCTTAGACTCTACTCTCCCTGTGCTCCAACTCTCAGCGCAGGGAGAAGCTCTTCAAGATTCATCATGGAAATTAATTTGCCAATCTTTATGAGCTTCTTCAAAAAAGTACCTGAAACAGGAGCAATTTCCCCTGACTTGATCTGCCTTACTAAAGATCTTCTGCAAATACGTTCTGGTCACTGCTGTGTTGACCACTCCTACTCAGATTCCTGAAATGGAGAATGTTCCTTGTGCTTTCTTGGTAAATACCTAGCGTTGTACACTGTCAGAGGAGGGAACCCACAGGCTTATTCACTGGTGTCATTGTTTGTATCCCCTGCAACTTGTGTTTGACAAATGGATGGATTTTTTTTTCAGTTCATTTAAGGCTTTTCAGGCTTGTAATCGGTGTACTCCTTACTGTTGTTTGGTTTTAGCCTTTGGTCCTGTCGCATTCCGATGCTGCGTTAAAAATCCTGAAATATTTAATAAGCACGTCTTCAGCTTTTATTCTCAGTGCAAGTATTTGAGGAGGATAAAGCCAACTGCTGGAGTCTGGCAGACTCCTTGGGCAGTGGTGGGGTGAGCGGAGCCGGGAGCAGTGCCCCATGGTGCTGCACCAGGTCAGAGGCTGGTGGAGTTGAGCCTTTCTACTGTTCCGTGGAGCCCCGTAAGCACACAAGCTTTGTTGCACAAGTGGTGTTTGTCTTCAGCTATGGGGATCTTGTAGGAAAACAGGAACAGTGGGGTCAAGGTGGGTGGCACTTAGCCAGATAACAAGCCGCGGTTGGCACGTAGCCCCGGTTTTTGAGCTTTATTGAAGATGCAGCTGGTGGTGAGCAAGAGACAAATTAACTTAATGCCTCACATCTCATCTTTTGGGCAGTGAGGAACAGCTCTGGTTGAGCTTTATTTGGGGTTTAAAAGCAGTTTGGCTTTGAAGAGAGATTACAGGTATTCCGGTAGGGACCTTGCTGAAAGGCAGAGTGCTGATTTGATGGCATGCTAATGTTGGCTTTTCTGTCAGAAATTACCTCATGCTAGCCTAGGCTCTAGGCAGAGTACCAGCCTTCAGTTCCACGTGCTTAACGATGTACTTGCAAAGCCAGTCCTTGCTGAAATGGATTTTTGCCACTATTTTCTGCATATGGTGTAAAAAACAGATTTTCCTACAGTTTGTTCTTTGTTTCCTTTAGCCTTCTGCTTTTGTGCATTGCTAGGAAATTGGATGAGATGTCGTTCAAAAAACGTTGCTGATATTTATATGAAGTTCTGGTTTCTGATGGAAATACGTTCAATGATTTCATGAGCAGAGCACCAAGCAAGGTTAAATAACACTAAGGTTATAATACGAACCTGAGGAAACAAAGGAAATCCAGGTCTCAGTTGACAATCCAATCCTTAGTTTGCCCTTTTGTTCTGCTATAAATTATTTACAAAAGGCACAGCAGCACCAGTTCACAGATAGCCCATTGGTCATAACCCTTTATTTTTACATCTTCTGTAACTGTATGAATGGAAAATAATGCTTTTGATACTCTTACATCACAAGCAGTCCTTCTCAAAGCTGCATGGGACCATGCATATCCTATACAGTTATCTCAAATGCATTTATTATCCAAATCTGGACTTCACAGTACAGAATTTTGTATTTAGTCATAATTGTTTGTAAGCCTGCATGTTTTTATGTATGAAGGAGTACGATAAAACCAGGATCTCAGTTTCTGGCTTAAATCTCTAGTTGGACAAGTAGCAGGTAGCAGGAGTACTGATAACAACGTTAACAATCTTAATGAGGGAAGAGTTTTGTATAGAGCTCGATAGAGCTACCTTGGCTGGACAAATTTGTAATTGTTCAGCACTGTGGCTAACTCCGTCCGTACTAATTGCTTTTGCAAGCTTCATTTGTAGCAGCAAAACCAGTTTTTTTGAAAGAGGGCTCCAAAATTATGTTCATTCTTGCACTGAAACTTTATTATGCCTGCATTCTGCTCTTGACAAGTATAGAAAAGGAGCTATGAATACCTGATAAATAGGGTTAATAATTTTAACAATACCTCAGCTCTAACAGGAGCACTGTCAGGCTGGTGCTGCACCAGTGTAAAGGATTTGAAGAAGGGAATGCTAGTACAACCAAGTCTGAATAGTAATTCTTATTTTTATGCTTGAAACGCTGATTTAATCACTGGTTTTCTCCATTAAACTACTTTATATCGACATCTTTCATTTTTCTGTCCTTTGAAGGTGGTAAATATGATTGCCGTTTTATCCATTTTTGTTATAAATGAAACAGACTTCAGAGCGTTTGGCTGTGCATCAGTTGTTGGAATGCTGCCATACACTAATGCAGACTCCCCACTGTGAGCCCAGTGAAGAATTATACTTTGATTCACCAGATTGTATTAAATAGTCCAGCTGTTGGGATTTGAAAGATAGTTACCTCCAAAGTGAAATAAAAATGAACTTGGCATTTATGGCTTTGACCATTTTTATAGTGTTGGGCAATCAGCTTTTCAGAGGTAGCACTTTTTAAAATAACCCTCTTCTGGTTACACCGCTTTAAAAAGTTTAATTTGCTGTAACATTCAAAATACTCCACCTTGTATTTTCCGGAATGATTGGCAACTTTTGCATAAAATAAGCATTATTTGCCTTATGAAATCACTAGCTTCTGATGATAATCAAATGAGCCTGAAACTGTATCTATTAGCGCCAATTTCTGAATTAATTAACTTATACCGAAGTTCTAATGTTAAGAGACAATTCTTGTAATTAAAGCTTGAACGTGGAATTTCATTTGATACATCCAGTACATCTCAGCAGCAAACTGAGTAAATTCTTCCTGAAATGGCAAGTGCAACGACTGTGGTTTCTCTGATCGTTTACTTATTTTTAACCTGTACATTTACTCTCCCCCACTCAGGTAGAGAGAGCCAGCACACTCTCAACCCCATGCTCCAGTTGTTGAGTGGGGTGACCTCTTTTCTCTTCCTCGTTTCCTCTAGGACAAAGACCGTCACAATAAAGGGCAGTTCACAGCAGATGGATCCACTAGATGAATTTCTTTCTTTGGCCTCCAGTTGATTCTACTTTTTCCTTTCAAGAGTGTTACCTTAGCGGTATGGAAGGCCATTCCTTATGAGTAAGCATGAAAAATAATAATTAAACAAAACAAAACAAAAGCCTCTGAACTACTAAAAACAGTTGCATTCAGCATCTGTTCAGTTTGGCTTCCCGTGAGAGCTGAACCACGTGCCTGTGTAGGACCTTTCTGTGCTAAGGTTTCTGCTCCTCTCCGTTTCAGTGGCTGTGGCCGTGTCAGTGCAGACGTAAGGCTCTGCCTGCCTGAAGAGGCGCTGAGCGTGCAGGTGCCACTGCCCTGCGGAGTCTCTCCAAGCACGTCTGGTTACGTGCCCACAGGTACACAGGGCCAACATGCCATGAAACCATGGGCAGGGGAAGCTCTACGCCCCGGTGTAAGCTGCCTGCCTGCCCGATGGCAAGGTGGGTCCTGAGGGCAGCCTGCAGGTGGCAGGGGAACACCCTGGCTTGTGACACGTTCAGGTCAGGCTTTCCCCGTGTTTGCCTTGCTCTGTGCAGGTGTCTTCTAGCTAATCTAAGGGTTTACCCGCACATTTTCAACGCTAGTACGAAGCTTTTGAATATAAACAAGTGCTTTTTGTGTTTGTGCCAGCCTCGAGAAATAACCCTGGTGGCTCTGACCTTTCCTTCCTCGCTCAGAGGGCTTTTCCTCTGCAACAACCTGTGCTGTAAGCAATCGAGACACAGCCCCGTTCTGAAGTAGGGAGCGTAGGTCTAAAGCCCCTCTGTACTTCAGCAAATCCAGTGGTGAACTTTCAGAACTGGTTTCCGCTCGCTCCCAGTGAGACCACTGGCAGCCTGCTGGTGCTGAGCTGCAGCAGAAAACGTGGTTATGGTGCCACCAGCTCCCCATCGTGCAGTAGGGTGCAAGCTGCTCAGGGTTGCAGGCATGGAGAAGAAGCCGTGTTCTCCTTCCAGGACCAGTAGCCTCTAGGTGACAGAAACTGGTAGCGTTTTCTCTGGGTGGTGTGACTGTTGTGTTGGACATGGGCAACCTAAATCCAGTGCAGTGAAAAGAAATTCTTAAGATTATCTTTAAAATTATTCTTTCATAGTCTAAGTTTGTTTCTCCTGTTAAATATCTTACAGGGCTGGCTTCATTGATTCAGGAAATGTGACTGTTGCATTTTGTGCACTGCTACCTGTGTGTAGGGGCTGTAACGTGTAATAGATTTATAACCCGTTCACTAGTCTGGTAGACCTATTCTGGTCACATATACTACTGCAAAGAGAAATGCTTTTCTGTATATTTATATTCTTTTTCCTAAATATGTGAAGTGTTACCCGTATTCATGTATTTATTCTTTTTCCTTTAGATCGACTAGTCACACGGAGTCTACAAGAAAAGCTTCTAGTAGTGAAAAAGGGACAGAATCCATTGTAGTTTTAGATCCTGTTGCCACCAGTGGGGATCAGATGTCTGAAAACACACCGCATCAGAACAAAACGAGAGAAGAAAAAAGCAAGCCACTGCCTAAAGAAACTAACGTAGAGAAAATGAAAGAGATAGACGACAGTTCTAACTGTTGAAACCCGTTCTGAAAAACGCCGTAACTTTTGGGAATCATTATCTGGACATGTAAATTGCTTAGGTGTGTTACTAGGGGCTACAGTCTGTACTCCAAAGTTTGCAGTAATGCAGGTTGAAATGGTCTTTTGTATGCAGTTTTGTTACAAGCATTAGTGTTAAACAACTATGTATCACTCAAAATCCCTTTCCCACTTTAGTTTTGCAGGTATGGTTAATGTTTTCCTAGATATTGACCGTTACCTTCCTTTTTCTTAAAACTGTGTTTGAAAAGGCTTTTTTTAATTATTCTTTTATTGAGAAGATCCTTCATTAAAGGACCATTCCAAAGCTTGCTGGGAGCCCCTTGCATCCCTCTTGAACTGGCTTTGGGTTAGACCTTACGAAGGTGTTTACACTCAGCTTTAGTATAGGGGTATTACTAAAGAAAAAACAAACAAAAACAAACAGGTTTTAGACTCATTGCTTTAAGAACACTTTGATACCTACCTAAAACAAGGTCTTGTGGATCTCCTTACTGCCTTCTCCACACAGGCCACTTTGATGAAATTGAAAGCACAAGCATAACACTTCTGTTTCAGTTTCCCCAGTAGAGAGCTAGCCCAGACTGAAAAGCAGAGGCAGTGCGGCATGTCTCTTTGGTACCAAGACTTCTGGTCAACGGCAGATAGAGACTGGTGCTCTCATTTGGATTAGCAGCTCTTCAAAGGAGGATTTATCTCCTTTTTTTTTATTTTTTTATTTTATTTTATTTTGTCTTATGTAGCAGTTTGGTACTGATGCAGCTGGAATCTGCATGTGCTGCTGCAAAAAGTAAGTTATCCTAGGTTCCTGTGAGTGTGGACTATGTTTGGGATTCAGTCATTCAAGGGTTGCAAGTTATTTGGAATCAACGTTTTTGAGAACTCCCAGGTAAAACCCAGTAGCATAAATAAAGATGCCTTCGCTTTGAACCTAGTACAGAGTGGTGGCATTAAGATCTTCATTCGGTAACGCTCTGGATTTCTGTATTGGTAACACAAATCCCGCTTTCCCTCAGCACTTATTCCCTATGAGGACAGTGAGATAGGTACCTAACTGATCTGCTGCACTGCCAGTTCACTTGCCATTGTAGTTTCTTTTTAAATCCAACGTGGTATCGCATTCTTTTATAATGAACAAACAAATGTAATCAGGGATTTACCTAAGGAAGATCAGTGTAACTGAAAATCGGGCGGTCTCATACCTGAATGCACTTGGGTTATTTTTTATTTAATGATTTGAAACATTGATAGTATTGGAGGATGAATGTTCAGAGTTTGTTAGTTTGGCTCTGCATGCAGTTGTCTGGTGCTTTTCCTGAAAATAAAATGATAGTAACGAATGTGGTAGTTTCACATCTTTTTTGGTGTTTTTGCATGTTTGCTAAGAAAATCTTGGATTTGATCTAATTACTGAATATGTTTAATTCCTAAACTTAGGGAAATTTGTCTCCTTATTTGATACCTTGCTTTCTGGAGGGCAGCGGTGGTTTTGGTGGTTAATTTTTCACTTATGTATCTGTTACACTGAATTTTAAATGCAACATTTTATATATGTATTTTTCCTCAAATTACTATTGCTGTATTATATGTTCAAATTTTCAAATGATTCCAAACCAGAAGTTTTAAAAAGTTCTTTTAAGCTATTTGTTACCTACGATATAAATTATTTATTTATCTTTTCACTGTTGCTTATTAAAAAGACTACTGACAAGTTTCCCAGACCTTGTGAAGTTGACTTGTTATTCCCTGCCTCAGACTGAAGCAGGCTTCCTATTGATGCAAATTACAGCTTTGTGCCCTACATTTGGGGTTTGCACTGATGCACTTGTATTGATAGCTAGCTCGAACTGGAGCAAAATTTCCCTTGTAGGCTAGATCTAAGAGCAGCATTGAGGTTGTGCGGGGGGGTGGGGAGGGGCTGGAGCAGCATAACAGTCAAGGCCTTTGTTTTTTGTAAAATGTGTTTTTTTTTACTGTTTGTCAATAGCTTACTCTTTGTGTGGAGAGAGATCTCTACTTTCTCAAAACAAACATTTAGTTTTGAAGTTAACACAGAAGTATTTGTTTGGTCAACTTGTAAATACAGCACAGAATTTTGTAGTATTTTCAAACTGTAGTCACTGTTCAGTTATCTTGGTTTCAGCTGGAAGTAATGGGCTTCTGGGAAAAGAAGCTAATATTTGAATGCTTAAATTTTTTAGCTGAAGTACTTGAAAATAAATGGATTAAGTAGCAGGCAATATATGAGTTGCTTACCAAAATTAGTTTTTAGAAATTTACCCGAAAGTTAATTTGGGGGGCAACCTAGGTCAGCGTGCTGTTATCTGGGAGCTGTGCAGGCAAACTGTGAACCTGCAGGGCTGGCTGAGAGAGCTGGGGAGGTAACGAATCCTGCTCTGGGGGAGGAATTATATCAGATGCTTCTTTTTCTGGCTGTGTTTCTTCAGCAAAATCAGGAAATTCAAAATTCGCTTCAGACCCTGTAACAGAAGAGAAAAAAAGAAGTCTGTTCTCATGTTTGCTGAGATTCAGTTTCTTGAAAGGTTCTCTGATGCACTCAGAATATACGTTTTATTTTTTTTATTTATATTTATTATATATATATATATATATTTTTTTTTTTAAGAAAAAAACTTCCACACGATGCTTACACAAGTCTCTAAACACCATTAAAAGTCTGGGCCTAAGAAACAAGGGAGCAGCACTGCTGCACTTTGCAGGAAGAGGACACGGTGCAGGCCAGGTTGGCTGGGGCTCTGGGCAACCAGATCTAGTGGAAGGCAGAGGGTTGGAACCAGATGGTCTTTAAGCTCGCTTCCAACCCAAACCATTCTATGATTCACAACAGCCTGAGCTTGGTATTTATGATGTTCCCTTCTTTGCTAATCATCCCACCTTGCTGCTCACCACCTTGGCTCTGGCTGCCCCCTTTTTTATTTTTATTTATTTATTTGAACATCCTTCTTCCTCTGCACCTCCTGCAAAGGTTCCCATCGGCTGTCTGTGTCTGCATGGCAGCAGGCAGAGCTGAGGGCTCCTGTTGTTGTGGTGCTCCTGGGCCCAGCTGCAGGCCTGCTTCAGGCGGTCCTGGGGGGACTCCTGATGGGTCAATGTCACCTCCCAGCTCCGCACCACTTAGGGAGTCCTCCACTGCTCAGCTCTCCAGTGTATTTTGTAGCTCGCAGCCCAGCCAAATGAAGAGTTTGGTATGCGGCTCAGACATGCTATCTCGATATTTCCCTGCTGTTGATTTAGTTATTGGATTTTATTTCTGCCAAATGATTAACGGTTTCGGGAATTGATGCTATTTCATTTTATGAGATATAGTTTTAAATATTTGTCAAACTCAAGCTCTTTTGTTTAGACTACCTCCATTTAAATAGGGAATATATTAATATTGTTGAGGCAGTTCAAGGTCACAGTTGTTTATAATTATCTGTCTTGCTTTTGAAAACATTCTGTGAAACTCATCAAAATGAATTTGTTTCTATTTTATTTATAATGGCTATAAATGAGCAAGTGGGAGATTTCCAAAATTCGTAATATTTTTCAGTATTTTATAAAAAAAATACTTTGTTATATAATGCTTGCATGTGAAATGCTGATATGCCATTCACAGAACATAAAATGATGAGAAACGAGATCAAATGACTTAATTCTCCTTCGTTTTTTTTATTTTACTTAGCCATAATAAATTTGTGCAAACCCTTTCCTTCACTTCTTCTGCTTCTTCCCCTCAAGACTGTATCCCTTTATTCTGTCTTGATTGATACCTGAGCAAGTGAGAAGTGGCTCTAATGACCAGTTAAGTATTTAACAGCATAGAAAATGGTGTATGAAGAATATGCAGATCATGAAATGCAGACAGATGCATACAAGTAGCTAAGGCTACTGTTGTGCATCCTCAACTTGGATTTTTCTTGGGTTTTATTTAGTGCTTAACCATGCAATTGTAGCTTTCCAAACGCGTTTTGCTGGACGTGGAACACAAAGGGGTTGTGAAATGACATTTTGTTAGCAATATATGTTTAGGGGCTTGAGGGAGGTGGGGTATTTGGCCTAAAATTCCATTTTGGCAGCTTTTCGGAGTGTTATATGCGTGGTTTTTGTTTTGTTCCTTTTGCACCGTGGGCTTCAAGACTCCTACCAATTAATTCTGGAAAAAGGCTTAATGTAGGCTACTCCTCAAGAAGGGGTCTATTTTAACATTCAGTAAACAGATAATCCATTAGGACAACAATATACATTGTGGCAAGTGCTATCCTAGGTTTTTTTTGTCAGCGCTTATTTATAGTCTTTTGATTTCGCTTCCCTCCTGTGGTGCAGTTTCAATCATTCTCCCTCCAATCTTTGTTCTCGTATTCATTGCAAGCTGAAAACAAAGTAAGAAAGAAGCTCATACGTAGCGTTCTATTCTTGGCCAGTTCTTCCTCTATAGCAAGAAGGCGGTTGTATTTGGTCACCCTTTCTCCACGGGAAAGACCTCCCAACTTGATAAACCTGGCACCCAGTCCAACAGCCTTAAAACAAGAAAGTGCGTATTTTAAAACTATATGGTTTGGGAAGTGATGTCATTTGTAATTATTATACACGGCATCCTACTTCTAACTTTACAATCTTATCTTTTTACAAATAATAAATGTCCTTGATGAAAGACTTGCTGGATGCAAACAATTTTCACTGGCATACAATAGGAAATTTTATTTGTAAATGTCGCTTTAATACAAAAGGCTAAATATTATCAGTGTTAATTTTTTATATACAGTATTATTACCATTCAGAAATGTTTTAACTCGTATTTTTTATAAACTAGTGCAAGCAAATAGATTCTCTGCACTTTTGTATATACTCCCTGATTTGGCAAATTTTCTGTGTGTTCTCTTCAGACTCAATTAACTCTCTGTGGGGGGAAAAAAAGCAACTCTAGAAAAAGCCCATTTCGTAAAATGTTGTTTCTTTCTCACACAGAAACAGGCTTTCTCCTAAAAAAAATAGTTCATGTTAAAAGCAGTATTTTGGCAATTCTGCAATTGAACAGCTTTCAATACTTACCAGATCCACAAGGCTATCATCAGAAGATTCTCCATCTGGACTTCCTAATATGGTAATATGTCTTTGACCTATATATAACAGGAGTGTAAAACCTTCATTAGTATATATTTTATAAATTCGACACATAAATTGGACTTCTTTTTTTTTTCATTCCCCCCCCCCCCCCCCCCCCTTTGGGCATTCTATGGTTAAATGCGAGCAGGAGTAAAACCAATGAAACCCATCTCATAAAAATGTACACTGTATTAGTTTGCTACCACTATGGCACTAACAGTATGTTTTCTTTTATTTTCAGCATGGATAAGGGAATATCTAACATGCTATCCTACAACTTATCTCTAGCTGATGTTTCTGGTAATGTATTCTACAAGCCAGGAGGCTGTTCTATTTATTTTAAATACGCTCTTTACTATAGCAATGATTTTTCTTTCCTATAAGTTTACCCTCAGGACTGCATGAATGTTTAGATTGCTATTTACTCACTTTGATATAGTGATTCTGGGCTTTTTGAAGGAATAAGGAGAAGGAAATTATAAAATTGGATACATTAAATTTGTCCATCTATTCCTTGGCTATAAAGGTAAATAAAGAAAAAAAAACCTGCACAAGTACTGTTACCACAGAGGCTCAATAATAGGTAGTCAATCATCTATGTAAACTGCAGTTTTAAACATTTTGGACTTGTTTGGATTTCTTAATTATTAATGCTAATATTAGTCAAAATTCAGATTAGTATTATTCAGATCATTTGTTTTATTTAAATTCTATTAGCTATCTGTACAACACTTATCTGCAGTGTCAAAGGGCATCCACATTCAAAACATCCACAATATATTAACTTGCTATAGTTGGAGCCTGTTTTAAGCTCCCAAACAATATTTGTGAATCAAAACATGAATTTTAGTTTCTTCTGACAAACGCTTTCTAAATTTGAAGTGGTGATTATTAAATAAAAATATGTAATATTTATGGATGTAGCAACACTATTTATTGACTTGTAGGGTTTGAAAGCAAGCACTTTACTCACCATCTAGAAGTCCAGTAAATTCTATGAGGTCTGATACCTTGGTTTGATTAATATATTTTAGGACAACACCACTGCACATTGGTACATTCATGTTCTGGTCTATTTTAATTTTGGAAATATTTGTGGCAGCATCTTCAGCAATCAGGTAACATTTGGAACCAAGAGCACAACAAATGTTATTCCATTGTTGTCTGTCCTGCATAAACAATCAAGTAAATATCTGCAGTTTAAAACAACAAAATGAATGAAAAACATAATTGAGATAAAAATTAAAAAATAAAATACAAAATTAGTTTGTCCTTTCATCCTAAAGATACTCTCCATATAAGCATATGTTTTATATTTTAAATCTGTTAAGCAAATAAAAATAAAATACTGGAATTTTGTTTGAATTTTAAGATTTTCCTAGAAAACAAACATTCTAATCTGGAATTAATCTAAGCTAGTTACACACAGGCACAGTTTTAAATATTTCAAATTAATTGTATGAGTTTGCTATTTTAATTACCTTTCCTGACTTGTATTTATTTTTCATGGACTATAAAATAATTGTCCATTGCTTTATTTAAAGGTCTCATTGTTGTGATAATATGTGAAGTGTCATAATCTTTATTTGACTATAAAATAAGGAAACAGGAGGCAGCCATAGATTCAGTGACAGGTATGTGGAGAGGATGATCAGACCTACAGGGAACAGCCAAATACAACACTCTCTTTCTAGCAAAGCTCCATTTTTAGGGTCTTTGTTTCTTGATTTTAATGCACTGAGATTTAAAGCAAAATAGAGGATAAAAAACGTGTAAATAATTTGAAATAAAAAAAAATACAAATTATTTTTCTTTATGTCCACAGCATGCAAAGTTCTCATATTAAATACACATTAATTTTCTAGTTAATAATTCTGATAGTGATAATTCTTGTTGTATGGATCACACAAATTTGTACCTATATACTTGCAATCTGTATGAAAGTCCATTCCTATGAAACTTTCAAAGCCCCTGTGTAACAGAAAATGAAGTTTTTGATGCATGGAAAATGCTTAAACTTAAGAACTAAAGTGGTCTGCTGTCTGGAATTGCTGAATTAGTACCAGAGCTAATCTTCAAGGACCTAATTATCTGTGGCAAGGATGTGGCTTAGGTAAACTTTGCAGATTTCTGAGGCGGTGAGGAGGGGAGGCGTTTTCCCTTACAGTACTCTATTTCAAACTTGACTTCACTATCTGTAGCAATTCTTCTGCAGACAATTTTAACTATATTTTTTCATAAGAATTTTCAAGAAAGTTTGCAGCCCAGGCACGAGTGGGGAATAATCTGGTGTTTTGGAATATAGGAGTCAGTTTGAAACAGTGCAGGGAAGCAAGGTTGCCTAGAGTAAGTGAGGTAACAATATACACCGATACTTGAAAAATAAGCTTTTAAAGTTTCAGCTAAAAACTGGATTTTGCAGATCATCTGTTTCAGAATTACTGATTCAGGCACTTGGCAGATTCATAAAGACACTCTCGTTCCCCCTTCATTCATATTCATCTTTTTTTTTTTTTTTAAAAAAAGAACAAAAGTCATATACTTATGTTTAAAAAAAGGTGTACAATTCCACAGCAACAATAAGTTTTTATTAAGTTGTGCATCTGTAGTATCTAGGTCGCAATTGTAGCTTCTGCTTCAATTACATTTTTATCTTTTTTGTAATATATGGAAGCTGAATTGTATGCATAAATGCTAATATTTGAGGTTGTGCAATTTCTTTCATCCATCAATAATCTGGTACCATGCTTAAGAGTATTCTACTTTATCATTGTAATCTATTGCCCATATTCAGTTAACCTCTCGAACTTTGATCACAGTGATAAAATACAGTTTTAAAATTCTGCTGAGCAATGGTGCCAGTTACAGGTTTGTTCTCGCTTCGGGTATAAATCTCAATTGTAAAGAATAGCTGCAATGTGAATTTTTTTTCAGTTGTTCTAAGAAATATATAACTATGTCCAAATTATCAGTTTCTCCTGTCTAATGTAATAACACTTATATATCACTTGAATTTTAAAATTGTATTGTAAAATCAAATTACAATTATTTACTTAAATAAGAAGGAAAATGTAATAAAAATTACTGTGGTTTAGCAACCCCAATCAGTTAAAAAAAAAAAAAAAAAAAAAAAGCATTTTCCTGTTATTCCTTAAAATATTTGTACTATCCACATTCTGTTCATGCCAAAATTATTTTCTATCAGAAATTAGGTCAAACATTTTGAAAAATGTTATTGCCAGTTACAGATATGCACATGAATTATCTACTTTTTTTTTTTTTTTATACTGGTATTTCTGTCCCTAAACACTCTGGAAATGGAAGCTTCATATTTTGCATGTTTGGTAAAAATGTGAAAAATTCAGTGGTCTCACATAAACTATCTTACCTCTTTCCTTAAGGGATCTACTAATGCAATAATAGAAGGAAATTTATTAATCAGTTCCACATACATGTCAACCATTTCATCAGGACTTTTGAATGTTCCAGTAAGTATTTCATATTTCCCTTTAACCTAGTAAGTAAAAAATGCAAAAGATAAGAGTGGTAATACTTCAAAAAAAATAGTAATGTAAGCTTGCAGGTCTTGTAACACCAACATCTCCACGAAGGCAGTGGATTGTGTGTTCTTCAGTAAGTACGTATCCACTTGTCTACTTTATTCTATGTCTATGTGCACATTGTTACAGAAATATTTGCCTAAAGTAACAGTACATTGCAGTGGTCTCATGCCAAAGATATCATTCCCAAAACAAGGGAGATCTCTTTCAGCATTTTATTGGCAATGCTGAGTTTTACACAACTTTGTCATAAAATTGGCAGTATTTGGTATTTTTATTATATCTTGTATGAAAAATCTTTGTACTTAAAAAAAAAAAAAAAAAAAAAAGGTTAACTCTTATTCCTCATTTTCATTAAAAATATTCTTGTGAGAAAGATGCATACCCTCAGTACTCAAAAGTAAGACAATACCCTTCCTTGCTTCTTTGTCCTCTCATAAAAAAAAAAAAAGTTTTCAACTAGTCTCATCATTATGGGAAGTATAAGCTGCAACATACGAGGATGATTAAGGGTCACTGACACTGTCAAACTGTGCCAGAAAAAAACACTGCTTTACTGACTTTAACAGTACAATAACAAAGTTACAGAACTGCTGATAGTAATTACTGATAATTCATTCATTACGATTTTGCTCATTCTGAAATAGGATTAAGACATCATAAATTGTCAGGCGAGCAACTGTTTCACAAAATATACTACTAGTGTAAGATTTGCTGATATCGTATACCTAAACACAAAATTTCATTGAATACTAAACCAAATAGAATAGCAAGTTTCTTTTTCTGCTTAAAAAAAAAAAAAAAAAAGATCTTGGAAATAGAGGCAAGAACATGAGGACTTCAGCTGGAGATAAACACACTTTATCTTAAATAAACTTGACAAATTAATAAACAGAGAAAAGGAATAAAGCTGGCTGATGCAGATAGGCTTACATCACTTGAAAGTAAAGGTTAAATCATGAAAGTAACAGATTTTTGCAGGCAGGACACAAGGCATAAAGGGGGGTTGCCTTGGTCCACTGAGCCTTATTCCAGGCAAGGTGCATCAGTATGCTGGTACAGCTGCAGAGGAGGAATGCGTGTCAGCATTCTCACGGCTCCCACTGCACTGGGTGACTGGAAGGAGGTCTGCGTGGCTTGTCTCCTTGCTCTTACAATCCAGTAACGTATCTGCTACACTTGTAGGACTGATTCAAAGATAATTTATAAATGCAGAGACAAAACTTTTGGTTTGCTTGTGGAAAACAGATTTGGAAGCTTCGAAGTGAGTTTGCAATACAACAGCAAATTGTTAACAAATTTCTATTTATTTAAAATAAACCAACAAAACATATACTGAAAATAACTTACGTAATCCATTAATTCATGAGCAGCACAATTTATTGCTAAATGCATGTCTGTTCCTAGCTCCAGACCTATGTTGTTGCAAGCTGTTTGCATTAGGAGTAGAGGTTGTTCTAGATTATCCCATCCTGTTATTAGGCAACCTAAGTGTGATACTCTTTTTAAGGCCGGTGGCTGGAAATAAAACAAAAATAATCTATTTATTTACACATAAATAATACTCACATGTGTATTCACTGTCATTACAACCTGCCTTCAGTTATCAAAATATAAATCTGTTCTCACAAATTGCAGTAGGAGTTTTAAGGACAATTCTCTATGAATGAAGGTTTACCAACTACTAATAGATAGAAAACTTATCATCCTTGGAAATGCGTCTAATCATGTAGTTCCCATTTTTATGGCCAGTACTGGTTTACAAAAATTGCTTCAGGCTCAAAATAAGTCTGACTAAAATGAAGTTGTCACTATTGTAAAGAAAAGCCTAGGAAACTTTAGTAGACAGTCCTTCATTCTGACACCAACGCACTGAAAAAACAGGTATAACTTCTTGTTTTAATGATTCCTTTCACTGCCTATTTTGTCATTTGTCCTTTTTTTCCCTCAAAAAAAAAAAAAAATCAAATTAGCATGATGTTTTATCACTTTAAAATTCAGTCCCACTTCTATCTCCTTTAGTTTTCTCCTATTGAAATAAATTCTTTTTTTTTTAGAGAATCTAATGCATCGCTTCCTTAGGTTTACCTTAAGGAATTAACTTTAGCTTCCTACTGCGCTACATGGAGAGAGAAGAATGTGGAAACTAACCACCAGAAAAATAGTGGCTAGCTGATTAGCAATGACAGATTTTATGTTGTTTAAGCAACAAAACAGTGTGAAAACTTCTGCTCATCCTGTCTTGTATACTCCACAAATGCAACAGTTCTTACCTGGTAATATTTTAATTAGTTCAGAAAGGAAAGCAAAACCAGCATGGCATTTCCAGCTATTTTTTTGAAAACTCATCAATAAACTACAGATTTCAAAGTTAAACAAACAAACAAACAAAAACAACAACAACAAACAGCAACAAAGATCGTTTGAATCAGTTAAAAATAACGCCCTGCCACTACTGCAAGTGCTGTCCTTCAGCTACGTGTTCCTATCTGCCATTATTGATAACCTCACAGAGGAACTGGGAACTTAACGTAGCATGACTAAGATGGGAGTCGTTTCCAGAGTTAGCAAAGAGCACAATATGCAAGTCTTGGAGGTAATAGTTTTGGGCTTACAAGAACAAAGGGCATGTATTCTGCCAGTGCTACAGGCCCCCATTTGGACGACTTAACAAGGTTTTCCATGTAAGCAAAATGTCTAGGTTCCAGAAGAATTCCCTTTATGTTAATGTTCTGCAGGAAGGCAAAGTATAGGCAGAGGCATCTAAATTACTATGTAAAATATGGGCATTTCGAGTATTTAAAAGTCTTGCCTTGACCTTTCCAAAGTAGTAATGTAGATTAATGTTTCATTTCTTAAGAACATTTTGGTTCCCTGCTGTTGTTAATACCTTGTTGAAGGCTTAAAATGAAAATCTCTTTTCTTACCAGAGCTTTCTTCCCTGTATTATGTGCTTTGCCTTTCTTACTGTCTGCTAGTTGAGGACTGGGCTGTTGGGAAGGTAGGAAGAAAGAAACAGTGAAGAAATGCCATGGAAAAGCCCCAAAATGACAAAGAGATATTAGATTAAAAAAGAAAAATCTCTATTTTTTAGACCACAACTCTGAATTTTAAGTCTAAAGAGACTGCAAGTATTTAATTTAGGATATAGCATTCAAGACAAAGAAATTATGAGCAACTATCTGGTTTTATTTTGTGGTGGTAATTCATTTCAAATGCTTATTTTTATCTTGGCATTACCCTAACCATCATCTGTTTTTCAAAATACTCCCACCTACCTATCAGTAATACCAGGGTTCTAGCAAATGATAATCTAGAGTCTGTACTAGGAGAAATCTAAAAACCTCACTTTGCAAAAAGCAAATACAAATACCGAGCTTGGTATTCTACTGCAATAATAATACTTTAACAAATATATGTTACGTGTGTGTGAGACTTTGCAGGAACCATATGTTCATTCTGATACCGTCCTTTCCTAGTGGACCTTTCCTGGTTCAAATAATGAAGTAGCAGGTCTTCCAATGCCTAGAACAATGCTTTATTCTATCTTCATTAATTTAATATCACTAAATGGCCAATGTTTTATTCATCTGTCAGAGAAACAAATCTTCTGTTCTGTGTCACAAGACTAAACGTATTAACGTGCTAAATGTTCTATGTTTAAGCTCAAATAGACAATAGTAGTAGAAATGTCAAATGAAGTATATCACATTGTTAACACATTTTTATTGTACCACTTTCCCTGCAGGCTCCAACAGTCTCATCACTTCTTTCTGTATATCCAGAACTCTTTCTATGCCCTGAAATGAAACAACAGTATTCTTCAAAAGACAGATAAATTCTTTCACTTTAACAGCTTAAATCAGAAAAGAGAACACACTTCTGAATGCAGACCTTAATATAAAGTCTTAAAAAAAAATAAAATCTTAATCACTGTCCATGATGGTGATTTCTTTAAGAGTTCTTAACTGGAAACTCTGACAACATTTCCAGGAAGCAGGAAAAGAATTGCTGTCTTTGTTTTTTTACATTGGGGAATGGAAGAACACTCCAATTAGATGAATCCACTGCTTTTAACACAAGGCTGTTTTTCCTTTTCTGCTGAGTTAGGAGAAGTTTAATGCTAACTTTGTAAATCACAGTTCACGTTTTCTAAAACTGTGCCAGTAAAGGCAAACTGAAGGGGGCAGAAGTCAGTTACAGCTGACAACATATCAATGCAGAAGGACCTGCTATGCTTGCTGCACTTCAGCAAGTAGCTTGCTACTTTCCCATGAGCACGAGGAGGCATTAAGTCTTAGAGGTACAGAATTGGTAACCTTATTAAGAGCTCTTGGTGACAATTCTAAAAATCTAAAGGAATAGGAAAAAGAAAGAGAATCGAGCTCAGCTATTTGTTCAGGTCACCAGCATACAAAGTAGAAATCACAGCCCTAATGTAGGCATCTTGTGCAGATACATTCTTTAATGCAACACATGACTAAACAAAAAGAGGGTGCTGACCCGGTCTGTCTCATCCATCCTTCTTGCCCCTTGAATAGATTTTGTTCTGCTTTGTATTCCTGTCTATCTTCACTATTTAATTTTTAAAGAAATCTGTTCCCAAAGATTTTAAGGCTCTGCTGTGAATTTGTTGAGTTGTGTTGTATGCGCTGCAGATCAACTCACACTATTTATAATCTACTAATAAAAAATCACATTTTAAAAAAGACTAGGCTGTTATTGTTGTATAACAGAATTCTTTTACATCTTCTTCAGTGCACCATTTTTCCTGTATATTAACACATGCATTTTAAACTTAAAATCTTCATGTATCTTCATTTAAATCTTCATCTTTACTTCTTTTAATGTTTCTTGTGTTAGAACTCTGCACTAACATTCGTTAGAACTTTGACCTTGTGAGTAAACAAAAAATTAAAAATATAGAGTCTAAAGATTGTATTGAAAAGATCTATATACTCACATATATACTTTATGTGGAATTTATAGAATATACATTTATATTTATTAAACAAAAATGAAACAGTACCTGTCTGAGTGATAACTGAGCTGGTGGTATGAGCATAAGTTCTTTCACTAATTTCAGTTTTGCAGGTGAAAATTTTTCACAGTTCAACAGAGTAATCACTGGACGTGGCAGAGTCATTTCTTTAGGTGAATCCTGTAATTGGGAGTACCATATGAAAAAAAAGTGTATATATTTTATATTATATATATACTATATATATATATATATATATATAATATATATATATATATATATATATATATATAGTATATATATTTATATATACTATATATATTTTAGTTATGGAACAGGGCCAGTTCAAAGCCTGCTATAGACAACTGTCTTATGGATGTACTTTATGAGGTATATTTAATCCCACTTTCGTGAGGGACTCCTGATTTCAAAATTCTAGAATTCTGGTAATTGGAATAAAATAAACAAAATGACCAAAGTCTAACACACCTGATTATATTTCAGCAGTGCTATATGTAAATACAATGGGATATGATTAATAGTGGCACCAGCCTTAGCTACAGCAAGTGATGTTCCCCCAATAGCTAAGCTGCCACAAAGCACTGGTTCAATGGGTTCTGCAGGTGGGAGTGTTCTCTCTGTACTCGACGTCTTCTTCCCTGTGAGACAGAGTAGTAGCAAAACATTTTATTGGTTTAAAACATGTACTTACATACCGTAGTTGTGTAAGTAAACAAAAAGTCAAGTTGTGGTAGTGTAGTCAATATATAACATAAGAGTTGGTTCATTTTTTACCTTAAACTTGTCATTTGTTTTATATGAAATGACCTTACAAGTAAGTAAGGTATCTGTCCTCACTCTGATTCCAAATGTGATTCAAATCTCCATTAGAAATCTTTCAGCCACTGAAATTTACGTTTATATGCAGTAATGTCATACCATTTTTCAGGTTCTTTTCATAAACATGTTTTCAGTAGTCTTTATTGGCCTCTTTATATGCTCAGCTTTTGCATAAACATCTTGGAATATTACATTATAAGCTGATTGGAAGTACGCATACTTGATTTCTTCTAATAATGAGCGTAAAAAAAAATTAGGCCTATTACAGTTGGGTTTTCCAGAAAGAGAACTGATCAGGTCTTTTAAGTATTCCATACACGTAGTCTTGTTAAATTTTCAAAAGAGCTTACTTCCCTTTCAGATACAGTAGCATAAGTTCTGTCAAAATGCTTGAAACCCAGCAGTTCCCACTACTATACTTGTTACCTACGCTTCTTACCACTTCTTATTGCCTATATGAAACTGAACTAAGATGTCAGATTCTCAAAAATCATATGCATTGGGTACTTTTCTTGTAAATCTGACCAGTTACTTTGGTTCCTAATAGGAGTGACATACACATGTTAATTTGCTGTGGAAGTTTTCAGTAAATGCTGCAGGATACAACTCTGATAGGCAATAAAACATGCCTAAGGATTTTAAGCAGATATGCAGATTACACTATACATCATTCACATGCTGCATGTAACTTCTGTACCTCTTACATTGAGGATAAAGAGCTAGAGGTGCTATCTCTGAAAGCACCTGCTGCTGGAAGTTGCCATCTGTTACTGCTCTCCTGTCACAACTGAAATCTATAATCATTGACTCCTAATACTCAGATATTGGTTCCAGCAATCTTATTGCAGTCAATGTCACAATCAAATAAAAAGAAATTAAAATGAATGAAAACAAGTAACGCGTACCAGCAGAACCTTGACTAAGCATACAATATACAGCATGATGATATCTGGATGGATCTGACAGCTTCAGATGTTCCATTTCAGGTGAAAAGTGAACTTAGAGTACACACATAGAACATACTAATTGAGAGGTCTTGCTAGTATTTTACGAGAGTTCAAACTAAACTGGTAAGTAACCGATAATTTGCCAAAATTTTATGTCCTTCCAATAAATGACAACAGGAAGATCTTTTTTCCTGAGAATAATGCATACATGGAGTTAACATAGCATGCTTCCCCCCCCCTTTTTTTTTTGCTATATATAGTAATCATATTTCTCTATTTTTGCACCATTTTGTTTCTTCAGTATCACTGTCTGCTTGCTTCTTTTTTTTCACTCTGTATTTCCTGTCTTCCCCATGTCATCCCCTTCCTTTTTTCTTTTTCACTTTTCACCTTTATTTCCTCCTTTTGTCAGTATTAGCCACAACTCTCCCTTTCTCCCTTCCTCTTTCCACTCTTTTCAACTTCTGTCTTCCTTCTATTTCCATTTTCCTTTTCAGTTCTATGATTCTTTTCTTTCCTTATCATTTTCATTTTTATTCTTCATTTGCATCCTCCTCCATTCTTATTCCTCACTCTGAAGAGTAATAACCTCCTGTCTAAGACAAAGGCAGAAACTCTGTTCAACAAATGCAAACGAGTGATGAGAAAACTGTGTGTTTCCCTCTCTCATTTCTGAAGGAGAAACTGCTGTGAGCAGAAAGAAGATTTAGGACAGAGTAACTAAACCCTTAAACATGTGACACTACTCTTTAGTGTCCACAGAAGTATTTTAGCATCTTTATCAATATCGGTATTACAGGTCTTACAGAAAATATTAAAAGGAAATAAACTAAAACCTGGTTTTGCTGCTTTTTTTTTCCCAGATGGTGCCGATGGAGCTGATGGTGCTGATGGAGCACAGGAAAGAAGGGCTGCTTCTTCCTCTTCTTCCTTTTGAATTTCTTTTTTTTCTTCTACCTTTTTTCTAAAGTATTCACTGAGAGAAAAGGCATAAAGATTATTGGTTCAAAATAGTGTTAGGTATGTGAAAAGTAGACACAGTATACTTGCTAAGGAAGATGCTGGGAGATGGATTAAGAGCATCTATGTGAGTTTCTGCCATGGTCTTGTTGTGTGAAGCTGAGTAAGTCAATAAACGACTGTCTTTTGGTAGTTACCGGCATCACTGGGTAAAGAAAAAGAACCCATAAGCAGGTGTAACGTATCTTAGTGTGAAGGATAAATTTGCATTGCACGGGTAGTAACAGACTGTAACCCTGTCATAACTTTATGACATTTAACAATTTAGCCTAAACTGCTCAGCCAAGAGGTCAGTTGTACGCTGTCATCTGGGTGGATGCAAGCTCTAAGTGGCTGTATTTCAACTACATGCATGAAGTGGGAATTGCATCCATGGTCACACAGACACCCAATTCAGGCAAATGGAGCACATAAGCTACGTAAGGTAACGTTAAGTAATGTATTTGCCTTATTTAGATTCACTTCAGATGGAAGAATTTCTTTCAACATGAGTTCTTATTCTCTTGAGAAAGGTTTCCAGCTAATCCACTTGGAAGGCAATTAGGTCTGTTTGCCACAGTTTGTGTTAAAAATGTGGCAACCCAACAGCTACCCCTCCAGGAAAGCCTCACTGCGTTCAGCCAGGCAGCTGACAGAAACACCACTGCTTCCAGGGTGAAGGAGGCCACAACACTGCCAGGTAGTTTCTCTAACACTAGTAAAAATACATTCAGATACACGTGATGTTTTTTACCGCAGGGCTTTTCTTCTTACAAACAAAAATATTTATTTTTAATGGAAAAACACAGCTATTCATTTTCACTTGAGATTCCCCTATGAAATATTTGTATGAAACAATATATATGACTCTTTACTAGAAAAACTTTGTTTCCAAGAAAGTGTAGAATACCCGCTAAAAGAAACTAATTACTCCAAATAAAAATCCCTTAGGAGTACCCTGCCCAGAAAAAACACTCAGATCCTGAAAACACTATGTATGTATCTATCTATCTCTTCAGTGCATCTAGCTCAGTGCAAAAGACATAATGCAAAGGCCTTTCATACATATTTTTTTCTGCAGTGCAATGAACAGAACAAACAGAATTGCAATCTGAAAAACCTGTCCCCCAGATTAAACTGGCACCGAATGAGTTTCTCACACTTGTTAACATGTTCAAATATTTTTTCTTAGCCTCCTATTCCCCCCTCCCCCAAAAAATCTAATCCCTATAAATTCTTATTAAAAAAGACTAATTTTCATATAATGATTATGAAGCAGCAGGAAATAATATACCATAATATATCTTAAATGCACTTCATATCCTAAAAATATACAAAAAAAAAATATTAGAAGCATTATTGTTTATGTTTTTCATTTATATATAAATTCACAGTATTTCAAATGCAGTGACCTGTTCTGCAGTAACATAAAATCACATGCAAGACCTACCCAAGCATCTTATCAATTTCACACTGGTCACTAGGCTTCAAGTCCCTTAACATTGTGTTCAGGGATTCATTCACCCATTCCACAGCAGTGGTAACAGTGTCATTTCTTTCTTTCTCATCACCTTCAGTTATTTCAGGTGAAGCATTTTCGGGTACATGAGAATGAGAAGACATTATAGCAGAACAAATTCTCTGCAAAATAACGTAAAAAAACTTAAAGCACTATTTCATTTCCAATTTGAAAATGTAATTTGAAAGAATAAGAAGCAGATGTCCTTACCAGCTCTACAAGCACCTATCTGCAGAACTACTGTTTGTTCCACTTAACTGATCTCTTTTAATCCAGCACCTCCTTCCTGGTCTCTTACACTCTGGTACGCACAGACCTTATTCAAGTTTCTCCATCTAAATTGTAACTACTTAGGCAAAAACCTTGTGACAGATCTGCTTTACATATGCCTTTTATTATCAGAATAGTTATTTTAAAGATCATACTGTCATTATAACATCTTCTATTGCAGTTGTTGTTAGCTTGTTGTACCATGATTCATCAGCATTTATGGTTAATGCTATCACTCATGATCACTTACTTGTTGTCTTATTTAGGTATTTTAAGCTTATCTTTCTGTACCATACTTACAATATGAACAATACTTCCAAAACTCACCCAATGGAAACATCAGTTACAGATATCACAGAGCTGCCTGTATTAATAGCATTAACTTTATATACTGTGAATATCTTTGAAATTATATTTAATTTCTTTAAATTGGCTCCTTTTAGGGATCAAGAATTGAATGAGTCATAGTTTAAGTGCAGGTGAGATGTATGTTTGACTTAATTATCACCCACATCATCTCAAAGTAAAAGTTCCTTCACCTCTACTTTGTTGACACCGTACTATACTTTTCTTTAACATTGCCACAAAAATAGAAATATAAGGATCTGAAAACAAAAACAAAACAAAAATGTAGATGGTAAATGAACTTACATTGGCTAGACATGGCTGTAAGGAAATGCAACACGATACATTAAGACAGACAAAAGTTTAACATAGAAAGATGCTCTGTCACATTACACTCACAAAGTAAACAAGTATTGTCCAAAAAGTACTGTGTAATTCACAAAGCATAAAGTTTTCATAGTTGTTGGTAGCAGCTAACATGACATTTTTTTTCATGACATTTTTTGAGTACACACAACATTATGTACTCAACTGGTAAGTCACGGAGATTTATCATTTCACTAAAGATACAAACTAAAATGTTCATTAGGATATGAGTAGAATAGTACATCTCCCTGATACTGTCTGATTAAATAAATAAAACAGGAAGAAGGAGCTCATACCTTCTCATAGTTTTTAACTGTACAGTATATTTCCACTTCTAATGTTGGTTTACCAACTCCATCAAGTACTTTTCTTCCAGCTAATTTGCATATTACTGGAGCTTTTGAAAATGTAGACAAGTAGTTAGCCTTAAATGAAAGAGAAAGAACTCATCAGAAGTCAGTTGCTATGCAAACAGGTTTTTATTCCATTAAACAAATTTAGATTATATCCATCACTGAGCAAATCTATGTCCCAATCTTCAACACACTCGTGTTACACTGTACATTTACTTCTACAGCATCTGCTTAAGAATCATTCCAGGGAATCGATCCAACTTAAATGGAAAGTCCAAAGTCACATCCAGGTTAGATGAACATGTGTTTTATTTTACAAAGCTAGTGATGGATATCATCAAGTATCTCCTTAGCCCTCCCAAAAAATAGGCATTTGCCCAAGGCTTACTTGGATTTCCACTATATAACAAAAACAATCATTGTGCTATTCATCTTCCCGTGGTGATGGCAAAACACTTGGAGATGGGAAACTGTGAAATGCTCCATTTCCACAGACACTTTCACAGACTTTTTTTTTTTTTTTAAGAGTTACACCCTATTTGTATTGCTTGCAGTTGCTGTATCACCACTAACAGATGTTTCATCAGTAGGACTCCTTATGGTATTTTCTCAAGTTGATACCAGATATAACTGGTGTGAGGCCCACACTCTTTCCAAGAGCTGAAACATGCCCAGCCTCTTATTGCAACTGGCCCATGGCATCGGTGTGCTGAGCAGCAGTTTTATTTTACTAGGGATGCCCAACAGCCTCCCAAGGCCAAGTAATCTCCCTTTGCGTTGAGACCAGCAACCAGCATACAACAAAAACCTGTGATGCCGCACATCTGGACAAGCATCATCGTGCCAGTGGCCCCAAGAGCTAAAAATGAACGAAACATCACGAGCATTGCCCGAGGCAGCGGCACGCCCTGTGTTTAAGTGTACTTTTAGCCACAGAAACCTCAGCAGCAGCCTTTCGGCTTACAGGGGGCACCAGGGCAGGGCACAGCCGGGGCTGCCAGAGGACACCCGTGAGGGGCCTACAGGCAGGTGGGGGCTGAGGGGAGCCGAGGGGAACCTCGGCCAAGCCTCCGCCCGTCCTGAGGCAGCAGCAGCCCCGCGGTCCCCCTCAGGAGCAGCCGGGGCGGGCGCCTCACGCATTGCAGCCCCCCCGGCGGTACCAAGGCCCCGTAGAGATCCGCGGGGCACAGCGGGAAGAGGGCGTTGAGCGCCTCCTCCACCCGCTGCGGCACCCGCTGGCCCCGGTAATACTCCGCCGCCTCCCTCCGCAGCTCCCCGAGCCGCCCGCCGCCACCACACTGCTCCATGGCGGAGCCCGCCGGCCGCGGCGACAAAATGGCGGCGCCTCCTTCACCCCCCCCCTCTCGCGAGAGCCCTGAGGCGGGAAGCGCGGCGCTGAGGGGGGAATGGCGGCGGGCGGGCTCCGAGGCGGGGAGGGAGGCAGCGCCGTGTGAGGGCGGCAGCGCCCCCGGCGGTCCTGAGGCTGCCCCCGGGCGTCCTGAGACACCAACGGGGGTCGTACGGCACCAACGGGGCTCCTACGGCTGCCCCCCAGGGTCCTGCAGCTGCCCCCCGGCGACAGGGAGGGGCGGTGTTTGGCTGGTGCCTTGCTTTCGTGCGGCGCTGGCTCTTCCCTCAGGGGCTGATGATGATCCTCCAAGTCAGAATGCCTGGGGCAGGCGCTCTTTAGTTTTAAAAGTCGCCGAACAACGAAATTGTGTAAGATTATCATCCTGAAAGAGAGACAGATTATGGTTTGTGAAATGTCTAGTGAGCATAACGCTGCAAAATGCCCCAGTAACTCTACTTCTGCATTTAAAAGCCCTTTACTTTCAATGAAAAGAAACGTTTCACAACCTAAATGATCATTTTTAGTCTGCAATTTCCTACAAAAACTTTCACTTTGTTACACTGTTCATTGGTAATTTTGTTGAAGTAACTGAAAATGGAGATACTTAAAAAGCTGTTAGCTGCACACTTCCTCAGCTCTAAAATCAATATGTGTAGACCTTTGCTCATTGTATGTTCACTTCTCTGGGTTGGGCGATAATGAAGAAAAATCCCTACTGAATCATTTTCTTTCCCTTTCACATCCTTCAGAAATAGCATGGTACCTCTCTAGAGAGTTAAACCCTCTTTTTTTTTTTTTTTTTTTTTTTTTTTTCCTTTTTTTATTTCTCAGCCTTTTCCTCAGAAGAAGTTTTTAAACTGACACTAGCCGTGCCTTAAAGAGGGGAAAGAGAATAAATATCTGGTGAGGTTTTGCTGGCTGAGAGGACTCAAACCTGCATTGCTCCTGCCGGCTTGCCCCCCAGTATTTAAGTTTTAATTACGTATTAATTCTATAAGAGCATACTTCTTGAGGCAATGGTGCCCGTTTGGTGCTTTGTGGGCATCTTCTACTAGACAATATGATGTGATTTGGCAGAGGTATCTACTGCTAAATTTCAGTTGCCTTTAACTCACTTTCCCACCTTCTGCCTTTCAAAATGTGTTGTGGAGAAACAGCATTGTTTGTTGCTGTATTGGTATTGATTAATAGTCTGGGAAAAGAAACTTGTCAATTTTCCCTTGCTAGTTTCAGGAAAACAAAGAATCAAAGGAGATTAATACTCACTTTTTAAAATTACCACGCACTCTTTTATTTATTTATTTATTTTATTTTATTAGTTACCAATTTAAAATGCTAGTAAGGATTCCCCTCCAGATGTATCACTTTAGGTTCACAATCAAGTGAACGTTGCATGAATTATCTGCAGTCGTGTAATTTCCATTAACAGTAATAGGAACTGCAAGTACGCAGAAAGAGGATGACTTATCCTATGATCCTACCTATTATGAAGTATTTAACTGATTAAGGTTAGGGTACTGCAAGCCACTTCATACCATCGGTGAACTCTCTGCAACCCCATTATCTTCATTAGGCTTGTGTGGGTGTAATTAATTGGTGTTTAGTTAACAGTTGTGTTGAATGAAAAGAATTTAGTTCTATTTCTCTTAGTTTTATTGGCCCCATAGTGCTAACAGGCTAAAGTGTAATTAAAAATTCAGTAATCAAAGTATATGTAGCGAGCTCCAAGGAACCCACCCAGTGAGCAAATGCGTGTGACTGGTGTGGATCTGTCCTCCAAGAAACGAACAGGTGTAAATGATGCCCCGTAGTAGTTCTTTTTAATTTTTGAACAATAAAGATAATTCATATCAGCACGTACATTTAAAAGGTACCAAACCACCGATGTTGTAAGCTTGCTATCGTCACTTTTCTAGGGGTGGCCAGTAACACCACGTTCTGTTTTATATGTTTATACTTGTGTAGTATTGTGGGTGGATGGAGAAATCTGTTTTGTGTTTCTTTCCAGAGAAACTATTTTTTTTTAACTCCTTTTGCCTTTGCTCTAACTCCTTTGCCAGGAAATCAATTACGATCAGCTTCTCCTCATTTATGATACAGTACTCTTTGCATTACTTTTTTCCCAAGTTGCTCTATATCTCACTTGAGTCTTTATGTGTGGTGCCAATCAACATGCTATTGGGCACTCTAAAACCAAGTATACTGTGGCGTGCTTACGTGTTGCATAAAGGATCTGATTTTTGCCATTCTGAAATGTTGCTTTAAAGACATAAAAGTGCCCCTTAAATCAATTAAGATCATGGTCTCACTGCCATCTGTGTTCTTGTAGGATTTCACAGAAGAGTAACGTGTGCTCATTCCACTGACAGGGTCTTCTTTGAAGTCAAGTCTGAGTACATAAAAACTGCATGACGTTTCCAATAAAATCAGGATTGCCTTTTTAGTTTGGCGATACAAATACTCTTACACACATATATTACTCTTTTTTGAGGCATTTTAGTTTTTTGAAAAGGCTTTTAAAAATTCTTTTTACACACAAAAATACTTCTGTAGTGTTTTTTCTTTTATAATTCTTAATACTTTATGTATGATAAACATCAGTATCAAGTTCAATATGGTTTTACGTACAAGACTAAACCAAAGCTTTGGTCCTAGGATGTATAACATTTAGATTGGGCTTTATGTCTAGATAAAAAATGTACAAGAACTTGGGTAACGTATATAATGAATATTTGGAAATTTCTGGTGACTATTAGGTCATGTTTTTTTCTCTAGTGTTGTTAATTTCCAGAATACTCATATAAGTGTTCATTTGCCTTGAGTAATCATTCTCCGCTCCAATGGTTACTTCAAGTTGAGTGGATTTTAATACTAATTTATTTCTAAAGTTTGAGGATTCTTCCTGTGGGTCTGTTTGGCTCATGCTGAGCGAGGGTGAGCCCAGCCTTCGCAAAGGAGGCCGCAGAGCTAAAACATGCGAGCTGATAGGCTTTGATTTATCATTCCAACTCTAAGGGTAATTTAGAATGTGAAGTACTTAAGGCCAAGTCTTTCAGCTGATTTTTGAGTTTACAAAAGATTGTCCTCAAATTTCTGTCATGTAACTGTTTTTTCTATTTTTATTTTTTTTTTCCTGTAATGCACCAGTTGTGGAGGAACAAAACTAGGATAGTTTTAATCTAGGATACCAGGAGTTTATTACATGATTTCTTTGCGCATGCATTTTGAAGTATCTTTTATGAGCTTTAAAACATTATTGAAGCCTACCTAGTTGCAGGACCTTGACATGATGGATTATAAGGATCTTTGTCACGATCGTTTCAACAGGATGCTCTGAAATGTTAATACACTTATAAATATATACAGCCTTAGAATGTTACCAGGCTTTGTGACATTCATATTAAATATTTTCTATGAAATGAAAATAAGAATGTATTTTCATGCATCAGTTACAATACAATTTTAAAGATCATGTGGCAAGGTGGCCATAATGCATTTGCAATTATACAAACCAGCAAGCAAATTCAGAGATGAGCATGAGGTAGAAAAGCAGGAACATGTACTTGAGTTTTCTAGTTCTGGTGTTGGGTTATTGATTCTAGGGAAAAACTTTAATGTAAATCATCTCTTTTTTGTGGTCAGAATGGTTTCCTTGGATGTGCTGGTTTGAACTTGCAGTATAATGGAAATCATAAAAAGCAACATATTAGAAGGAAATTGCTCTTTTTTAATTTTCTGGCCCCAGTTTGTTGAAATGAGATGCCTTGATGGGAAAAGATTATTTGATACCCTTTAAAGGTTCTGAGCACTAAAACATCTTTATTTATTTATTTATTTAAAATCTTTCAATTTCCAAAGAGCATTTCCATTTTTTTAATCTTTTTTTTTTTTTTTTTTTTAAATCTGAATTTATTTTAGTTTCACACTTTGGGCTTTGGGTCTTCCTCTTGCCTGTTATATTGGATTAGAAATTCCCTAAATTTGGAAATTGGGTCAACCATTTGAGAAGCATTACTTGCAGTTCCAAGTACAGAAACTTTGGGGATGGTTGGAAGCAATCTGTATTTTATCTGCTACTGACTATCTGTTACTGATAAAGGCTTACACGACTAAGAAGTGAAGCTGGAGTGGTGCAGATGATCCATTGATATGTGGGATACGTAAAAAGTAAAGTTTGAAATCAGAGTTATTTGGATGTGTGTAATAGTTGAACTGAATGTTGTGATGAGTGAGAAATAGCGTTAATTGAGTTCTCAAGTCATGTAACTTGCTCACAGATTTTAAGAGAAACCTTTCTGTTTCTTTCTAGGAAAAGCAAAGCTGGTAGCAGAGGGATTTAAGCAGTTCGAATAAAAAGGTAATTTTTGCATTACTGTTCAGAATTGGGGCTTTCCTATGTCCTGTGACTTTTTCCTTAAACACATTTTTTGGGACAATCTGAGTATGGAAGAAACGGAAGAATGGCATTTTTTTTCCCCATGGTATATCTCCTGATTTTTACAACCTTAATCGCTTGGGGCATGTCTTGAACTTTTAACCTTCTTTCCCCAGCACTGATGCTGTGAATAATGGACTCTCCTGCTTGACACATAACTAGATTGCAGTTCAAAGTGGATGTCACAAACACCATTGCACCATCTGGAGCAAAAGCTTGACTATCATTTTGGGATAAGCCCATAAGATTACATGAATTTATAACTGACTTTATTATTGCCATTGCACTAGTTTCGGTATCTGTAATGCATTTTATTATTATTATTTTTTTTTTGGTAGCAAACTTGCTGATATTTTTGCACAAAACCCCCATATTTTCAGACCTCAGATGAAATCTGATTTTTTTTCCTATAAACAAGATTTAAATAGTGCCCTTGAGGCTAGAGAAATACTGTGTGAATTGAGGTACTAAAATTCTGTATTTCCCTCTATTTCCATGATTTCCATTGTTACCTTTAATAGTTTTTTCATTTCAAAACTTGTTTAGTAAAAAGTGTGAGAGAAATATTGCTCCTACACATTAAATAAATAAATAAACTTAAATGTAAACTGAAAAGCTGTTGAGAATATGCCTTCAGAAGAATATGCAATATTCACAGTTCCTTGTAAGATATTCAACCATATGTTTGAATGACATCCTGCTGATACAGTGGAATATACCTTCTTTTGAAGAACAACAGATCTACTGAATTGCATTACTATTTGAGAGTGTATTCATCCACAAAATACTGTTTTTGCAAATTTAGTGTATTGCTAGAATTATATTAAAACCTAGTTGTTTGGCATGTCTGAAAGCACAGATTTTGAGTGAGCTTGAACAAGTCTGACTTTCCTCAAAAGTCAACAAGACTTGTAAATCCACAGGAGCTATGAACATGAGGTCAGTGTGGTGGTTTTGAAGTGTTTTGCAAAAGATTGGAGAAATAGTTTGGCACAGTGCATTTGCACAGGGGAGATTAGTTCAGATTTCAAATATCACTATTTTCTAAAATTAAGCAGTGGCTGATATGGACATAGAGATAGTGGCTGTTTCTAATGCAAAACCTCCCTTCATTTTCTCCTTCAGGAGTTGATAGCCAGGTTTCAAGAATCATACATGGAGAAATGTGGAGGTGCTTTACTTCTGAATGTGACTTCCTTTTGTAAAATATTTTTGATTCAGATTTTGATTCAATATTTCAGATTCCCTAGAGCTGAAAGGAACGTCTCTTTAACAAGCTTTCACAAAACTTCATCTTTCCTTCTTGAAGCTTCACTGTGACGTAAATTGCAAAAATCACAATTGCTTAGGTTGGAAGGGCCTCCTGAGACCGCTTATTTCTACCACCCTGCTCAAGCAGGGTCAGCCCAGGACTGTGTCCAGTCGAGTTTTGTATATGTCAAAGCAGGGAGATTACACAGGCTCTCTGAGCATCTGTGCTGGTGTTTGACCACCCTCACAGCAAAAAGCATTTTCTTGTGTTCAGACTGAATGTCCCATTTTTTAATTTGTGCCAAATGCCTCTTGTTGTGTCAGCGAGTGCTAAGGAGGCTGGCTTTCTCCCCTTCATTACATCCCATCAGCTATTTATACAGATTGATAAATAAGGAGAGAGCCTTCTCTTCTTCAAGATGAAAAGTTCAGCTTCTACTAATATGAGGGGTGCTCCAGTCCTTTAATCATTTTTGTGCCCTGTGCTGAACACACTCTGCTAAGTTCTTGCATCAGTTGCACTAATGGAAATGGCGTTGCAGTTTATTGACATGGAGTATTTAATTATGCTAGTGTAAGAAGGTTTATGGTTTGATAGAGTGTAACTGGAACACTGCTTAGGAATAGTTCATTGTCAGGCTCTAGATTTCTATCAGGATTTGTATGATTTGTATTATAATTCGTATGATTTGTATTTGATAACTTGTATTAAAAATCATGTGTATAATCCCCTGAAAATATTACAGACTCATTCATTTTATCTTCAACTGTGATACAGACTTCTGTATTCTAGTCTCCATTTCTTACAAAAAGTTACTGAAAGCAACATGACGGTAGGAACTGATAGAATTGTTTGATAGAAAACCCTCTAGAACTGGAGGAAGATATTGCATCTGCAGCTGTGTGTTTTGTGAAATGTATCAAGAGCAATGAAAAGGACAGTATGTAAAACCCATCAGGCTTCAGCCAGAAAGCAATCAGTATACATAATGTGTCCAAACACCCATCATAGAAATCACCACTTTCCACAGCAAAGAAAGAGGGTATATTTGTTGTTAACTGGTGATGTCTCTTGAGCAGGCCGAGAGCAAAACATGCACAACTATTTGTCAGTGTCGTGTAATAAACACTTCTGGTTTCTGACTTTGCCAGTTAATTGGTACTCAGTTACTTGCTCCATTCATGGGGAGGGAAATAGTCCAACACACACGATCTCTGGCAACGCAGGCTGTGTTTCAATGCAGTGAAATTATTTTGAGAAGTGCCTGATGCTAGTATTCTATTTTAAAGTTAAATGAAATCCTAGCAGTTGGGTTATTACAAGCTTAAATCCACAAAGGACTATCAGATCATTTACTCTTGACCTCCTGTGTATACCAAGCACTGTGTTGTTTTTTGCATGTGATCTATAAGATTAAAGGGTTTTAGGTTTTAATTTGAGAATAATTGCTGCCTGCTTGCAGCATAATATCTTAATAAAGAGCATAGCTCTTAATTAACAATTTTGTATGTTTTAATTCTCCTGGATTCTGTGAGCATTGACTGTAACAGGCAAGGAAATGAGCACAGGAACATCTTAAATTCCCCGGCTACTTGTCAGAAGATAGTAGAGCTTTTCTTTTGTGTTTCCTACTTACACACAGTCATTTTTCAGGACTGCCATGAAGTGTTTGTGAAGCTACTGCACCAGCCTGCCCCATGATGGGAGTTCATTCAAAGGCCATGTTGTTTCAGGACAAGCATGAGTAGCAATTACCACTTCCAGCTTTCTCTAGAAGTGTGAGTTTTTGTCAAGGGCTCCAGAGTCAGTCTGCTAGCCTAAGCTTCATACACAAAGGAAAATCAGTTATTCTCAATTTCCTGTGTCACAGTTCTTGATGTTGAAGTTTTAGATAGAAATTCTACTCTCTTTGGCAACTTGTGGGACTGTATATTTGGAAAAAAAAAAAAAAAAAAAAAAAAAAAAAAGCTGTTGTAATTACTGAGTTTCCAAAAACACTTGCAAAAAGAACAGGAAGAAACTGTATTTCAGACATCTGTTCAATCCGTTTTGCTATAAAGCATTACATCAGCCAACAAAGTAATTCTGAAAATTCTGAATAAGTTACATAGCAGACTTTACAAATTAGTTAGTTAGTTAGTTAGTTAAATTGGATACCTGCACTATAATTCACTCAGCTCATCAGCTGAGTTGTAGATAACAAAACCCAACCATAACGTTAGTTCCAATATAGTAGTTCTGTTTTTGAAATGCTTAATGTATAAACCTCCCATGCATCTTATTCTCTGCTTCATGTAATTAAACTAGTGTGAGTCTCGTTCAATTACATTGCAAGATTAGAGCCTGGCTCTTTCCAGGTGTCTTCAGTCACGTAATTTGTGAGCTTGTAATCTTGGGATACTGCATAAAACAACCAACATGTAGCTGTCTATCTTAGAGTTGCTCACCAAAGAATAAAGAATTTGCCTGACTAATTTGAAGGTGATTAAATTTATAGCGCTATTCAATAACTGCATCCACTTTTTCATGCCACTCTGAGCTTTCCTTTAGTGAATAGAGAGTGTATAGAGAAAATATTTTAAAAATACAAAGAAATTGTGTTAGTTTGTTTTTTAAGAAATGGAATAGGAAATGGGGAAAAGGCAAAAGAGGCAATTAAGTAATATCATCTCCCAAAGGTAAAATTAGTGACATGTAAATCCACAGCAAATGAGAAAGTACATCCTTATGTGAATTGTGTGTGTGTTTGTTGTTCAGCTTCCTTAAAAAGTCGTAGAAATATAAATTATGCAAAAAGTGGTGCTCGTAAAGCACGATCATCCAGGAGAGCTGGCTACAGTAAACTTGCTATATATACACACAGATACATCCATATATAGGAGCTGCTTCTTTTTGCCTCCTTGTTCTTGAACTTCACTAAGAGCTTTCAATTGCTCTGACATTTTCAGCCAAAGAAGTAATAGTTGTTGCCAAGCAGTATTCTACAGGCAATTATCTTATCTGATCGTTGGAGCAATCCCCACTAGAAAGGAACCAATACGATCAAGTTAAATCATTACAGAAAGGCAAGAGAAACAGAGGGAGGAACAAACCGAGAAAAAGGGGCTCATCTCATTAACGGGTGCCTGTGCTGCAGGGTTCAGAACAGCAGACAATGAATTTAGCATGTAAGACAAAGCTGTGGAGTTGCCTCCTGTAGCTGTTGACAGGTCTGAATCCTCTCTTCCAGAGCCTATTGTGGCTACAGTGTGAGGCACCTGCAGAAAATGTGCCAAAACTAGGCAGGGAGCAGGAGCTTTTCAATAAGCTGTCATCTCTCTCTCCCTTCAGCCACCCCTCTGGTTCCCAGTGGGAGAAAAGAAGCCGTACTGGAGAACTAGACTGGAAAACAGCCATGTGATGGGAAAAGGGGTCAGATACAGACACCTTACTGTTACCAACTTTCTGTGCCTTGCACAATTCAGGTTTTTTGACACTTCCTAAAGAGCATTTATTGCCTGTGCCTAATATTGCTTTTAAGCTAATGACCTCTGAACAACTGCATCGTGGGGATAGGCAAGCCACCATCTAATTATTGTCAACAAATACATTTTTATGTTTATGCCTGCCTATTTCTGCTCTAGAAAGAAAGATACAGATTTTGTTTTCATTAATAGAGTGGTAAGCAATGATTTGAATACTGCCAAAGTTGCCACTCTTGCTCTTACAGGTGAGTCAAGAGATCACACCAGGCTTCCTACAGGGATTTCAAGACTTGGTCTTGTGCTTTAAAAATTTATATTTAGAAGCCCATGTTGGTTTAATGTTTCTAGAGTGGCCTTGAAGCCTACACATACTTGTTTAAACAGAGAATGATTGCACTTGTTTATGTACAGACACAGCAAGAATTTATATGGAATAATCTGTAGATCCTAAAGCATTTACAAAGGAGGGTTTTTTATCCATTCTGGAAATGGACAGTCCTTGTACATGTGAGCATATTCATGTATACATCTTCTGCCTGTGTGCATTGGTTGCATCTCCATCACCATTGTGCAGATGCAGGGTACACATGTACTGGTATATCTTTATTCTGGCATTTGAATACAAGCATTGCTATGGTTCTGTCACAGTAGAGGAGATCTGTGGGGGATCTGATGTACTCCGAGGTATGATCTCCTGGTTATCCCTGTCAGGTGATATGTAGTGCTTCTCTTTTTGTGTCAGGTCAGGGTTGAGGCTGGTTTATTTAGCAAACTGAACATACAGGAGAAAGGTGCATAGCCACGTTTTTTCCTGGTATGGCATTGACGTGGTTTGGAACGCTCAGAGACCAGAACCTCGGAATATGCCAGCATATGAGAAAAGGACAAGGCTGTTATTTCAGTTTCTAATACATGAAACTGAGAAAGAACCTTCCAATGGCTGCAAAGAAAGTCTGATGAGTTGGGATTTGAACCAAAATCTTCATCCCAAGTACTTTATTAGGAAGATCTGTTTTTTTTTTTTTTGATCTGTTTTAGAAGGTTCAAGTAATAGTCCTTACCACTACAACTGTTTCTGGTAACGTATGGCTATTACAGATTGAGGGAACAAATTCCAAAACTAGAGGTAATATAGTCTTTATCTGTCCCAGGCAATCAGCCCTAGTGCCTCCAATGGAGGCAGGAGGAGTCTAATGGTATAAAGGAAATAAAGGATTGTGGCATATTCATGGAACTTAGACATAAAATATCTGAGGACTGGACATCCTTCCAAATTCTATTTCTTTTTTCAAAAGTGTGTTTATGATTATTTCATTTCCTTGTGCCCCTTACCTCCAAAAAACTGTGCCGGAATTTTGGTCAAGAAATGACATATTATGGCAGCTCTTCCATTAAAGAACCTGCAGAAAAAAAAATACTAATAAACTCTCCCAAGGCTGCATATTCATCTGTATGAATAAATAACTTTCCGTATACAGGTTGCTGCCAGTGGTGGCTCAATTAAGGTAGGTCATTAATATGCCTGAGTGGTATTTTTGATAATGTTTTATCAAAGATAAAATGCAGTACTTTAAAGAAATAATAGGGAAACAAGAGGACAGTATATTCCTAGGCATTCATCCTTTTATCTTGCTGTAGCTTTTGATAGCTCCAGCAAAGTGTTGCAAATTTACTGGATTAGGTGCCCATATTCTTAGACGTAGCAGAAAAGAACAAATATACAAGGAATATGCTTAAAACAATCAGATGAATATGTGATTATGCATCTCTTTATCCCGGTATGGGTTACGCATCCTTTCCCTTTCAGATGTCCTTTTAGGCACGTTGCAGGTAAGATCGCATTTAGTTGTTTGTTCACTCCCCAACACACTCCCCAAAAGGCAAGAGTTTGGGCCTGATTGTTTAAGACCTTCCCTGTGCTTTGAACATGTCTAGTTCCCTTGGAAAAACATTCTCTGCATCCCCATCCCCCTTTGGAGAAAACAAGTGAACTATTCATGCAAAAAAGTGTGTGTGTGGTTGGGAGAGTGGGGGGGCGTGCAATGCCACCGACAAACCCTATTGAAATGCATTGGCTGTTCATTTACATTCACACTTTTTTTAATAAAAATGTTAACTAATGATGTTAAATGCTTTGCCAAAGGTCCTGGCGGGTCAGTTGCCGAAGTGCCATTTCTGCCTAATTAGGGCTCTTGTGGCAGCCCAGGGGCCTCCTGATGCAGTGGGTGACAAGCCGGGAGCTGACAGCTTCAATCGGCTCCAACAGGAAGGTTGGGCTGGTCATGTTTTCTAACTCAGCCAGGTGTTAGCTGAATGTAGGGGGGGTCTTGGCCAGACCTGGGCATTCGTTTGATCTTCCCTTCTTTCACTTGCTCTATTTTGAGCTCTTCCCTTTGCCTGTCCCGTCTTGTGTCAAGGTCAAGAATGAGCTTGACTAAATCAGCAATTTCATTTATCTCTGAGCGATCATTAGCAGCCCTTCTCCTTCCACTCCCCGCATAAACCTTAGGCACTGGTGCAGAAACAGCACTGGTTCTATAAACCGGGCACTGAGCAGTCCAAATGTAGGAAGACATAAGGAGGAATAAATGCAGATCCTTCCACAAATAAAATCCTTTCTGCTTTTCTGTTGCAAACCTCATTATTATTAACACGTATTAACATGTTCCATCAAAACATCCTAATAACCCTAAAAAATGTGAAATGTTTCTACAATCAGAAAAAAAACCTAGAACATATTTTAAATCCTATTTTGTCCCTGCTGTATTAACAGCAGTGTTTTGTTAAAAACAATAACAAAACACAGAATATAAAGGTTTTCCTTTGACCTCACCTGTTTCTTAGTAGCACCCTGACCATCTTCACATGGGGCCACACGCTTTTGATAGCTGGCCAGTCCTAGGTGTCTTGACATCTGACAACTGTAAAATCAGATCATCAGCATATTGGGGAATTGGCTTTTTTAATGGGTATCTTCACTTGGTTAATCAATAGTACTTAGACTTCAGCTGAGTTATGCTAGTTTATGTTAACTGAGAAAATAGCCCTTTATTTCGAAAGCATAAACACATTGCTGACCATGGTACAAATAACTCAGGATTTTAAAATGCTTTACCAAGTAATAGCACATAGTGTTTATGTATATATATTACAGAGAGAGAGAGAGGATGAATCTAATATTGAGTTGATGTTCTGTTTTTCAGACCTTATTACTAGATTTCAGACTTTTTCAGACCTCACAGTTTAAGCAGATGAATTGAGCTAGTCCCTACTTCTATAAAAGTCACTACGTGCAGGAATTTCTTTGGTTTCTATGGAATGAAACCACTGCTGAGGAATAAGGTAGCACTTGGATGGTAACAGCCAACTGGTTAATAACACTCAGTGATACTAAGGACAGGAAACAATCACAGAATTCATATCACTTGATGGCTGTAGTTGTAATGTAATGATAGGTTTGCTTGTTTAAACAGGAAGACTATAACAGGAAACAATTGCATCCTTTCTTGTTAATGATGTAAAACTTTATTTTTTTCCTTTGCCCTTAGCTCTGATCCAAAAGTCAAAGACAACTCACAGAAATTCAGCTCTGGAGAAAACAAATACCTTTCTGTTGTATTTAGCAAAATTGTAGCTATGAAACAGTATGAAATTGGACCTGACAGCTGACAAGCAGTTATGCTTTATGAGAGTGTGAACAATTAAGTATTTTATTAAATATTTGTTGTCAGTGGGGACAACTATTGTAGTAGTGCAATATTTCACGTCAGGAGTCTTAAAAGTTTTCTTATGTAGTTTATTAAGATGGTATCCCTACCGCTCAGAAGAAATTAGTATTGAAATACAGAGGTAATGTTGGGACATGCGTTTTTTTCAGGAGAAAATCTAACTGGAAAATATAATGAGTCGCGTTAGTCAATATCTTGTCTGATCTTCTTTCTAGATCTGCACTGTACAATGAAATGCATTTCATTATATTAGCATAAGAAGAACTTGGCAGGCAGGACAGTTGTTGGCTAGGTAGCCAGTCCCCTGGGTAATTTCTGGAGAGGATGTTTCTTTTTTCTTTTGATATGATTTTTCATTGATAATTGGAGTCAAAGAACATGAAGCAAAATGTTTGCTGTTTCTGTATTAATAATTCCAAATATTCGAAAAGAATTTTAGACATTTAATTGTTTAATATTTTTGGAAGGTTGGTAACAATGACAGTGAATAAGTCTGTATTGCCAGATAGTTCCAATGGGAGCATTATGATTATGCAAATGTGCACTGGAAATACCAAAAATACCAATTTTCTGCATTCTGTTCTCTGTTTTCCTATATAGGTTGTCTTGATGTCTTCTGCCTTATAATACATGTATACAGATCCTCAGGAGGTTTCAGAAGCACATGTATGTCTAAAAGTAAAGAATTGGTTTCTGTTGCGCTATGAAAAAAAAATATTTTCTGTTTGTGTGATAACATACAAACTGAAAAAGTACACATCAGATGTAAATTTTTAACATCTTAAAGTGCAGTTCCTGTAAAGGTAAAGCTGTTATGAGAAGTTGTTCAAATGAAGAAAACAGTAAGAAAATGGAGAACACCATGAAGGTAATGGTATTTTTTTGAAGTTATGGAAATCTGTCTTTATCTCTCTGATTTATTGTATCTACATATTGCAGCACACCAAATAGCCTAAAATGCATGTCTGTTTCATGAATCTTATGATGGATATGTGGGGAAGACAAGCCTTCTCTACGAATACATTTCTTCTACTCTTTACTGTTCTGGGAACGTGCCCAGAAATTTCTGCTGTCGTAGCCTACTCCAGACTACACAGGGTTGTATTAAACTGCAGCATCTATCAATCCAAGCGTAGTGCCTTGTAGTTGATCTTCATAACATACACAAAGTGAATTGAACAAAGGACAGAGAACCAGGTTTCGCTCTGAATTTCCTCTCCATTTGTGAGATTCAGAAATGTATCTTCACCAGTTTGCTCCTTAAGCTGAAACAGCACACCAAAGCTGAATATTGATGTTGCAGAAGTTCAGTTCTTTCCTTTCTTTGTGATTAACTGGTTCATGTGTATTGTTCCGAAAAGTGCTTTCATTATTTCTTATTGTTTTAAGATTTCCAGTGTATTTTTGCACAGATGAAGAATAATGCTGTTCACCAAAATGCTTTGTACATGAATCTGTCAAAAAGTTTTTTATTTACTCACTCTGACCAAGAAGAAGAAGAAAAGCCCGGCACAAATAGGAAAATTCTGCTGTTCTGCAGAAATCTTTGCTGCTCAGAGCAATTGCTCTTGCTTCTGCAAGCTAGATCTCAATATTGCTCAGAACTGGTACTTATTTTTGACTGTGGCTGTCTGTTAGGAATAGTCATGACCTTGGAGATATAGTGTGTGTTGGCAATCCTTCCTGCTCTCACCGACTTGCACATTAGGGGAAGGTAGTGCCCATCACCTTCTTAATAAAGTCGTCTTAATTCATTTGCGGTTTAGGGCAGGAACAAACTGCGAGTCCTGATCAATGACCCATGAATCCAGTGAAGATTCACCCAGTGACCTGCAGTTAGCAATGAGTCAAGGCTTTAATGAATCTATATTTTTCCAATCTTCTCGTGTTTTCAATCTTTCATTTCTTTCTTCATATCAGATCAGTAGAATCCATCTGTTAAAGCTAAGTACAGTGGCATGAGGACTGAAAAGGTCAGGAACAGAACAGATTCCTTTCCTCCAGATGGAAGCTTTAAAACAACAGAGAATAATTACATATAAGTGCAAGAATGCTCAGGTAACTGATCGGATTTTATCTGCCTGATCCTTGCATGATGCGAATAGAAGATCGACCTGTCCCTGAACTCTTCTGGCAGCTTCACGGAATGACTTAAACGAGATCAGCTAAAATGATTATACTAGATGGGTTTTAATGATTAGTCAAACCAATTCATCAGCTTGTTTCTCATTGGTACTTTCATTCCATCACGACACACAGGCTGGCTTTACAGACTGGCTGCATCTTGTTGCCAAAGCAATTTGAAATTTTGGATGTACATCTTTTGAGTTTATTTGGGAAGGTGCTTCATGAAATTCCTGTGCATAGGATATACGTGTTGTGATGCATTGGCAGTGGACATTCATTAAGTTTCTGGAATTCTTGACTTCTTAAGAGTGAGTTTTTGGCAAAGTTAGGTCATTCCTGTCCCAAAAAGTTTCTAAATCTGTCTCTGTTCATGTACAGTTCAGTTTTTGGACCAGCTCCTGAGTCCCATTTTACACAATAACAGTACAAAGTCTCTATAAAAGCTGTAACAGCTGTATGCCTGAAGAGTTAAGCCTTGAGCTTAATTGTAACCATATATTTAAAAGATACAGTTATATCTTAATTTAATGATTGAGGATATTAATATTATTTTCTTTCTAGGATGCATGGTTTTGTATTCCACTGCTTCACAAAAACTGTGTAACTATTTTTCTGGCCATTGGCACTCCTTTATAAATAAAATTTATGACCTTAAAATCACTTTAATTCCTATTCGTACAATATGGCATGGCTTGTGAATTTGACCAGTAGATTAAAAAATGAGAATGCTAACATTGGAACAGGCTGAAGCCTTCCAAACTCACAAAGATATCTGTTGTATCAAAGATAGAGTTAAATAGGGGAGAATCTGTAATAAAATCAGTCTAAAATATTCCCATCCTGATCTTAAGTATCTGGAAATATGTGAATGAAAAACCCAGAATGCTTCATCGAAACTTTAGGGGGTCTGTTGAGGAAAGAGGATATTCCAGCTGAACATAATAGAACAAATTCCAGAATGATTAGAGACTGTGTCGTCTAATTAATTAGCTTTTGTAGTAGTTAATTAAGTGGTCAAGAGTAGTATATGAGGCAATAAAGTCTTTTAGTATTTAGCAGAACCAAAGTCTCTTTATAGGGAGCTGACAGTGATGTCATTCTGTTACACTGCGAAATGTGCAGAAACACATTTGTTAACATGTTTGATGTTTGGTAATGTTTTTAAACAGGAGAACAACAGTAAAGCTCATGAAAGAAAATCTTGTAATTAGTATTTGGGCCAAATTAATACATACAGACCTGTGTTCTCAATTGGCCTCACAGATAACCAAGCTCAGGATTTAAAATTCTACTTCCTCTCAATAAAATGAACTGAATTCACTCCAAGGTAGAAAACCTTCGTGTCAGAGAGAACAAAGATGGAATTTTCTGCTATTTTCAGTAGAGTTCATGTTATGTATCACAGAAAGGTTGAGGCTGCAAGAGACTTCTGGAGTTCTTGTAGCCCAACCCTGATGCTCAAGCAGGGTCACCTGGGGCATGTTGCACATAATCCCTTCCAGTTGGGTATTGAGTATCTGTAGAGAAGGAGACTCCACAACCTCTCATGACAGCCTGTTCCAGTGCAAACTATATAAAAATACTTAGAAATAAATAAAAAAGTAAAAGGAGGGGGCGGAGTGGGATGGGGCAGGTTTATCTCTAGGGTTGCTTCTTATGTTTATGAATCTGAACCTGAATTTATTTATGAATCTGATTTTTTTAAAGTGATTCCCTGTTGCTTCAAACTGTGAAATCAGTAAGAATTGTGAACATAAACCAACATATTAGCTCCAGGACTTTTGCAAGATTGCTTGGGATGTCCCTGTAAATTCCTTGGCATAAATGTATTGCCTGTGATCAGTAAGCTAAAAACAATGAGTATTATGGGTAGCATTTTGGATGTCACTGTTGACTATTTACTGTTGATTAGCTGTCTCTCAGTTTCTGTTTTTATGGGATGACAGCCTGATGACTGCATAACTTCCTTTGAGTGCTGTCTTACTTGACAGCAGGAAAAGGTACAGTGGTAAACAGCCACGGCATCTGAGTTTAGTCTCCGAATGACTGGAAAAGGGGGAGGTTCTGATGTAGGTATGCTCAGTCCTTACTCTTCCTGAGGACAGCCAGGTCAGGCACCTAAGGCCCCCTAATGTCTCCAGAAGGGTCTGTTGCATGTAGAGGAGATTTCATACAGGTTCACACTGAACGCTGGTGCAATGTGCAGCCGTCACATTGCTAGCACCCAGGCATGAGGAGGCTGAGTACACATACTTTGCCAGCCCACATACAGTGCTATAATGCTAGCTTGCCTAATAGGGTTGCACATCAGGTGGCACACCGCAGGGACAGAAGGCAGAGATCTACAGGGAATAAAACCAGTAAGAAATGAAGGAAGGAGTGAATCAGGTGTCCATCACCCTACAATGACTTGTATTGAGTGGGTAAGTGCTAATACGTGATACCAATCCTGAACCTTTTCCATATAAACACTTTCCCAAATGTATGTGGTTTTTCCATTTCTCTATCCAATACAGCAACTACAAAATGTTCCCTGTTCACTTACCTTTTTATTGAGATCTTCTCTAGCTTGTGATAATACATTTCTTTTCTTTCTTCTTCTTCTATTATTCACCATTAAAGACTTGTACTATATCTCCAAACCTTTCTGATAGATTCCATAGAGAAGAAAATGATTCAGGGGAAAAATCTTTGAATGCATTTTTTGAAAAATATTAGGACTAAAGCTACCTTAAAACTCCCTGCAGGTTTAATGAGAGTGCCTGTTAAATTTTCTGGGTATAGAAGAATAATTTGCTAAACAAAATCCCTGCTATTGTACCTTGGTTGCCTATCTTTTTTTTTTTTTTTTTTTCCTTTTTTTTTTTTTTCTTTTAAACTTCAGAATAAATGAAAAAATTGATCTGTGTGGTCACTGAAACATTAAATTGTCTTATCTGTCACTTGTTCAACATTGGCTTCTTAAAAGGGAAAACAACAATCACAATCAGCAGTTTCTCAGTGCCTAGAAGAAAATAGAAGCTATAAATGGACAGATGAATTATGTGCTTCCAGTGGTTTTCAAGGGAAGCATTTACTGAGGGAGAAAATTGTTTTAATCTTATAACAACTAAGGAGTGTGGAGTTTGTAAAAACATGGAACACCTACACATAAACTTAATTTTTGTTGCATAGGAACATATACAAAGTAGCTTTCAACAAAAATGGCTGGGGAAACAAGCTCTTTCATTGTTTGCTATGTTATTTTATATCTTTAACAAATCTCTGTGAAGCACTCAGGGAAACCTGAACACAGTGGGTCAGTTGAGTGTTCAGCCTTAACAGCGCTGAAGAAAAAAATAGCAGTGAATCTTCTTTTAAAATGGAAATAAGCATAAATTTGGGTCGTGTGGTGTGAATCTTTTCTTTCCTTATTTTGAGAGAGCGGAGGGAGAGAATGGGAGGAAGCTAGAATCAAACCCAAACAAAGAGCAGCCTCTGCCTTCTTGGTTTTCAGTTTTCTGTCCTGCGTATATAGATTTTGCTAAGGATCAACTGAAGCAAAACACAGATTTGTAAACCTGCCACTAGGAGGCATTTACATCCTCTTGCTTTGGTTAATTAATCTTGGCTATTGGAGCGCCCTCTCCCCCTGATTTTTTTCCCTCTTGCCAAGCTGTTTTGCATTCAACGAAAGAATGAAACCAAATAAATTCTGGGGAGGGAAAAAAATAGAAAGCTTTCACAGATCAGACTTGTCATTCTTGCTTGGAGAAAATTAGTAAATAAAGTCATGGACATCCAAAATGATATAAACTATCAATTACAAAGACAGAAGTATAACCTCTGAATCCTGGGTTATGATGGGACAGTAATAAGACTCATAATCTGTTCCTTAAAATTAAGTTATTATTGACTATAAATCTAGAAGCCAGGTAAGGCTAAGTAAAGTTATCCTTTTTAACATCATTGTCATGTACTGCTAAGGGTAACCATGGGATTTTATTATGGTTGCTCTCTGTGCTGGAGTGAGAGAACTGCTTAATTTACCAGAAATAGAGAAGAGAGAAGATTGTTGAGGGCTGAGAAGTGAGGATGTGCTTTTATTTGGTGTTCCAATGTGTGTGAACGGGGGGCAGAAGGGTAACTGTTCTATACAAAACACTGATTTTTGCTTGAGATGGTTTATCTGCCAAATAAATCCAAAAAGTTTCCTTTTTAAGTAGAAGTGTGTGGATACATTGCTCTGATGTCAACTGGAAAGGTTGTTCCCATTTCTACTTCCACTGATGTTAAAGTAGATGTGTAAGATCCACCGTTGAGAGCTGTGAGCTAAAGCTAAGAAAGGAGAAGTAAACTGGGGGGACTGATGTTAGAAAGGTGATTTTGTTCTGGAGATCTCATTAAGGCTTCCTAACCCTCCTTGCACACAAGGGTACAACTTTACCTACAGCCAAGATGCCAAACTTGTTCCTACCTGTTTTTTTTTTTTTTTTTTTTTTTTTTGGCAAAGCCATGCTGTGAGAGGTGCATGCACCCAAGACTCCCCTAGTACTTTGAAGGCTGAGTACAGTTCCTTAAGGGTTAGTGAAATAACAGTAGCAAAACCTGCTAATAGCTGATGGTAGCATGTGTGAAGGTATTTGCATTGTTCCAAATGCACTGAATAGGATATGATGGACAGAATGTGGTAAATAAAATCAAGGAGGAACGGGAGCAGGAAGGCTCAACTTCTCTAGTGGAAACAGATAATTAGGGATTCAGTCCTGGTGGGGAATTCTGACAGCTGTTTTTACTTATGGGCTCATTTGACCATAGGCAAAACGAAGGGGTGAACAGTATCTGCAGGGGTTACCTTTTTATTTCACCAGAAATATCAGTCAACAACAGTTTGTTGAAACCACTGTATCTAGAGAAGAAAAATGCATGCAGAAAGAAGATGCACGTTCTGTTCTGCAGCGGTGTGACCAATGATTGCTACAGAAGCTTCAACATGGGGTTAATTCATGGCTTGTCTGAATTCTTGTACAGTTTTCTAAGACGTGGCGGGGAATATTGATACCTACCTGTCTTTGATATATATATATATATCTATGTTGAATGCTCAAAGCATTTGACTTCTCATTTTCTTATATTTTCTACAACACATTGCCAGTGCTGAATACATTATCTGATGGATAGCAAGACTTACATTTTGTTTAAAGGGTTTTAGCATGAATTAGTACTTCAGGTTTTAAACAGAACGTCTGCCTGGGTCCTATCCACTGTCACATACAAAATGACATTTTCAGTTTAATTTTATTTGATTACTTGGACTAGATGGACTGTATGTTCTTCCTCGTGTTTTTGTGTTTGCATCTCTGTGCATTTTCTTTATTTCATTACATCTAAAAATTTTCAAGCCTAGCTGTTGCTTAGGGATCAGCACATAAAGCAATAGGTGATCTTAAGGTCCCTTCCTACCCAAGCCATTCTATGATTCTCTGAAATGCAATTGCACATTACTAATAGTCGAGCAGTGCAATAGGAATGACTATCTGATATTTATGATCAGAAATCCTCCTTGTATATAAGGACTATGGTTTTCATTTGTAGTGAAAGATAAACTTGTTAATGCTTTAACGAACAGGTGTCTGTGTTCCAATGGATATGATCCTGTAAACAAATTTTGCTTGTCAGTGGAGATTCTGCCAAAGGGATTTCTTCCTTTAAATAAACAATAAGACACTCATTATTGTAAATGTACATTTTATCCTTTTTTTTTTTTTTCCTCAGCCTTGTTTTGCTGGAGTTTTTGTCTATATTTGTGAGGAAAAAATTTAAAAGGTGCTAATTTATTATACTTTTGTTTATACAGAGTTATTGTATGGGAATCCCATGGAAGATCACGTGCATTGGTGGAAGCCTGCTGCATCCATGGCCATATGGAGGCTGTCTGCATAGAGGCATTTCTCAGTTCCTGGTCTTCCTTTCTACAGGCGATGAAAAATCAGACCAGATACAGAAATGTTAGGAATAACCAAACTTGTTGTTAACGTGCCGGTTGATGAAAAGGAGTGGGAAGGATAATGATGATGAGAAGGGAAGGGAATTAAACATATGGAACAATCTAGCAAACTAGAGTTTGTAAATAACTGCAGCCTTGAGGCTTTTAATATGCCAGTCACCAGCCTTCTCCACTGAGAGTGGCTGAAATGTTTACGGTGCTTTTTTTGGGTGGATGACATTTAAAACCTCAGTCACCTTTTCATTTTAAGTAACTGCATACAAACATGTATTTATGAAATGTAATTTTTGATTGCCACAAAGAGAGACTCAGAAGTAGGTATAAATCATTTCAGAAGTGTTACCTTCACTGTAAGTACTTATTGCCTTTAGATCCTGTAAATTGAGGAAAGAAAAATCAGAATTCATGTACTTGTTTCTGTGGTTTTAAGAGATGACCAATAACAGCATATAAGAAAAGGGAAAAGGTAAGGTCAACAAAATCTTTCTTTAGGAAATATTGACCAGATCTCCAAGCTCTTATCCTATTACTTTTTCTTGCAAAAATCTCATGACAAAGTTAAACTTGTAACACAGATCTCCTAAGTCAGCGCTCTTAGACACATTGGATTTCATGTGCTGGGGCACACATTTCTGTGCAAGGTTAGGTGATGAGCATATGTCCAGCCATTAAAAAGCTCAGTCCTGCAGCACTTAGCCTTAAGAGGGGAGCATGCCTTCTAGCAGGGCTCTTGTCAGCACTGGGTCCTGCTAAACAGCACATTCCCCAGCTGCAGTGCCAGCACCATGACCTTTCTTTTGCTCCTTGACCCACACATCAGATGCAGCTGGTCAGATAATCACAGATCAGACTGACCACCTGCATCTGATGTGTGGGATCCAAAAGTGGGAGAGAGCCATGGTAGTGCCATATAAAAATGTGCAATGCCGGCAGTGACAGAGTGTGATACAAAAGAATGAGTCAGTGCATGAGACTTGACAGGTCTGCTTTATAGCACAGCTGGGGATTCACCAGATCCCACAGCACAGGGAGTGGGAAGGGAAGTGCTTTGTGTGCTGCCAATGCCCCCTCTTTGCAGAACAATCCTTAGAAGTCTGATTCTGCCTGCATAACTTACCAGCCTACCTAATGAGATTTGCAGTGCAAATGCCACAGCTAAATTTGTCTTACAGATAGCGGGGAAAGCACTTTAGTCTAAGAAAACATGATTTTTTGCCTCTTCCCCATTTGTTTCATAGAGAGCTCTTGTTAAGCATTCAGTTTTTGAGTCAATGTTATCAAAGCTACATGTTTTGACAGGTTCTCTCCTGTGTGTGTGTATATGGAAAGGTTCTTCATGTACCTCCTAAGTTGAGAGATATAATTTGAACAGAGAAAATTATGGTTCATAAAGTGCTCTTGTTAGGTGACATGACTATGCTTAGTCCACTGCAGGACAGCCTACACAGAGAAATGCATATTTCCATACAAATTACAGTATACTGCAGCCAAGAGATCAATTAGAATGTCTGCGACCAAGAACTCTCAAGTGTCTCCATTCAGTCTGCCATTCAAACGAGACGAGAAATGCGTTCAATTGGTGTAAAGAATTTGAACTCTTTCAGGGAATGTGTGGAGACTGCCGGAAAGTGGCATTCCCTGCGGGGTGGGACTTGCAGATTCTGTGAGATCCAGCAGGGAATTTTAAGGGTTCTGTAACCTAACATTTTGTCTCCCGTTGAGAGAACAATTGCAGAACCTGCTGAATATTGTGGAAAAAATTATGATTTTTCATTGGTCAGATATAACCGACTATGCTGGCTCTACTATGTGCTTTATCAGTCACCTCAATTGTCTTAAATCTGTGGTATAATTCATTTGAAAGGGACTCAGAGGACCTCACAAGCTATGTTGCAGATACAGTACCAGTATTTCTAGTGGTGAAATGCGGGTCATCTGGAATGAAATGTCATAGGAATGAAACATCATAACTAACAATGCACAGTAACATTTCAAAGATTAAGACGGGAAATTCATTTAGAAATAAACCAAACAAATGTGCAAGTGTATATTTTAAGGGAGATGAGTATGATATTGTCTGCTCATTTGATAACTGCCTTGAGACATTCAGTTGACCAAAAATTCTCAAAAATTGTGCTTAAAAATTCATAAAACCTACCTTTCATCAAGATGATCTAAGATCCTTCCCTTTGACTAGAGCTGTAAAGTTCAATTCTTACTCAAGTCAATGAAAAGCTCCCTTGACTTCAGTAAAACAGAAGCAGAAGGCAGTATAAGATATGAAACTTATCCCAGTTTGGGGATAGTCTTACCAAATGAGGAAGTCATTGAAATGTAATAGAATTTAAGTATTAAAAATACCTCTAATAGTTATTTCTGTATAATGCAATAATTTGCTATATTATTAATGGTTATGTAGTTTATACTTTAAATCATACAACATTCATATACATTACAATTTTCTTAAAATACACCTTTCCTGTAGTATTTTTTATTTTCATCACAGAATGGTTTAAAATATTTTTGCTGCATTTTCAACAAGCATGCTTCTCTCAGCAGCTAGTGAGGCTTTTTATTTTCATGGCTGGCTTTTGCCCTTTAAATTATTGTTTGACTTTAGGAAATAAGTTAAACTAACCAATTTATTGTAATAAAAGATACTGATCAAATGAACTTTTATTCAGATGTAATTTTTCTTTCATTCCTGATTTATTAAGGGTTTTCCCAAACCCAGGATTGGTAAAGTTAGTCATGAACTTCTGAGGAGGTGCAAGCATTTTCTCTAGTACTCCAAATTTCCCGGTAAGCTTTTAAAGTTGTTTGCTGAGCCAAAAGTTTCATAATATTTTAGGCTGTATCTTCTTGCTGCTTTTGATACCTCTTTACAAAAGGGCTATTTTTCATGGTGATATGACTATAGGGTGTCCAGTTTTGTACAGCCTTCTTCATAAGGGATATTGGAGCTGTCTTCTGGTAAAAATTGGCTCAGATGCAATACTGCACGTGGGTTTGCAGCATGGTAGGCCTCAAATTCTCAGAAGCAAGTTGTGTTTAGCAGCTCAATTGACTCGGATGAAAATCTTTGCCTCTCCCTCTGGGCCTTTTAGGCTACAGAAAGTTCCCCTAGCCTTTGGAGAGCTGTGGGATGACTTTCTTGGCCAGGTCAGGGGAAGGTGACGGGCTGCCAAGTGTGGCAGGCCCGTGGACAGGCCTCGGACCAGGCTGCAGGCAGGCTGAAGGTCTCAGGGAGCACAGGGACCTTGATGGGTTATAGCGAGCACCCAGCCTTACCCAGGAGCTGGTGGGTGTATGGTGCCTTGGCTTAGTTTACTTGGCTTCCTTTATGCATGTGGTACATGCACTGCTGATCTTAGTGTCGTACAGTCCTATTTTGCCACCCCTTCCCCACAGATAACTGGCTCCAGCTCCAGGACGTCGGTCATTATACAAAGCAACAGGACGCCCTCGTCTGGATTGCTGTGTCCAGCTGCAAGGCTTTGTGCAGAAAGTGACACGGAAAGCAGCAAGCCAAGGGAGGTGGGGAGGATGAGGGACTTTGAAAGGCTTCCTTATAACCTGTGTTTTATGGAAAATATTAGGAAGTGTGTAATACAGAACATGTTGAACAACCCGTGGGATGTTCCAATGTATCTGTCCTCCCTGTATGATAGTTAAGGGCTACACTGTAAAATTGAAAGGAAACTGAATATATAGAAGTCATGAATTTTACACGTTTATATACATTTATGTGTATATATATGTGCCAGAAGGAAAACAGATTTGATTTCTGATGAACGTTAGATCATAAATAGATATATTGCTGCATTCCAAGACATAATGTAACTACATTAATGATTGGGTCAGGAAGACCTTTTTCCATGCGTGTGGAAATGAGCCACATTTGAGCTCTGTCCTTTGAGCTCTGTCTTCTACAAGCAAATTGCTTCTTATTTGAAAGTAGAAAACTGAGTATTATTTAGATGCTGCTGCAATCTTCATGAATAAACAGCCTTTTAAATCAAACCACTGCTTCTGACTGTGCAGTTACAGCCATGAGGCTGTACCTGTGACAGCCTCCCATGCCAGAGTCAAATCCTTAAATAAGACCATCCTCGATAAAATGCTACATATGGCTCTTGACATTCCTGGCCAAAATTGACTTCCTAGCACTGTGAAGCCAGATGGATTTCTTTTATTATGTTTAGCTGTTTAAAAAAAAAAATAAAAAAAAATCTTCAGGGAAGGACGAGAAATAGAGTGATTTTTGCCAACTGTTTATCATTGGATTAGCCAGAAACTCTGCATGAGTATTTCGAAGGGAGGAAGTGGCAGTAGGGGAATACAAAAATTGAGGTGTGGTCTCACCATTCTGTATGTTGATAGATCAATCAGCAGATGGACTAAGAAGTGTTTGCTTTGCAGTCCTTTCCCCTAAATTTAATATTCTTCGTGACTAGTACGTACATGAGCTTTCCTTCCCTAGTGCAGCTCTGTCTAAGCCCAGAGCTCAGCAATGCAAGGGAAGTGCCTGAGGGACTTTCAGTGGGTTGGACCATTGGGATCCATAGCAGAATACTTAAGGTTCAGACAAAAGGTACTGCTAGAAGATATAGGATTGAGTGCATGTCTAGGAGACCATCTCCTCTTTCTCAACTCAGAGAAGCAACCAAACACGAGAATGATAAAGTTATGTGTATAAACACATTGAACGTGGATATTACACAAAGGCAGTCACTTTGAAATTGCCTGGTCACAGCTGGATGATTTTTGAACTAATTATAATTAGCAGTGGTATATTTAAGTTTTAGCAGTGGTATGTATAAGTTTTTCTTTCTTTTCAGTAAGATCACTAAATGAACGATGTAGTCATGAGCAGAACTGGTAAATCCAGTGTTGGCATACCTGCAAAGGATATCGCAGTGGAGTAGCAGGATTATTAAAAATAAAATTATTCCAAGAACTCATCCCTTTTGGATTAAAGAAAATGGAAGGGTGACAGTGATCTGCATTAGAATCAGACCACTATTAAAATAAAGCAATTAAAATGCAGAACATTTTGAAGAATGTTATTGCAAAAAAAATAATCAACTTTAATTTGAAGGATGAATCATTTTGTGTGCTTCTTTTTTAAAAAAAATGAATGGTGGAACTTTCAATAAATAACCTGAAGACTTAAAGTTTATATTTTATTAGCTTCATAGAAATTAAAGCTATGAAAGATCTATGAAATGATCCTAGGATTATTGCATCCTAGGAGTAAATGCATTCTAGGTGCATTTTGATAAATCTTGTCGTTGATGTGATGAACCACACGATGGCAGTGCATTGTTAGATAAAGACTAGGAGTCTGCTAACCTAATCAGAAGACCAACCTCGTAGATTATACTTTTGCTTAGTGTTACAGAAACTTTTTTCTTTTGGGGTCACTGAATCCTAATTTTGGCACAAGACTGATTTTCCCAAGGATCTGGTTAAATATATCCACAAATAAGCTCTTTTAAAAACATCAGAAGCTTCTTTCAAATAAACTCAAGAGCATAAGAGTAAATTGAAGAGGTTTCAGCTTCTTCTAGATTCCAAATTCTATGACCTTGTGAGCAGTAGATCGTCTTTGAATGTAAAATATAACTCCTTTTCTTTCCATTCCTGATGAAGCCAATATTAAAACTGTTATTGTATTTAGTGAGAATTGGATTAGCTTTATAATCAGGGACATCAAAGAAAGATCACACTTCTAATGTGCTTTGTAAGAAGCACCACAGAACAGCCTTTGAAAGGTCACTTGGAAGAGTCTGGGTCAATGCATGTGACTCTTTCAAAAGGTGTGCACTCTAGTTTCATCTGAGGCCAGCGCCTCTCTTGAGGTGGAGAAAGAAGCAGCAATTAACTCACTGCAGATAAGAAGAAATAGTGTCTGAGTGCTTAGAGTCTGATCTTTCCTCAGTGCCAACTATTAATAACTGCTAAACTGAGCATTTCATGCAAGCTACGTTTTTGTGCGTGACCTTTTGCTTTGGTCATTAACTGCTGAGTCAAGCACCCTCTGCATTGGTTCTGGCTGTTCCTATAAAGCAAAGAAAGGAAGGTGGGAAGAGAATGATACTGCAAAATTGCACTGTCTTATTTATGTATTTTCTTTTCAAAAATAATCGTACCCATAATCCACAGCATGAATTTAAAGTCATTGCAAAACAAACAACAGCACCCAAAAAAAAAAAAAAAAAAAAAAAAAAAAAAGAAATATGACAGTTTTGAATGGGAAACACCCCATCTCCCCCCATTTGTTGAAATTTTCCTTTATTCCAATGTGTGAAGAATGAGCATCACAGTGTGGTTTGACAGTCAGCTGAGTTCTGGAAGATTAGGGGCAAACAAATTTCAGAATTGGGACTCTTTCCCTTCCCCCTTGTGAATGAAGGGCTGTTAGCTTAATGCTTTGTCTTAGCTCCTACATAGCGAAGTGAGAGAGGCTGTTTCTGAGGTAACCATGCTGGTCATTTTGGCTGAGAGTTTCAAAGGTGTGTAAAATTTTTGTACTTTATCTCCCATTGAGCTCATCTTTCATTAAGAGCCACAGAAGAATCCCAGCTTTGTGGTTTTACAGACAATTCTTTAAATACAGATGTTAATTGAAGAACTTGCACAGTTGAAGTCATTATTAGCTGTATGTCTGACATTTTGCAGTGAACACAGACTGCTGATTACCCAGTGCAAGCAGGGCATCTCATAAGGTTGGTGAGCTGCTTAGGCCATGTTTTTTCATGATAGCACCTCAGGGAGTGGCTGCAGGCTAGTGAATAGCTGACAGCAGCAGCCAACTTCCATCTGTTCTTCCTTCCTAGGCGACACCCCACAATTTCCGAAGATGCATGACAGGCAAGGAGCTCAGGGTCCTCCAGAAAACAAAACAAAACAAAATCAGCAGCCAGAAACAGGTTTCATGAGCTGCTAGGGGAGTACACCTGTGCCCTGCTGCTATTTGTCCCGAACTCAAATACAGGCACAAAACAGTTTCAGGCCATGCAGGTGCAGTGAAACTAGAGCTTCCAAGAAGCACAGACATGCTTTATGGTTAGCTACAATGTGCCAGGAGAACCCAGCAAATACCATTCTCTGGCAGCAGGTATGTGATATGTTCCCTTGCAAAAACTGGACACTTCTAAACCAGTTGAAGAGGTTTCCGTGAAGCTCTTCTCTAAGCCCAGAAAGCTATTTCCAGTCTGTTATGCCTCTTGATGCTTGCCTTTAAGACAATTTTCAAATATTTTTGGATGTTTAGCATATTCCTATTCATCCTGTTACACCTTTTTTAGTTGTAGTAAAAATTACCTCAAGCTACTCTGAATGTAACTCCATATTTTTTAGATTCTTGTCAAAGATTAGATATTGCTAGTTTCGCCCATGTTAGTTAGCCATTGCCTTCTGAAAGTAATCAGATATGTACTACTCAAGCACCTTACTCATTTTTACTTCTCTCTGAATGCCCTCCAAAAAGGCTTTGTTACAGTCTTTAACAACAAGGATTTAATCCTGTTTCACAATTTCCAAGTCATCTTAATGTAGTTCTACAAATAACTAGTAACATGAAGATAATAGCAGGTCGAGCAAAAGATTAAAAGAGCAACATGATTCTGAATAAGTTGTAAGTGTTTGTAAGAAATAATTTTTTTAGTTGCTCTTTTAGCTTAAGACACATCCTGGAAAAACAGCACTGCTAATGTACTTCATAGCAAACAAAAGACATTTAGAGTTTTCAACAAATTGAATCTATGTGACTATTGACATGAAAAGCAAAATGTGTATTTGCTAAAAGTAAGAACAAGATATGTTTACCTGTAGAAACCTGTGATGTTTATTTCAATAGAGGTTTTCCAAAAAAGGGGAAAATTTGTGCTTCTGAAAATCTTTTCTGTACCAGAAGGCAACAAGGAGCTGCTGATGTAGGTTTTTACCAATATCTGTTTATGCACATAGTTATGTATTAGACACAGGCAATTTTCTGTGTTGGCTTAGGGAAGGTCAGGTTTTTTCCCATTCATGTGGAGCTGGAGGCTATTCATCCATTCATTCCCTGTCATTACTTGAGAATTTTTCATTGTCTGAGTGGTAAAAGTTTGCAGGTGGCAAAAACAGCAGACACCTTCTGGTGCATTTCTGAGCTGACACAAGTTATTCAAGTGGGAGGGTAAATAGTTTCTGCCCCATGGTGAAGCTGTCTTTTTTTTTTTTTTTTTTTTTTCCCCTTACTTCCCAAACTACTGTAGTATGTAATTAGGACTTCAAATCTGTATTTTTATCATAAGCAAGGAAAACAATCAATATTTAGCAAAAGAAACAATATACAAAATAAAATATTAACTGTAATAAAAGCATGTCTCTAGGTAGCACTGCTATATTTTATGGTAGCCCTTGGACATAAGTTTCAAGCATATTATACCTTCTGCGACATGTCTTCCGTATGTCTTCTCTGATATATTTGTGCTGGTAAACCTAATTCCAGTCTCTAGACACAGCTGCAACACATAACCGCCATACATTCTAACACTGAAAATAAATAAAGAAGAAAAATGGTAATAAAAGCTAAATAATTTTAAATGAAAACTTTAGAACAGAGTAAAATCCAGAAATTAAGATTTCAGGGCAGATGCTTGTCTGTCAGTGATTGCTACCTCTGAATGCCAGACATTTTTGCTTCCCTTATCTGGATGCTTTTTGTTCTCAAAGCTTTCTGTAAGAGTTGTTCGGCTGCTGAAATGGACCAGTTAGAGGGAGGGTGTTTGCTGTTCCTTGCTGGGGCCTAAGTAAAGATGTCTCTTGTCTGCACAAAAGTGCCTCCAGAAATACACAGGGCATCTTCAAGAAATAGAGAAGGTATTAGTGTCACCCTTGATTTTGTATTCATACCAGAGCCTCTTCCTATACTAACCTGCTAATGTCTGCAAAGTATGATTCTGGTGTGTATATTATTGCAGGGCAGGGAATAATTTTGGCAGTTGACTAGCCACTGCCTGCTTGGGAATGTTTGGTCTCAACATTTGATATTCTTGTAGCATGTCATTTTTTCCAGTTTCTTGGCTTCCATACGTAGTTTGTGTGTAACTCTTCAGGATGCCTTCTGGTTATAGTAGTGATTTGGTCGATGTCAGAATTAACGTTTTCTCTTCTGCCCTTGAGCACTATCTGGTGAGTCAAATCAGGCACTCAGAGTTACAAATCTCACAGTGGAAAATCTTTTAATCTGCCATACTTGGGGGATTTTTAATTTTTCCTATTTTTACCATTTATTTTTTATTTTTTTCCCGAGAGATCATTGTGTAGCCTGGATGTGCTTTGTTTGAATGAATATGGTAAATTATTTTATTTAAATAAGAAATGTTGAACTCTGAGGTACTATTTGTTCTCAATTAATATGAAATAATTTTATGAAAAAAATGTGATCTGCAATCTATTGTTGTACTATTAAGTTGATGAGTTGTGTGTCAACAAAACATTCTCCTAAAGTTGTCTGTCAGCTCTGTCCAATCCCAACCTGAATTTCTTGTCATATGGAAAAACGTCTTTAAGTCATTCTTATCATGCACTTTGAACCCTACTCGGTTCTTACACAACTTATGTGACAGTATGAACTGAACACTTCTCCAGGTCAGAGTGTCACATTTAACAGCTTTGTATCTGAGGTGTAAGTGTTTAATTCTGTTCTCCATCCATCTTAGCCTTTTATTTATTTCTTGATAGCAGCTGAGCAGTATGTGCTTTACCAGTGACAACATGCTTTTTTTTTTTTTTTTTTGTTGGGAACATTTCAGAATTTAGCAGTGTGTACAGGATATTCACATCATGTCCCTGAAGTTACCTTGCATTTGTTTTCCTCTTGCATTGTAGGATGCTGTTGCTAATCCAAAATGTAATCATCATATGTTAATGAGTGTCTCCTGATTTTAGCTATGCATCATATTTCATAGTGTTGTTTGTCTGAAACATTGTCTTTGTGATTCTATAACACTGGGAATAAAGCAATGAAATTGCTTCAGATTTACACTCCTGGAATTGCAAGCAGAATTTGATTGATTTCCTCCACAAAGTGAAGCTTGCGCATTAACTTGGCTAAAGAAAAAGGTCATATCAAAGGGCACAAATTAATCAGCTGGGACAGTGCCATTAGCTATGCACTAAGCACTGGCTGTGTATTTCTGCAGCTCCTATCCTAAATTTTTTTTGACATGTTGAGCACCATGCATGGGGATGCGGAAAAAACAGGGATAGTGAGATCAACGCTGAAAAGGTCTGAATATTTACTCAGTGATTGACTGGTTATAGACTTTTGTGGAAAGCACTGAATGAAGTCTTGAGGCTACTTCACTTATGCACAGGGATAAAAGGTAAGCTAAAGATGCAGTTTTGCTATAAAATTCAGGCCTTGGGACAAACAGGGTTTGGGCTGAGCAGTGTGGCCTTTTTGTTGCCCTTGTGAAATGTGGGGATGTGATCACGGATTTGTTCTCTCCGATCAGTTCAGCTTTTATTTTTGATTTCTGTTGATTTTTCTTGCATTTGGGTTTTGTGGGGGGTTTTGCTTCTGTTTTTAAGATGCATCCAGTTCATCACCAACATTGGCAATTGTGGTTTTGGATCCTATTTGGATCTGTAGTATGTGTTTGGGCCTAAAGGGGCAAATCAAAATAACATTTGTTTAAGAATGTTACCGGGTTCAGGTTTGTCTATCAAGTCAAAGTCTGTGTACAGTTGTTTTCCATTTTGTTCTCGCCTATGTTTAACTTCCATTGGCTTTAAAGAGGGTCATGCAAGGTTGTTAAGGGACAAAACAAGCACTGCACAAATGAAATAGATAATGAGAGTGGAGTTTCTGAAGATGATGTTGTGCCATTCTGAAGATGTCCTTGGCTGTTTCAGAATGCTTAGATAGCAAGAGCCGCCAGGAATGCTTTTATCATCTGTGTTTGCCCAAGAGTCTGCAACCTTTCCTTTCAGATGCTGGCCTTACACAGTTTTCTGTGCCTCTGTCACCTCTTGAGTAGATTAGTGTAGTACACGGTATCGTGAATAATGCACCGCAATCACTGGAAGCTTTGGCTGCTGTGGAAAGTGGTTGCTGCCGTATTTGAAGAGGTTGATTCAAGTGCTCAAAGTCCTGAAGAGTTTGAATCCAGCATGATTTTGAAATCACCTGTCTGGAAGGCCTAACTGCAGGAGCTGATGTAACTGCAAGAGCACAGGATTATAGCCTCACCCTTCCTCCCTCCCCTAAATCTTAAGGGAGTTAGATACAAGGAGTTAGGGATCCTCGACCCCATTGACATGGGGTCATTGACATAGCTTCCATCTTTTGCACATTTGAGCTTTTGATCGCAGCCTATTTTTCTAGTCGTGTAAGGGTTTTCCTGAAGAAATGATTGATTTCAGTAGGAAGGAGTGAGGAGCCTTTATTGATGAAACTTCAAAGAGTTTAATTTGGGCCTTTTTAACAGAATTTTGTAGCTCCTGCCTGCAGGTTTGTGGGGATGGCTGTCATGCAAACAAGTATGAAGTTTTGGTCCAATTTTTTTCTTGTACTGCAAAACTACGTGCCCTTGTTCCCAATTGGTTACTTTTAAAATATAAATCTACATTTGCTTTAAGCTTTGTATCATAAGCCTATTTAAAATAGATCTGTATATTAAATCTGGCATCACTGCAGTACTGCAGCACGTATTTCAGATTATGTTACACTGCAGAACCAAGCAGTGAGACAGCCTGGCACTTTACCTGAAAAAAAATACTAAGTAGATCTGTATCCTTCAGTAGGTTCATGCTATGTTGTCCCCCCTCTTTCCAGATTCAAGCTGTCTTGTGCTGCCACTAACAACCTCTTCTGAATTCTGAACAGACTTTCTGTTTTAGAGGGTGTCTTGGCCCTAAAGAAGTGTTTTCAATAGATGTTTAAAGGTATTTGAACACCTCAGTGCCTGTCTCCCATGAGCCTTGCAGCTAGATGGAGTCCTCAGCTCCAGCATTCCCCCAAGAAATTTATAGGGAAGAGCTGGGCAACCAAAGTCTTCACAGATGTCAGCTGTGTGGAGAGAGAATCTTATTAGGCCAAGACAGTAACGGCAACTGTGATAGGGCTAAGATGGTCTCTGGGCAAGCAGACACTTCCTGGGGGATTCCCAGACATGGAATTTCATCTGGAATTAGAGGCTTTTGTCTAAATAAGCACTGTGAGTGTGTGAACAAGAGGCATGAAGAAAATGGTAAATGAGCATACAGAATGCTGATAACTCCTGAGAATGACTTGGAAAGGTCTTCAGCTTCCATATCCCTTTTGCAAGAGAAAGTTTGTCTCTTTGTCAGAACAACCGTTTGTCTGAAAGCAGGGAAAGATAGGCCCTGTTTTTTTCCACTGTGTATGTCTTTACAGCGAGTCACCTTTTGGCTTTGGCATGCTCAGAGCATCTGGAAGGATCAGAAGGAGCTAGCAGTGAAAACGTGGGAACTCATACTCTAAAAATACTGCTTCTGAACCCAAGACACCAGCTAGAGATGAAGCTGCAGGCAGATTACTAGCTGTGAAGGAGTAGCAGCATCTACCAGTTGGCAGTAACTTAGGTACCTGCATGCTTAAAAATATGCCAATGCAGCACTACGAGAAAGCAGTGATCCCAAAAAGATGAATGAGGGCCTTGAAAGGGGCTGGTCCGTAGCTATTAGTGCCCCTGCTCAGCTGTGCTGCTTGAGAAGGGCCAGCCAAACACAGAAACACTAGAACCAAAGAGCCTTTAACAAGGAGATTCGGCAGTGACTTGAAAAGATCTATGATTGCAGCTACTCATCTAGTATTGTTTTGCCTGTAAACAATATCACATCAGGAGGGAGTTATGGTATGCAACCACGTAAAACTTGTTCATACATACCACAAAAAAAAATACACATTTAAGTACAACTGATTTCCTTCTTGATAGTAAATGTATGTCCTTAAAGCTGCATGTCCTTAACAGTCCTTGAAATTTCAAATACCTGCAGGAAGAGAGTTTTAAGAGAACTATCTCAAAGTAAATTTAGTATTTGTTGCAGAAAATATCCTTATAATTGCAAGCAGAGTATAAAATCTTGCAAAAGCTCTCCACACACACACATGCACAGAAACACACATTACGGGGGAAAATGTGCCAATGAGTTTGTCAGAGGACCTAGACAGAGATGGAGATAGCTTTCCGGCTGGCTTTGCAAAGCAATTTTACAATTATGTCCCATAATTTTTCAGTGAAGGTTAGGTGCCTGGCTGAATTTGAAAATAGAGATGGTCACCTAGCTATCTGCGAGTGCTCTAAATACTAGACATTTGCTCTTTCAGGCGTTGAACATCTTAATCTCAGAGAAAATAACAGTAAGGTAGACTTTTTGAAACTCTAAAATTTAGAATTGGAGTGCTTCTGAACAACTGTTTTCCCTAGCTTAGTGAGAGATTGTGAGTCCTCACAGCACCCATGCAGCGCTATGGAAAATGAGTTACGGATGCCTGTGAAAAATTGACTTTAAAACCTCTTGTTTGGGTTGCTTCGAGTGCAAAATTGAAATGATGAGAGTTAAGTGTGCTACTTTTGTAGTAATTTAATATCTAGCGCTGAAAAGTTTGAACCAGGAAGGCTGACTATAAATAGCCATTTGTGGCAATGGTTGTATTGCTCACATGTCCATTGTCTGCATAGCCAGTTTACGACTGGGAATACAATTTTAAGTTAATGTTATTCCAGACCCATTTATCTGCAGAAAATGCCCCTCAGATCTTGCATCAGTGAACAGGAAGATGTATTTGATACAAGCATGCTATTTTCCCTGTAGCTATATACAGTATTTCATGTCTTATTAACATAATATATCCAATGTGAAGTTTATAGGCCTTGACGGATAGCACCTCGGGTGAGAGAAAGGATGACAGAGAAAATTTACTTTTACAGCGTCAGTCTTTCTGGATCTGTTCTTGGACATCTTGACACCAAAGGCTATAAACATAGACTGGAATCCGAAACCTTTTCTGCAGTAACCTTGTTTTAGAAAACACTCTTCTTACCTCCTCCTGCTTATTTCTCTCTCAGCAGTCGTTCCTCGTGGTACATTCCTTGCCATGTGTTCCTTCTGTTTCTTGAGCAATGCCTTCATTTTTTTGTGTGTCGTTTACTACCTGTTTTTATTTAAATCATGCAATCTGAAGACCTACTTAATGCTGGTACAAGAATTGTGTTAGCCAACCATTTGATTTGATGTAGGCTTGTCTCCTCCTTTTCTTTTCTATTTCTTTGGTAGAAAGCTTTTTCAGGAGGAGGGCTGTGCCCATATTGAGCACTGCATTAAATTATACTTCAGTGGCAGTAGTTTTGTACATTCAAATTTAAAATTGCCCATTCTTTATATTAGTAAAAGAAGGTCACTACTGTCTAAATAACAGAGCAGTCATATGCAAGCTCAAGGCAAAGGACTGAAAATATGGACTCAGCCAAAAATATAGTCCTCCGAAAAAGAGATGTCAAATGGATTTAAACAGTATTTTTACACATTTCACTATTTATAAACAGTGTCAAGTACTTCTTTTCACGTGAAAGGTTATGCTGCCTTTCTAAACAAACTGAGTACAGCTTCCTTTAGTGATGGTTTTTATGTTGTGCTTGCTCCCTGTCAATTTTCTTTCTGCTGAACTGATTTTAAAGAAGCACCTACATTTACTTTCACTGCCCTTTGTTTCAAAGACAGGACACCGTGGATGTGTGAACACATTAACCTCTGTGCATTTGATCTGTTTGGGTTTCTAAATGTCCTTGCTGAGACCTGCTGTTGTTGCCTGATCCTGAAAGCAATCTAGTCTCCCTCTCAGCATGTTCTGTCCTCGTGTTTTCTTAAAACAAACAAAAAAAAAAGTAAAACAAAAAGCAAAAACACCACAAAAAAAAACAAGTTATTATTAAGTACTATTATTAAGTACTATTAAGTTAAGTTATTATTAAGTACTATTAAGTAGCAGACCTCTAAAAACATCTCAATCCAAATTTTGTGACAGTCTTCGTGGTGCTGTGGATGAGTTTATGATTAATGAAGCGTGAGCTCAAGAATATTTGAAATATTACCAAACATTACATCCCCTATTATACAGTTACCAGATATGGGGACAGCTATCATCAGTGTTTGATGGACCATTTTAAAATTATTGAAACCAATGGGAGATTTCCATTGATTTGAAAAGACTTCAAATCCAGCTAAAAAAAGTTGTGATCACAGTTGCCATCATGTCTTAAATAAGAAAAGGAATGGGCATATTTTTGGGGCCTGCGAAAATTCTCATTTTATAAGATACACGTGCAGAGATATTATAGTAAAATAATTACTTTTGACTTTTCCCAAATGATAATTTTCACTAATAGTAAATAAATAAATAACAGATTTTATTGCAAATAATGGGGTCAATATTTTTTTTGCAAATAATGGGGTCAATATTATGTGATGATTCTTTTGCAATGAAAAGGCAAATTAAAATGATTATACTTCTTTAAGGAATTAAAACAGCTTTACGGTGATAAAGTTTTAAAAAGAGGTGACATTTAAAGTGTTAGTTTTTCTCCTGAACAAATTCTTGGTTTATTCAATTACCAGGATCAAGCACTTTAATACTGATTCAGCCTAAACACTTAGAGGAATGTCAACAAGATTCTTTTCTGCTGGCAAAGAAGACTGAAATAATAAATCATTACTGAAAATACCACAAGCAAAATCAACAGATTTTTTTTTTTTTTTTTAAGAGGAATGATGTTTCTTGCATTGTATGTTCCACTTGAAAGATTTTGGTGCAAACTGTCATATTTAAATGAAAATGGACAAATAACAGTATTCTTCAAGTCACTGATTTGTTTCATCAAAGTAAGATTTGAATTACTGCTTCCAATTTCAATTGCATTTGTAAGCCAGTAGAGCTCTGCTGTCTTCTTTCTTTTTCTTTATCTATGATTGAATTCTGAAGTCGGGGACAGACTGTATTCTTGTTTACATTTGTGTAAATACAGGAAATAGCTTATTTTTGTTTCTATTTTTTATGTACCCATTGTAGTAATTAAATCAACATTCGTTTATAGAAACTATTTCAGTGATGTTAATCTTGTATAGGATTAACTAATTTTCTTAAAAAGAGTCCTATCTTTGTAATATGATTGTTGAGTTGTTAGTTATTACATAGTTTGACTTTTTAATTACTTACTACTGCTCAAAATAATTCCTCACCTTTGCAGGAATAGTATGACTTACAGATTCACAGCCTTTATTTTTGTATGGTTAGAAATCTTCAAAAACTGGTGTCAATGTTTTCCTTCAGAAGGAGTTTACAACCAGTGATAGAGTGGTATAATCTTATGGAATTGTCATCTCTTTAGTGATGAGGAAGAAAATACCATCAGAGGTCTCATCTGTTTCATGCTGAGATAGATATCAAGATAGCAAGCAGAAAGCCTCACTCTGTTCATTTGGGATATTAGATACTTTCATTTATGGATGTGTGCCCTCATTAAGGATTCCAAAAATAGAAGTATGTGGTAGTTAAAAAAGAACGTGCAGAAACTAGTGGCACATAAAGATTTTGAGGAAATGTTGGTGATACTCAAGATACTGTTAATCTCAGATATTTTAGGCAAAAGTAAATATACTACTCAGTCACTGACTGATCTAGTTCTTTAATTTTTCCAAATGTGTTAGTTATCGGAATGTTCTTAAATGTTTTGTAAGAACATATTTCAACAAGAGGATTCATACTAACATACCCACTTCCACTACATCTTGGAGTATTTCTATTTTTTCTTCATATCTGTGTAATTTACTATGCTTTATCTACCAATGACTGAATAAATAGTACAATTGTAAGTCCTAAGCATAATTTCTATCAAATATATATTTTTAAAGTTATGCTCTGAAAAAAATCTAACATCACTTATATTTGAATATTACATTTCAAGACCATTTCTAAGGCATGTCTTTATAAGAGACCTTTAAGAGTTTAGCTTTTTCTTTTTGGAGAATATACTTAGAAGCAAAAATCAAATCATATAATGTTCATGTGCATGAAATTTTAAAGGTTGTAAAGCCTATGAAGACATGTATATTATAGTAAAAATATTTCCAGTATTCACTAGGCACCTTTTTTGAATGTCAGAGCGCTTTGGGTTATTTTTCATTTTCTTTCAAAATCTAAAATGCTTAGCGGCCCTGCTGCCTTGCTGAATTGGAGGTTGGTGAATTCATTAAGATTTACTCCAGTAATAATCAATGTGTTTGGCCTAAGGTGTAGGTATAGATTCCCCTGTGTACTTTAAGTAGTTTCTTGTAAAACCAATTGTGTCATTTATTGTTTGCTCTATGACTTTGTTACGCTTCTTCTGCATTTCTTCAGTTGGCCTTTAAGCTTGCTTTATTCCTCTCTACATGTGTCTGTCTGCGACCACTTCTACCTCCCAGATACAGGGTGAGATAGATGTAATCTAATGTGTGCTGTAGTGCACACTCTTCTGATCCATTCTGTACTAATCTTGATGATCTAGGTTGATATCCTTATATTTATGTACTTGCCACACAGTTTCTCAAATGGCTTAGGAAAAAAAACACCCGTAACCAACCTGACACGTACCCACATGGAACCTCAGTGACAGTTTCCCTATGAGTAACGAAGCTGTGGAAGCTGCGTATCCTTCTAGTTTCAAGTTTTCCCCTTGGATAAAGTTTATTTGGAGCATCGTGTCAATTGTGCTGCCTATCTTTCAACATGTTGCCTTTTCTTTCTAATATTTAATTGGACCACATGAACTGGACCAGGTAGGAGCCTGGTAACTGTCTTATGTTTGATATCTTTCTGTGATGACGTTTTTATGTATCACCGGTGCACAACAAGAGATTATGCTCCTCTGTGACTTGTCAAGGTTGATAATTTTCTGAGTTGGCTCTCCTTTACACTGTCAAATTTATTATAATAGTCTGGTACAGGATATTTTTAAATTTGGTATTGCCATTTAATTCAGTGAAGCAGTCTGTAAAGTATGGCTGTGCACAATAACACCCGGACATGCCTCCTGAGGGGTACCAATGCATTCCCTTGAGCAGAGGCCAGAAGAAGTAGGGTATGCAGGATTTTGGCCTGCCCAAACTGGAGTTCCTCGTTTTTCCAGGTGGCTGCTGCTTTTTGGTGGCTGCTGCTTTTTTTTTTTTTTTTTTTTTTTTTTGTCACCTGCCACTTCTGTTCACTTCAGTAGAGACCAATGTGCTCATTACTTATTTAATCACTGTTTATGTTCACAGGAACCAGATAACAAAGCTAGGCTTACGGGTTGATGCACATGCAGCTTTGTTACTTTTGGGAAATGAGAACAGTGTGATCTCATGAAGTTAAATAATTTATTTTTTATACAACCAAGGTAGAAGAAGAACAGTGAATTTAAGGAAGAATTGAGTTCAGGACATACAATGTGAGTGGAAACTTTTTGGGACTCAATCCATCTTTTGCATTGTGCACGTTCCTAGTGTTGGGATCCACAATAAAACTCTTGAACATTTACTGTGTGTTCCCACTGGAGAGACAGTTCAGCATTCAGCATATCTAAATTGTATAGTTTGTAAAAGAGGTGTAAAAACAAAACAACAGCAAAAACAGTGGAAGCAGTGGTTAGTATTGGGCTTCCCTGTCCGTGTTTGAAAGTACTGTCCAAATGAGTAATGTATTGCCAGAGATTCATGGGCACCAGATCTGCACTTTCAGTACCTACAGCACAGCAGGTTTGTTGCAGAAACCTCCTGCTGTGACACGGTGAAGAATTCTGTGCAGGTTCTGTTCTGAGAATGATGCATTTCCAACTGATGCTGGCATACCAGGAATGAGAAATGTATAAAAGAGAGATGAAAACTGTATAAACCGTTCTTTTGAAGAAACCCTTCATATTTGTATGTGCTCATATATTTCTCTATTGAAAAGCTGTGATAGTGCTGAATAGCTTTTCTTCTTGTCTTTACAAAGATTTCTTGAGTATTAAAATAAGAGGAAAGGGGAAGGTAGCAACTCCATCTAGGAAAACACAGATTGCCAATTGGCTCGGTAATGAAGTTAATTTCTAAGTTATTAGTACGCGAACCAATATGCAAAGCTAGAGAGGTAAAAGTGCTGCAAAGTGGAAAACCATACAGCTGGAAAGAAGGAGGAGATTGCAATAACTGCACAGATGACAAAAACAGCAGGTATTATACGTTTAATGGTGCTCCAGAAAGTACCTCAGAGGAGTCTTTGCAGTATGCAACCATTACCCTAGGTATTTTAATTGACCAGGTAGACATAGCATTTTGAGAGATTCCTGAGCTGCCAGTACAGGAGGAATTCTTACCTACCCTCGCTTCTTTTGCTTTAAATGCTTTGTGGCTTTTAAAGATCCCACTTTCCCTGGTGCTGGTATTGGGTATGTGGCACACTGATCTCCACGTCTGTAACAAGATCTGCCCATCTTGCTGTCAGACGCATTAAAAGCAATATCCAGATGCCTGCATTCCTTCCAGGTCTCTGTGCCTCGCGCTTACAGCTTGCTGATTCTCAGTGCTACCCAGCAGTGCCTTGCCGAGCCCCCCATCATCATGTGTGAGAAGCACGTAGCTCTTTTCACTGGCTGGCCACAGTTTGGTGCAGCACTCACAACATGTGAATATGGCCCTGAGAGGGCACTGTAGTGATCTTCAGCCTTCTCATGAAATTTTCATTGATGCTAATGCCTAACATCTATGTGGTAGCTCTGTTAAAATCAGAGTGAGTTTCGACAGCTATTATTCCTGTACTGTCAGTTTATGCTGGCATATCTGAGCCCCTTGTGTGATGGATTGAATGGTTTGAGGCTGCAGTTTTCTAGAAATCACCTAGGAGAAGTGCTCTGTGGATGCAAAATACAGTCTATTAAATCACTGTTCTTGATTGTGTTTGAGAGGTATCAATCCTGAGTAGGTGCTTGAGAGGGAACTTGAGCAGAAGGCTATCCCAAGCGTCCACAGTAATTGCATTTCTCTGCATAGTCACACTAATACCGTAATAAATACGGGACCAGGTGCTTGAATTTAATGCTGATGGGTGCCTTGGTAGTCTTACAAAAATACTGTGACGTTTCAGTGTCAGAGAAAGGTTCTTCCTTTGTGCTGCTACTCCCTTGCAATGTACTAAACCAGCTGATGTTGGTTCACTGAGAAGGAGAAAAAATTCTTTCCAGATCCATACTGAAACTGAACCTTGTGTAGGGGACAAGCGAATTAGCTCATCTATGTCTTCATTAGAGCAGGTGTTCAGAGAATGCAGATGACTTTACTTTGCTGTTCTTTTCAAAATCTATCTGCTGTACTCTTACATTGTATTTATTATATTTAGACTCGTTTCCTGTTATGCTTATAAAATTTCAACCATTAAAACCACAGACTCCAAACAACATATCAAAATGACCATAAAAGTGACAAACTTCCCAAGGAATCAAAATAAAGTGTTTCCAGCCCCTGAGTGGGCTTATTTGTTATGGTAACCCTTTCTGAAGGTGTTTTTTCTTTCATATGAAATATATTTTTAATTTGTTTTCAATGGAGAGAGTTGACAGGGAAAAAATAATGTGTTTTCTGTAGTTTTCAGCATGATTTAGTTTTATCTATATAAAGCAAAACACAATTTAGCGTGTCTTAGTCCAATGTTTTATATTTTAGATTGAGAGTCTAATTTTTTTTTTTATAACTTGGTTCCTCTCATTAGATTTGAAAAGGAGATGCTAAGCTCTCTGGGAAAAGGGTCTTATTTCTGAAACCAGCAGTCACATGCGTTCAAATATTCTCCTGCTGCATTATTCAAAACACCTACAGCTGAGCACGTAACTTAGGCAACCTGGCTTGATACTGAATAATGTAGTCACTGCCTTGACATTCGGAAAGATGTCTGTACCCAGCAAATGCTATTTTTATGTGTGTTGTCTTGTTGCTTGAAGCATCACATGGAAGACTAGCCTGCATATAATGCTTTTTTTTTTTTTTTTTTCCTTGAGAGTATACGGTTCGGGTCTGTGTTTGTTTTTCTTGATTGCTTCTTTTGCTTCTCCCCCTTCCTTTGTTAATTATCTCAGTGCCTTCTAAAGGCTACAATCAATTGCTATTGAAGCGTATTTAACCCGAAGCAAAACTTTGTTGCTATTTAAGTCTCTTGTCAGGAAACCCAGCGTTGGGGTTGTTTGGTTTCTTATTTCCGAGGCCGTTTAATGGCAGCATAAATATTCAGCCTGACTATAAATACGTAATTAAAGCAGCCCATTGGCCAGATGTTCCCCTTTGTTGCATGGCATGGTGCAGGCAGCAGCAATTCCAGTGCACGCCAGCCCTGCTCCTGGCAGATCCTGCAAGCGATCCCTGTGGCCGGGGATCTCCCCAGGGAGCCACGCATGCAGCTGAGGAGCGTTGTGCCATGAGCTGCTCAACTGCTGCTGGTTCTGGGAGCCTTCATGGCGTGCTCCTTCCCTCCCTGCTCCTCAGCAGCTTGGCAAGTCCTTTTGGGAGGCAGCGAGCTGGGCAGCTGAGCAATGGCTCTGGTTATGACAGCAGGTTTGGGGAGGTAATCTTCTTTTTAGGGCTGCTGCAGGCCTCTGCAGGTCAGCTGTGTGAAGCAGTTTGCTGGGGTTTTACCTCCGTGCCACACCTTGGCTCCTCAAAGGGAACAAAACCTGGGGAAAACCAGGGCTGTGCTGAGTGAGCAGCTGCTGCCTGGAGGGTTTTGCTTCAAGCTTCTCGCCTCCTCCAGGGTTTCCCGGGATCCTGCCTCGTCACAACGACAGCTTCGATGGGAGGGCTCGGGACAAGCTTTGTGTGACCCTAACAAAGCCCCGTGCCGGCTGTCAGGGTGGTGTCCTGAGGCAGGAGGGGCTGAGGCCGTGCTCGCAGCTCCTGCCCTCAGTTATTTGCTCCGTGGGAGCCGCGGGCAGCGCTGTCAGAGCCCGCACGGCTACTGAGGCTGGGAAATAAGCACAGACCCCAGAAGCAGGGGAAGGAGAGAGGAAAACACTTCCTCCAGCCGCAGGATCGCGGCCGGGAGGATGCCAGCCTCATTTTTACCCTCGGCTTTTCTCACTTAGACAAACTCTGCCGGCTGGAGCGCCGGCGGCCGCGTCTCTCTCCCAGGTCCTGCAGCCCCCGGTGATCCCCTCCGAGCCGCCCGCTCCCGGAGCTCATCCCGGGGGGGTGGCAGAGCCCTGCAGAGCCGCCACCGCCCCCAGCAGCTCCCCGTTTCCCCCCCCCCACCCCCCCCCTCCCCGTATCGCGATCAGCTCCTGCCGCGGCGGGGAGGGGCCGCGCCGCCCCTGCCAGGGCCGGGGTGGGGCCGGGAGGGAGCCGAGCCGAGCCGAGCCGAGCCGGGCCGAGCCGGGCAGCGACAGGAGGAGGAGGAGGAGGAGGAGGAGGAGGAGGAGGTGGAGGAAGGGTGCCCGGCCATGTCGGAGAGCGAGGGCGGCGCGGCAGGTAGGGCGGCCGCCGCAATGCAGGAGCGCGGCGCCGAACGGGGGGAGGCGGCCGGGACCGCACGGTGGAGGGGTGGGGGGCACCGCCACGGGGGTTTTAGGGGATACCGGAGGGGGTTTTGGGGGAGCGGGGGGCTGCAGACCCGCAGGGATCCCCCCCGAGATCCCCCTGAGGCAGCGCTGTTCCGCCCCGTCCCCGGGGGTCGGCGCTGCGGCAGGCGGGGGGGGCCGGGTGCGGGGACAAAGCGGCGGCCTGAGGGGGGTTTGGGGGGCTCCCGGGGGGAAAAGGGGGGTCTGGGCTGGGAATGGGGTGCCCCTGGGGGGCAGGGATAAAGGCAGGGGGTGTTTATAGCTGGGGGGGGCGATGCGATGCAAGAAACCCCGGCGGGGGGGCGGCCCTGGGGGTAGCGGGGCTCGGCTCGGGACGTGGGCATAGTGGGGCTGTATCCTGGCGGCCCCAAACGAGGTTTTTGGGTCCCTTCGTGATGGTGCTGTGCCCGATGAAACCCATCAAGGCGGCCCCTGCAGGGTGGGGGAGGAGGCTGGGGAGGGATGAGGGGCCCGGGGGTGCGGTGATCTGGGTGGGTGACCAAAGCCCAGGGGGATGCAGGCACAGCCTGCTCGCATCCAACATTCCCATCCCTTCTTCCCTGCAGCGCTGCAGGGAGTCGAGAAAGCTACTGCTGAGCCTAAGGTGGCGGTGGCAGTGCGGGGGGAAAGTTGAAAGGTTGAGTTTATACGGATCGTGCTGGGATCCGGGGAATGTTTGGAGTAACATAGCGTAACCGCAGTGCGTGTGGAGTAAAAGGAGGCACGGGGCGTCCCTTGCAAACAACACAACAACGATAACTAGAAGCTAGTTGAGTCTTCAAGACGATCCTTACAGCATCTTTCCCCCCCCTCGTGTTTGTGTTCCTTAAGTGCTTCCCAAATCAAGTCTCTTCTGTCTGTTGTGTGTGAAGCTGCCTGTAGCAGTTCTCCGGCGAGCAGCTGACAAAGGCGAGGGGAGAATGACAGGTTCATTAGGCTGCTGGGTGGCAGGGAGTCCTGGGCTTTGTTTTCTGCCAAGTTGCAAGGTTAGGGCAGTGCGGTGCTGAAATCAAGTAACTCGTGGCACAGGGAGAATGTGTGCAGGAGGGATTTTGTGAGGAGGTGGAATACCAGGTAGTAAATCAATGATTTGTTATGCCAGAAACCTTTATGTACTTTCCACTCTCTGGAATGCTGAGGCTGTCAGAGAAAAAAAAAAAGACTTCGGGGATAAAACGTGATTTAGGGAGTGTTGGGGCATTGACAGTGCTGAAGCTGCAGTCATTTATTGCAGCAGCATGCAATGCGCAGGAGAAATGTCTGGAGGTGAAGCAGCAAAGTGTTGCATGCGCTGTGTGCCAGTCACTGCACGGCTTCGCTTAGCGCAGCACTGCGGTATCTGCAGCTTGCTGAGTGTGAGCCTGGGTGAATCTGCTCGTGTCCAGGAGCTGTTGCATGTAAAACTTCTAATTATACTGACTTTCAGTGCTTTTGGCTTAGAACTGGGTGGTGCTGAGCCAGCTGACAAGTTTTCCCTTATGGCATGCACCCGGTAAGGTTTTGGTCTGGGTGTTCAGTTTATTCCCGCTGGGCCAGCAGCAGGGGAGGTGCTGCCCAGCTGTGTGGCTGCAAGGCTCCCCGAGGGCTGCTTGAGGCCCCAGGAGCTCTGTCCTGTCCAGAGGCTGCTTTGTCTGGCAGATGTGTGGGGTTAGCAGGGCTTTAAGTGGGTCCTGAGGGCGTGAGGAGCACATCTCAAACACGGCTGCCACCAGGAGCAGGAACAGGCTGCAGTGGCTGTGGGTGCCAGCTGAAGTTGGAGCAGCCTTCAGGAGGCTGGCTCTGTGCAAGGAGAGCAGAGTGCTGCCTCAGCTACAAAAGAGCTGGTCTGTGCACATAAACGTCAAGGTTAGGGTTTGACTACGCTCTCTGACCCTGTCACTGTTGTTTGGGCAATATGCAAGTTGACTGCAATCTTACCTTGCCCTCTCTTCTCCCAAATGCTTTTTACTGTCATCTACTCTGATGTCACTTATTCTATCGATAACTGCCCTGAATAACCATACCTCTATTAGAAAAAACTTAAAGTATTTTTAAGTTTAAAGCAGTAACCACCAAAGGATCCCATCACCTCCATTTTCTGTACCTGAATTAGTTCTACCTTTTGATGTTGTGGAAGGCGGGATTTCAGAAGTGTTTGACTTGAAAGCATGCAACACTTACGGCCTTATTAATGTCTGTCTGTGGCAGGTTTAGTCTGTACATATTGTGAAAGAGCAACTTGGTTTATTTGAGTTTTAAGAAAAGCTATGCAGGCTCTCAGTGAACAATAATGGAAAATGGGTAAAGAATAAAAAACTCTATTCAAATGCTGGTCCTCCAAGGAGAAGAACAAGAACAGCCATGACCATAAGTAGGCATCATAAGTAGGTATGAAGCAATTTTTGGGGGGAGCTTGGCTCTATTCCTTTTATTTATTTATTTTAATGTAAAGTAGAGGAGATTTGCCATTAACGATTTCACTAAGCTGCTTCTCTTTGTGTGTGTCCATAAATACCATCAGTTGCTTACATATTCAGCTTCTATTTGATGCTTTTCACTTTCCTGTTAAACAGCCTTGCTAGTTGAAAATAGAAATGGGTAAAACTCCAGGTTACGACACTGTGGCGCAGACCTGCCCAGCTGTACTTCCCCAGCGATGAAAGAGACACCAGGAGGGCTTGGAATCTGTTTCAGGATGAGCTCTGAAGTCCATGGGCCGTGACTGTAAATGCTCTGCTTGCTTCCCAGATGTTTTCCTGAAGAGTGTGCAGCTGTTTTGTGATGTAAGGCCAAAGACGTCGGGATTGCGCTCAGGGAATGCTTCTGTCAAGTACGAGCTTCAGTGATGTGAAATGCCTGTAACATACGTGAAGACTTCTCATTCTTAACTCTACCAAATGTTCTGGCTCCTCAGTCATTAAATTAAAACTGCCTCTCTTCAGTCACCAGGCACATTTTGGTCTTAAAAATAACTTTCCACAGTTCTCGTTACTCAAAATATGTCAGCTATGACCCATTTGCTGTTGTGTTAAGAAACATAGTGATGTGCATTTAAAATAAACAAATACAAGTTTTAAATTTTGTCGTAACTATTATTAAAGCAGTAACTTTGCAGTGTTTTAAAATTAGGGTGGCAGTGGGTACTAAAACAGGAAATTCCTTCAAAGCCTGCCTCAGAGGGGTTTGAGAAAGGTTTCCATGTAAAAGAAAAGGAAAATGCAGTCAGTTCTAATAAAAAAGTAAGTAAATAAAGGAAAATGCTCAGAATGTGGAGGCCGGCACTCAGGCTGGACTGCCTTTGTTCTTGTTTTCTCAATGCCTTTGCTGAGGGCTGCATAAGGGTGTGTCAAGGACATGGGAGAACTGCTTTAGGAACTGCATTGCTCCGGCATTGCTTTGCCCTGGTGCTGGCATGCTGCTGGGATCTGGTCGTGTGCTGAAGTCGTTTGGGGCTCGCTGGCCCCAGTAGCCCTACCATGACTGCTTTGCAGTGTGCTGGGCACACAGATCGGTTCCCAAAGCATCTCAATTTGCAAGTACAGGAGACATGGGGAGGGTCTTTCTTCATCTGTTTCTTCTGACACTGGTTCTTGAACGCTTTGACCGGCGCTTACAGTCTGTGCTCTGGAGATGCCGTTTCCTAGGAATTTTGAGAGGCATTTCTAACAATTTTTATCGTTTGGAGTCTAGAGAGTAGTGTGTATGTGACTGCAATTTTAGAGTAACAATTTTATGTAATCTTTGGAAGTTTATTTACTCTAGTCTCTGAAGACTAACTCTGTATTGCAGAAATGTGCCCAACCTGCTGTAGTCTTCTTGGGGAAGTTACTCTCCTTAGGGGAGAAGCAAGCAGCATAGGGAGTCATCTGTGAGCACTGCTTTGGTTTGTCCCTTTCTAGATATATTTTACATCTGTATTGCTTTTCAGAACCCCTCCCTAGGGGTTTGCACAGCCTCTGTGTGTACTCAGTCTAAGTATTTTTAGAGTTCAGAGTGCTCCATGCTCACCTGTTGTGCGTGGCCTTTCACCACAAGGCTCTTTGTATGTGTGTGCATACTTTTTTCCTCTTGTTCCACATGAAGTCTGAAGTGGGTATTTGAGCCTATCCCTCCTTTTTACAGCTATTTTTCTCTAGTAAGGGATAATGAGAACATAAAACCAGGTTTCTGTAGTGCATCTTTGCCACCTCCTGGTCATTGTTTGGGAAATATTTCCCAAATTCCCATTACAATTCAATGTTGCAAATTTCATCTTTGTTCAAGGGACCTTGAGGCTTTCTCTGTACTTAAAGATCAAAATACTTGTGGTTATGGTAGGCCCCATTCCTTGTGCCAAACAGATCTAACAAATTTAACATCTTTTTCCTAAGTTTCCATGGATACCTTAGCAGAGCACACGCTATAATCAGAGCGGTAAGGCATGCCATTTACAAACGCTTTCAGCATTGTCGTGATGGGATGCCTGCATTGACAAATCATCCTTTCACAGTGGCTCTCTTGCTTCCTCAGCTATGCTCATCTTGTGGTTTTAGCCGTGGGAGACCCCACTGCAGGCTGTATTGTCTGCGTGTCATCGTGCAAGTGTACCTTTTTGGTGACCATCTGCTGGTTGCCATTGGACCCCTTGCTGTGATGTGTATGCACAGTCATGGCATTGGAATGGAGTCCTGACAGGTGCTAGTATAAAAACCTCTGGAAATCAATTTCTATCAGTGACTGCATGATTTTGTGATCTGCTCTACAAATCCTAAACATCAGTTTTCTCTCTTCTGTCCTTAGCTTCTCTTCTCATAAGGTAGTTTCCTTCAAGCCTGCTTACTAACCATTTTTCAGGATCACAAAATAAAAAGAATAAACACAAACTTATTTTTGATTTAGCTGTGAAGTGTCACTCAAACCCATACGCTATAAATTCACTTTGCTAATGAATTGTCAAGTTTGATGTTACTTTTTGCAGTTGTGCAACTAATGTTCCCTTATTTTCCCATTTTTGAGCAACACCAGCCTTGAAGAAAGTTAAGGGATTTATATATCACGTCGCTCATGCTGACCGTTAGAATAACTATTGCTTCTTACAGTTTGCCTAGTCCTTTTACACTGTTTCCCTCTTTCTTTCTTGTTGTTAGTTTGTTTGCTTTGGGTAAGAAACAGGGGCAGGGGAAGAGGTTTATTTTCTCTGCTGGACACAAGATCCAGAAAAACCAAACAGTGATTTTTGTTCAGTCTTCGGCCAACGTTCCTTTGAGTATCTTGACCTAGAAAGGTAAATTTAGGATTGCTTTTTCAGGATACAGTTACATCTTGAGAAGATTCTTAAGTAGGAGCTCATGATAAAATAAGAAATTTTATAATGCTGTAATATTTTGGTCTTGTTATTTAAAAGAAAAAGCAGGCAAGCAGCCCACCTTCAGCTGGTAAGCAGTGCATTCCCTAAAGTGCCTAGCCTCACACGTGCTCTGTTTTCTGCGTGTGGTCCTGGGAACTGGAGCGTAATCTTATTAGTGCCATTCCTGACAACCTTGCAGTGAACCAAGTTGATGAGGTAGATGATGACAGACGGGATGGTGACAGAGAGGCAGCAGGAAACCTTTTCTAAGAAGGTTTCTTTACAGAATCTAGGCTCTCTGAACATCTGTGTGTTTCGTTTTCTGTTCGTTAGGTCTTTCTGGGTAGAAGCAAGGAGGGAAGAGATAGAGGACAGGAAAACAGTGCTTGCACAGAGGCTAATAGTACAAGGAAGCCTGAAGGAAGCAGGTTCAGAGGAGTTTGTTGAAGGGACAGAAGGTTAGTTAGTGCATACTAAAGGTATCTGCAAGAGAACTGTCTGTGGCATATTTAGAATGATCCTGGAGAGTTGTCTTACAGTACCTTGAGCCTCAGAATTTGTTGTTAGCACACACTTACCACAACATGCATCTGCTAATGCAGCTTGCCTTCCCCATCTGCATAAAGCAGAGTCAGTTAAGTTTTGTCTGGCAGTAGGGCGTGGGTGCAGAAGAGCCAGAGTTCAGGACGTGAGCAGTCATTGCATGACTGCTGCTGGTGAGTTCGCTGCACTCCAGGCCCTGCTGTGTGAGCAGGCTCTGATCAAGTGGGAAAAATCTCAGGACTCATAACAACCTGGCAGAGGTTTTACAGACAGTTATGTAGAAAGCATGGAAGCATTCTAGGTCTCTTCTGGTTCAGTTTACAAGGATTAGTGAGGTCAGATCAAATCTAGGGAAAATAGTTTAGCCTACATACTGTCAGAGAGAGAAGAGGTGAACTTAGCGTATGTGTTTGTTATATTCAGAAGGTTATTGCAAGTTCCTGTGTGTGGTTTTTAACTTAAGTTTAATAGAACAGAAAATAGGTGGTGTCTTTTAGTTTCCTTTTGCTTGTGAGGTGCAGGAAAATGAACGTTATCCCTAAAGTGAGGGACGGGATGAATCTGGGATTGTATTCTGATAGTCTTAACAATGATGGTAAAGACTTTAATGATCTTAGAAAGCTTGATAGCATAATGGAAAAGTAATTCCTCCACTCAAACTGTAACCATGATCGGAAGGGAATGTAAAAACCTAAATGAAGGAGTTCATAGCTTGTAATGAGAAATATGTCAAATTTTTAGATTTCTTTATTTTTTTTTTATTTTTAGCCAAAGAACGGGGAGAAGTTTTTTTCTTTAGAAAATTACTGTTCTCTAATTGGCATCATTGCGATGGATATCAGCTCTTTGGCTGACCAATTATTATGAAAGGGTATCAGGAAACTTGGATTTGTATCAGGCATTAGCCACGGCTGTATTCATAGAAGGGAAGTACATTGGAGTCTTCAACAGACTGGATGCCTACTGGCATTTTGAAACAAAGAACTCTGGTTCCGTTGATGTTAATAGCAGTAGGGCCATTAGTTTCAGTGGAAACAGGAGGTTCTTACTTCTGGTATGAAGTATGGGAGCTTTTTATTATACATGAGGATGTTTAAAGTATTTCTTTGTATTTGCTTCTCTTCATCTCTTTTTTTTTCTTGTTGTTCTATAATTATTTTCAAAGGCCATCTTTGTATTTGCAGTAAAATGCTCTAGGTTGTCACATTACATTTGGAAGCTGTGACATCTTGTGCTTAATGCAAAGCAAAGTCTCAGCAATGTGAAAAGCTGAATAAGGTTTTCTTTACCAGTGCAGCAGTTGCCAGCTAATAGCAATATGGTAAATCCTTCCTTCCCTGTTGTGCAAACATCATTAGCAAGCTTTGCTTGCAGCAAAATGATTATTGATGCTTGAAATAATATACAATGTTTTGAATGAAAAACAAAGCTTTGAATTCTGTTCTCTTACTGCACGATGTCTACCCTGTCCCCGTATTTCACTTGGTGCATCCTTCTTCTAAATGTTTAATCCAGAGATGTTGCCCAGATGGAAAATGAAGAATTTTGTCAAAATTTTGGTATGACCAGCAAACTGAATGAGATCAGAGCCACATATATCAGTCACTCTTACCAGCCTTGGGATGTCTGGAAATTACAGAGAAATGGCGATCAGATATGTGCAAGTGTTTGATCTGTGAGAATGATCAGCATGTGCACAGTTCGTTCAGCAGTCAGTTAACCTGGATTTATTGATAAAGATCAGCTACAGCAGTGGCATTTGTAGTAGGTCTGACGCACCCTGACTTACGGTGTCCACCTGGTTTGTCAGCCAACAGACAACGAAGAGGCTGAATGGATTTGGCATATGGAGCTGTAGATGCACGTTATACAAATGGAAGAAGGATTGCTGCTTGAGGCAGGTTGGTGCAGTGCAGGAATACTCAGGAGTTCGGGAACTTCTGGAAAAGGATGTGGTATCTTGATCTTCCCAGTGGAGTCCCTGAGCTCAGCCAGAGGCTCCAACCTACACAAGGAATGAAACTCATTGCACTGTAGGTCATGGAGTGAAGCAATGGACTTAGGAATGTCCCTTTTTACTTAAACATTATTGTGGAAATGCTTCTTAAAATGCTGAAATTATCACCTGAAACAGGGAATAATATCGATCCTGTCATTGATTCAGAAAAGCATAAGTAGAGTTTAATTAGCAAGTGTTGGGCTTGTGGTCATGCCAGCAGGATCGCAGTAATAAGTGACCTTAAGATACATGGATTGGGATGTAGCATACTCACTAGGGTTAGTGAATGCCCATTTTCTGGTTAGCAAAACACCTGTAAGAGATCCAGGCCATGAATGCTGAAGCTTTCACCCTCCCTTGGAAGTGAGCTCTGTGAAGGTGTTCAGCACGTGCACTTCTCTTCCCAGCCAAGCTTTCTCTTTTGTAGCCATAACTCTACTGCATAGCATGCCTGGAAAGGTCCACCACACTGGTGTTTCTGACGGAAAACTTGAGGCTTGATACCTTATTTATTTATTTATTTATTTATTTATTGTTTCCTTTCCATATAATAAACTAGTTTATTATATGTAAATAAACTAGTTTATATATATAAATATAATAATGTTTCCTTTCCATATAATAAACTAGTTTATTATATGGAAAGGAAACAAAAATAAATATATTTCCCCTCTTTTCTGTCCTGGCTGGATTACTGTGCTTAATGCTGTTTAGCAGCATATCATTGCTGAATTGCTGGTTTTACTTAAATTCTTAATTTCTTAAATTCTTACCTAGAGAGAATGCACACTTACCAAACTTTACTATGTTACTTGGCTTGCAGGACACCTGTTGGCAGTGAATCCATCAACAATTTCCCTAACATTTGAAGCAGAAAATCTTGTTGATGCATGGCATTGCTGAATTTTACAAAATTGAATATTTAATAAAAAGTTAATTTAATGAAAGTATACGTTTTGTGTAGCTGCTGAAAAAACTTGTAGTGCCAACTTATTGCCTTGCGACTGTGATGTTTAGCAGCCGTTTTTCTTAAAGCAGGTTTAAGCTTTCTGCCTTAAAACTGATTGTCTGGGACCACAGCAATCCTCCTATGTGGTGTTTGAGTGAATTACTAAAACTCATCTATCTGGTTCTGAACAAGAACACATTGAAGGGGATCCAAAATAGGCAGGATAGACTGATAGTCTTCCAGAGGAGACCACCTGCCATTAACTGGTTTTTCTAATGAAACAATGAGCTTGGTCCTCTAGATCTATTAGATCTCTAGATCTGTTAGTAAATCAGACTCAGCTGGACATGTTACCAGTGGAAATGTTCAGCTAAGTTTTTATTAATTTTGTCAAATTTGCTCTTACTGACTATATTCTGTGGTACTTGAAGATTAGTCCTTTGTTGCGTGTTGTCATTAGCTGCATTGGAAAACTTAGAAAGTGGCTGATCATTTACCAAGAAACAGGAAAATCTAAACTGATTAGCTGCTGCAGGAAACCACAGCAAATAAACTCTTGCTTGTGCTTAGATGAAAAGAAGGAATATTTTAAATTAAATCTGCTAAACCAGCAATTGCAACTAATGTGATAATGGATATAATTCATTATTAATACTGTATCTGCTAATCCCATAATTTTACCAGTTCTCTAAGTCTAAGGATTTGGAAATAAGAAAGAACCTTTTGAATGGTTAAAAAAAAAAAAAAGAGCTGAAAAAGACAGACAGCTTTTTTCCCTTCCTCTGCTATTCAACTTGAAAATGCACAAGACATTCTCAGGCAATTGCTTAGAACTGAAGTCAGAAAATGCCATGACATGGTTAAATTCATTCTATACATGTTTAGTTAAGCTATCCAACCCCCTGACATAGACAGTTGTATTTCAAGGTAATGTTTACAAGCAATGATGTGCTCATACTTTTGTACATAAGTAAATGAAAGAATTTCTGTTCAGAAAGTTTGCATCATATCTTAGATCAGTTTAAATAGTGGTGTAAGTATTTGAAGACTTAATTTGGATTCTAAATCAGGTTCCTCCATTTATTGCAACCTGCAAATTATCAAGAATTAAATGTTTATTTATCACGTGTTATTTAGCTATATATCCTTTCATGGCGTGTAGTTTGGCACAGATAGCGATCCTTGGTAAACACAGGAGATAAAGCTGGAACTTGAGCTATGCAGGACACGATTGTGTTTTTTTTTTTCTTTAAATCAGCCTCAATAAGTCATTCTGCCTTTAGGGACTGTTCCAAATACTGTGATACGGTCCAGGACATAATTTTATTTATTTATTTTTTTAAATGCCAAGAAGAGGCATTTACTCCCAGAGACTAGGCCTTTTCTTGCATGATTTCGAATCAGGTTCCTTGCAACCCTTTACCTGTTCTCTGGCTTTCTTTTAGATTAGCCAATCCCAGCTCTTTAGAAATAAGAGATTTTTAAATATCCAGCTCTTGCTGGAATATTTCTGCATTACTGCTCTTCTATGACACACATTTCTTCCCCCCCCAAGCAAATGCTAACTCACCACATGCTCCCACATGCCCAAGTTTATTTTAACACCTTTCTCTTTAGATAGGGTAGATAGTACAAACATTTCCTAATTTCATGTGCTTTTCACAACTTTTTTGCTACTCGTTAGAAGAACTCTTGGCATTACATCCAGGGTAGTTGGCCTGCAAGCATTTTCTGAAAATGCCAACCACTTGGGTAAATGACTTTTTAACTTCCTAGTATTTCGAACTGTGTTCATTCAGTTGGTGGCTCTGCAAGCTCTGGTAGTGTCAGGACCTCTTCTGACAGCAGAGTTACAACAATTAGCGTTGCCCTCGTTATTGCATGTGGTTAGCTAGTGGTGCTATGAAATGATATCAAATAATTTTAAACTGGTGCAGCGTAATGTGACCGCTGCTTGTGCCAAAATGATAGCAACTCTGCAGAATCACTGTAACAGTATGTCTTGGTTAAAATTCCAGTTTGCTGCCTAAGAAGCTGTAGCATGGTTTTCCTCTCCTGATCCAACAAAGCTCCAGGTTGGTGAGGTGTAGGACTCATTGCAGAATTCTTGTTTAGCAGGAGCTGACATTATTCTTATTTGCGGGAGTGGCGTATGACTTAGATGAAGTGTAACAGTGAATACTAGTGCAGGATGGTCATGTTCTTGGAAATATCTTTTTTTTTTTTTTTCTGGTGAAAAAATACTAATAAATCACAAAGAGTTTAACTTTCCAGCAGAGTTGAGCAATTGTTGAGAATTGGAAAGACTAACTTTGTTTTTTTTTTTACAAATTCAGCCTTATGCATAAATTTTCAAGAGCATTCTGAAACTCAAAATGACTTATTTTAAAGATTTTGGATGAAAATATCTGGGTCTTTTTTTTAAGTGTTATTTTCTATGGGTAGCAAAGACAGCCCTCTGGTTTCTGCTTAATACGTTTTCATTGCCGCCAAATATTTTTATACTTGTGGATACAGCAAGTGTCTTTGTATACATTTTTCTACTTCTGGATAATCACAAGTTAATTGGGTCAAATAAATTCTTGACAGAGCTCCACCCAATTTAGTGTGCTGTCATTGACTGAATGTGAATATCACAGTGGTTGTTTAATCACTGCTCTCTTAGAGACCAAAAAATGTGTATGTTGCCACATGGATTTTCTGAGTGTCATACAGAGCTATAAATAGCTTTGCAAGGTACACCCAGGGAAGGCCGATAACTGAAGACAGGCTGGAAAATAGATCGCTGAAACAGGTAACAAAAAAAACTAGTAACAAAGAGGAATAATGAAAATGCAGGTAGTGATTTGACATCTACATTTTTGTCCTCTAAAGACAGAATCCTAAGATTCATGTTGCAGAGATGCTGAGTCAGCACTGACACTGCAATATCCTGACCTCCTCAGAAAGTATTGGTTCGGATCCAGTCAGGAAAGACAGCAGGATGCAAGGAACCTGTTTATTACTCTTTCTTTCTTTTTTTTTTTTCCTTCCTGAAATATTGTTCTTCAGTTCTAAGAAAAATGCCATGTTGACGGTATAGAAGCGAATCTGGTTTTGAAAAGAGGAGGAAATTGTACGAATGGATAAGGAAGCTGATAGCAGCATCTGATCCAAATAGAGCTTAATGAGCCCAGCAGACTCTGTGCTGTCACAGGCGGGTTCTGTGCTGACTGTGGGTTTCTGTGCGTTACCACAAAAGGGGTAATGTACTATACTCTTGACAAACTTGCATAGGAAATGTGAATGTTCTCCTTCTGTAAGTGATTCTGAATACCAAACTCTGCAGACATGTTAGAACTTGAATAGAAGTAAATATTGTTTCAAGAGCAATATTAAGATTTGGAGGAAACTTTTCCAGTGATTATCCTGCAGTTGCCTACTGCAAAGTTTTTGCATCTGCCCTGGAAAGCCACATCTTTGATTACCAGGAACAACAGGATTCTTCATGAAGCAGCCCTTAGGTCTTTTCCCGCAGGGCAGCTCCTGTGTCATCTTAGATTAATGCTCAGACTTGACAGTCCTGTGCCTAGGAATTCCTTGCCATCCTTAAATACGCATCTCATCGTGTACTTTCCAACCTAGAATTGCGTTGGATAAAAATATATTGAAATGTGCTGCTTAATATTTATTGTGATGATAAGTTTTTGCAGTTTTCATGAGATTATATTAGATATAAATCATCTGAGTCACCAGTGCTTAATTATTTTACTAAACTATTTCATCTTCTGTCATCATAGGGTAAATGTAAGAAAGAAAAATACATTTGTCATTTATTTGGTGTGTTCCTTTAAATGAAATTTCAGTATTGTGTGCAGGATAGAAATATTTCTTTGATGATTTGTTAATAATACTTTCCTTTTTCCCAGCTGGGTTCTGTCCTGCAGTAATACTAACAGCTGCAAAATGTTTCTGTGCAGAGCGTATTGAGGAATAAAAACAGAGACAGTATTAGGAAGGTTAAAGACTAAAGGTTCATAAAGGAATAATTGCAACTTCTTCCTACTGGGTTGTTAAACTGATATGAACTGCTCTTTTTTTCTTCACATTAGTCTTTTTTTATCTCAACTTGTGTTTAGTTTCTGCATTCACATGTTTAAATCCTAGGCTATTAATGTAAGTGTATGGTATTAAAGCCATTTGTATCAACTTTGACTTCTCAATATATTTAGGAAGGCTTTTGAAATTATACATGGTGATTTAAGAGGCAAAAGAATGGGAGTTAGTCAGGAAGGCCAAACATTGGAAAAGCAAAGCAGCAGTTTGCTCTTACCATGTTCTAAGGGGAAAAAAATAAAATTATGAGGAGGCTGTGGAATTTGCTTTCTTTTTCAGTAGATATGATATAATGGGAAAAATGGGTAGCGGTATGCAAGGCCAACTATCCTACCCTACTTCTTCTGCTTACGGACGCTGAAGAATTTTTGTTTACTTTCAGATGCTGTTTCCACATCTACTTACTCATCACCAGCCAAAAGTTTGGGAGATCCTGGAATAACTCCACTGTCTCCATCACACATTGTGGTAAGAAATGCGCTTTTAATATATTCTCTCTGTTGACATGACTTTCTCCTGACTGTTCCACGGGAAGCATTTGCTCTGGAAGGCTGTAATTTCCCCTTACGCTGATCACTTCTATGCTATCCATAGTTTAAAATTAAATTTTGGTCCCACTGGAGCTAGTGATGGAGCTCCCGTTCATTTCATTGGGGTCCTGGTTTTGCCTTTTTTGCCTACTTGTTGACCTAATAGATTTGTTCCTGTATACTTTTACATCAAAGTGAGGGGATACTTGATCCTCATAATTCTCACATTCTGTCCCTGTCTTTATCACTGATTTGTTTAGGCAGCACCTGAAAATACTCATTTTGTTTGGAAAAAAGGATCTATACAATACAGTAGTAGTATAATCTGGATTCCCAGACAAAAGAATCTCTTCCAGCAGAGAGAGAATGAAGCTCACAATAGAACTGATCTAATTTACTAAGGAAAATAGCCACCTCTGTAAGCTTTTAGGTACAAGCAAATATCCCATGTACTTAATGTGTTTTAATCTCTTAAATGTTGTGTTAATTTCATTGAGAAACTCCCATTAAAATTGAGTCCCATTTGTTTTTAAGATCATCTGCATCATCACAGTATATGCACTGAATATTTCTTAATATCACAAGAGATCATGTATAGAACACATCGCTATCCTTATCAGATTTCTTTCTTAGCTTTCTGAATCATGTTCAGACTGTACAGCATCCTTCTTTGGGATTTCCTGAGTTCTTGCTCATAAATCTAGTTTCCATTCCCTTCTTTCTCCATACACTGTAGAACTTCCACCTCATAGTTCTACCATACTGATGATGTGACATCCTCTTCCAGTTAGATTTGCCTCTTGAACTCTTTGAGGAAGACCTATAAATGCATATTGCTCTGGTTGAAAAGATTTATTAGGACAGTCCAAACAATTTTTCCATCATTAGAGACCAAACCTTATTATGCTCTTTTCTCCATTTTAAATAGCAGGCCTATAGGATGTGGAAAATGTAGGGGTACAACAGAAAGGTGCTGGAAGTAGTAGGCATGAAGCTGCAAAGACACAGGGTATAAGTGAGGAAGGTGGTGGAACTCTGCTCACAGAAAGGGGACATCTGGCAGTTCCTCTGTAAAAATACCAATTGCTTCAAAATACTGCTGAGAGTACAGGCTGAACAGCAGTGGTGGGGGATTCAAACATGTCCCCTATCTTATGGGTCAGCAGTTCTGCTCCACGGTGGTTTTGCCAAGATGGTACATGTGTGGGTGGGTGTACTACCCTCCTTCACCATCTGCCTGCCTTAAGCACGTAGCTCTTTCACCAGTATTTCCAGCTTCTTGTTCTCTTCCTGGCATGCCGAGCTGTTAGTGCTTTAACCACTACCAGCATTTGAACAACAGTTTCTTACTTTTTGTTACTTATTGCCTTTTTATGTAGGATTTATGATTGACAAGAGCACACCTGGGAGTGGCACAATTGAGACGATGCTTTGTATCACATCATTACAATTTGGGCCATGATCCACTCACTTTTTCTAGTTAACATTCCCACAGTGGCTCAGACTGTGCTTTTCAGGGATTGGAGGATTACAGGTAAAAGGAGAGACAGTGAATGTGAGTCCTCCTTTCTATAAGCAGCTGAACAACTCTCCACATCCAAGCACAGGCAGGAGGAAATAGTGTTTCCAAAAGAAGCTTTTTTGTAAATTCTTAATTGATAAGTAATTATTGTGGCACATAGAGGTTATTGCTATATATTGGGTGGTTCTGCCTCTACTACTTCAGAATGGTAGTAGTATCTCAGGGTCAAGGTTATGACCTAGATAATTCTGAGAACTTCTAAGTAAGCCCCAGATATAATACACTGATGGATATAAACATATCCATCAAACATTTGTCAACTGCATGAAGTTCAACAAAGCCAAGTGCCGGGTCCTGCACCTGGGGCGCAATAACCCCAAGCAGAGCTACAGACTGGGAGAGGAATGGTTGGAGAGCTGCCAGGCAGAGAAGGACCTGGGAGTGATGGTGGATAGTCAGCTGAATATGAGCCAGCAGTGTGCTCAGGTGGCCAAGAAGGCCAACGGCATCCTGGCTTGTATCAGGAACAGCGTGACCAGCAGGGCGAGGGAGGTGATCGTCCCCCTGTACTCAGCTCTGGTGAGGCCGCACCTCGAGTACTGTGTTCAGTTTTGGGCCCCTCGCTACAAGAAGGACATCAAGGTGCTTGAGCGGGTGCAGAGAAGGGCGACGAAGCTGGTGAGGGGCCTGGAGAACAAGTCCTACGAGGAGCGGCTGAGGGAGCTGGGCTTGTTCAGCCTGGAGAAGAGGAGGCTCAGGGGTGACCTTATCGCTCTCTATAGGTACCTCAAGGGAGGCTGTAGCGAGGTGGGGGTTGGCCTGTTCTCCCACGTGCCTGGTGACAGGACGAGGGGGAATGGGCTTAAGTTGAGCCAGGGGAGTTTTAGGTTAGATGTTAGGAAGAATTTCTTCACTGAAAGGGTTGTTAGACATTGGAACAGGCTGCCCAGGGAAGTGGTGGAGTCACCATCCCTGGAAGTCTTCAAAAGACGTTTAGATGTAGAGCTTAGGGATATGGTTTAGTGGAGGGCTGTTAGCGTTAGGTTGGAGGTTGGACTCGATGACCTTGAGGTCTCTTCCAACCTAGAAATTCTGTGATTCTGTGATTCTGTGATATCCTTCACTTGTTCAGTTTAAGAAAAAACAAAAACAACAACAAAACACTAGGTTACTCGTTTTGCTGTTAGCCATAAGTTTTAATGCTAGAGGATAGCAGCTATTCCAAGAAATGCATATGACAAACTTGTGATTCAATAAAAAATGCATAAAATATCTTCCAGCAAATCTGTGATATATCTTTCAGTAAATCTATAATTATATATTAAATTTCTGCTTAGAATGGAATATAGATCTTTTTGGCATCAACTTTGTTCACAAATGCAGCTTTAGGGAAGTCCTTATTTCCTTTGAAGAGGTATGCAGTGCAGAAATCCTGAAGGATGAAACAGATTACAGTTATTCTAATCAATGACTCAGCGTTTGTTTTGCTTCTGCTATTTAACAGAAGGACTCTGATGCAGAGGATGCTGTAGAACAGTTATTTCTCGTTGTTGTGGCTATTGATTTTGGCACAACATCCAGTGGCTACGCCTACAGCTTCACCAAGGAACCAGAATGTATTCATGTAATGAGGTAAGGGCTGCAATGCAGCATTTAGTTTTTGATTGTGGGCTATAGTTATCTATGCAGTAGCTGTAGCTATTTCCTGCAGTACCCTGAAGTGTCTAGATTTCTCTAGTATTGCTACAGTGTACACGTGGCTATAATTTTTGGTTGTATCTTATTGTATTCTAATTTGCTTTAATAAACAATGTAAGAATATCCTCTGTTACTTTGCTAAGTTTGTAAGGTGATATGAATAAAAGGAGAAGTTAGTGAATATTTAGAATTGTTTAGGGAGCAGTGATGGCCTTAGCTCTGAGATTATGAGAAACTGCACATTTTTAAAAAGAAACATGGCATTTCCCAGGGTGGGGAAGCAGATATTGAAGGAAAACATTCAAGAAAATGTTTGACTTTCTGGTGCATGCAGAACTCGGCAAATCCATGCTAGTAGAAAATAATCTTATCATCTACCTTGTCATCATGTAGTAATGTGTAAGTCCAGTTTTCATAAAAGACTTAAGATCTTAATGGCTTCTTCATGTTTAATAGCATTTAGATGCATAAACAGCTACTGACAAATAAGGGGAATGGTAACTGCTTTTGCCAGCATAGCAGGATCCGAGAGCATCATGCAAGCTACTTGATGGAATTTTCTCAAGCATTTCTGGCTTGAGAAATGCTCATTAGAAGCAGGATAGCAATAGTAAATAAAATGGAGCCCAGAGAAAGCGAGTAAGTAAGTTGTCTGCAGCTGCCCATCTGCTTGAATCATTCTTGTATAAAGTTGTGTTATACAACAGTTAGTTACTTGCACCCACAAACTGGTAGTCCATTTGGCTGATTTTTAGCATTAAATATGAGCCAAATCCCTGTTAATGAACCAGTGATACTGGAAAATAAGGAACCAAAAGGCATGCATTGGAAAATTAAGGTTTGATGTGAATTCTGTTCTGTATTGTACATAACAAGGGACAAAATTCAGGTACTATTATGTGATTTATTTATGTTATTTATTTTATTTATTTCTCGATTCAAGCAACAATCCTATTTTTTTTTTCCTTCTACGATTCTGATATATATGTCTAATGCAAAAACTATTATGGCAGGTATCTGAAGGGGTTGCACCACAAGACATTTTTGTAGTGTTTTTGATATTTTGGGGGATTTTTAAAAATAACTAAAAGCTCATGTAATTTTTATTAAAGTATCTTTAAAATGCCTATATTGTAATGAGACTAAGGTATAGGCAATTTAAGGCGTAAAGAAAGTATGTATAAGCTTAGGCCAGAGAAGTTCTTTCAACAAAGCTGCTGTTGTAGCAGTAGGTAATGTGCTGTTTGTTACACTGTAATGCTGAGAAGGAAAGGGCACAAAGATTTACTTGCTGAAGTCCACTGTGATATACTGTAATTTTTCTAAGTAAAGTTGCTAGCTGAATGCAGGCCTTTAAATCTCAGCAGACAGAATTCATTGTGCAGTCAGCCTGCACAGTCACCTTGTATGTGGCTGCAAAGTATTTTAGAGAGATCTGGCAGAACTGGGTGATGGAAAATACTATCTAAAGGGAAGTAAGTTTTAGAATGACAGTAGGCCATACAGTGGCAAAGATACTTGCTGTGTTCAATAGGAACATGCTTCAAGGACTTTTTTGCATCCCATCCATCTAATGTTTTGCTAATGGCACGGGAAGCTGCCTGATGCTAGAAGTCAAAGGACAGGCCATGCAGTAGCAGTCAACTTCATTAAGAAATTTCGAAGGTAACCTGTCAGACTTGATGAATCTCTGGAAATCACTGTCAGAAATGTGGCAGGTTGTTAACTAATGCTTCTACTGCTAGACCTACTTCTGCCAGGTTACAGGGCTGTGGAATCAGAACCCGTATTTATCAATTCCTGTTCTCCTTTTACAGCAAACAATTAATCAGATTTCTTAAACCAAATGAATGAAGTGAGGGAAGACATCTCTGAGCTGTACATAAGTCCTATATATCTTCTTGTTCCTATAGTTTCTGTGGATCTTTCACTATGTATAATTACTTCTGTTTTTAGGATTCAAAATTTTACCTGTTGGACCTCATTTTGCCATTTGGTTTGCACTCCCCTGCAGTTAATTACAAACTTGATTCTCCTTCCAGGGTTCCAAGCTTCCTGAGGTAGATTCCTGATACATTGAAATCTAGGTGCCAGATGAGAGTATATTCCAAATCTTAAATGATATTTTACTTCCTGCGGTTCAGAACACCATATTTTTTCTCATGCAAGAAAGGCAGCATGACTGTGATACAGACCTGTATAGATAATATGTGAGATCCTGATTTAAAAAGAAGTTAAATGAATTAATTTAAAAAGAAGAAATGGTTATTCCAAATGGTTAACAACCAATGGTTATTCCAGTGGTTATTCCAAACAATGGAAAATACTTTAATAACAAAAAATATTTTTATTAAAAAAAAAAAAAAGCATTGCCCTTGCTTCTGTCTGTGAAGTACTGAAAAAGTTCATAAAATACTGCTGGCAGGGATGGATTTTGGGGAGATATAGCTGAAATTGACTTATGAAATATATATGTAAATACAAGTGAAATCATGAAGTTCAATGAACAGAATTGTGTATGTGTCAGAATAAGGCTTCAGTGGTTTCCAATGTATTAAGAAGTTCGAACTCTCTACATAACGATGGCTGCATGTAGGGTAACTTACAAACATTTCTGCAGACTAAATGTAACTTCCCACCCGTACTCGAGAATGTTTACATTAAAATAAAGCATACCAGTGATACATGGTCTGTGCTTCCTAACATTTTTTCTCCTTTTCCTCCTTGGTGTTGATCCTTTCCAGACATTTTGATTTCTGGCTGCCTTTTAACAAAGCTGCTTTTCTGTACATGTCTCAGTGCAGGGCGAGGTGGGTGTAGTTAGAAGGTCCTGCTTTGGTGAAAGAGTGAACACACAGGGCTTCAGTCCAAAGTTAGACTGTAGTGTTAGGAGGTTACAGGTCTGGTCCTGTAATTAGTATACCCACAGCCATAAACATGATTTTTTTTTTTATTAATTTGCTGTGGTGTCTAGTACTTAAAAGGAGGAATTTATAGGCATTGACCTAACAAAGATCTTTAGGCATATGCTTAGCTTTAAACCTGTGGATTGCCTCCCTGAGTTCAGTGGCACGTGCTTGGAGTTGGGCACGGGTTTCTAGATGATTGATGAGTGTCTTTGCCTGGATGACTTTAGTTGCTGTTTTATTAATTTCAGGTAATATTTCATGCCTGCCAGCTCCTTCCCCACAGGTTCTATGTAGATGGTAGTGGCTACCTTCAGGTTCTTGCTGCAGGGTAGAAGTACACATTACAGGGAGTGCTGTTCTCTGCATATGTTGAGGCTGAGTCCTTGTGTATGAGCAATCTGGCCAGGACTTAAGTGAGCGCTTCAATAGGCAGGGCAGAGCCAGAGCCCTAATGAAAGACAGCTCCATGCTGTTGAACTAGCAAATAACTTCTCCTGTGAAGGCAATATGTGAGGTGTTGCAGTTTTGAAAAACTCCTATTGATCTATATGTGCTTATGTGAAGCTGAAAATATTTTCTCTGCTGGTTAAATAGCAACAAACTGAACTTAAGTATTTCACAGATGGAGAAAAAATGAATGGACAAACATGTATGCTTTTGAAACAAATTGCAGGCTGTATTTGGTAGAAGGGAGAATGTGGTCTTTTTTCAATATAACTCAATCTTCAGTCTTTCTTTTTCTTTCTTTTCCCTGTTTGATTGGAATTCTTGGCTGACACATGCTTGCCTTTCTTGTGTGAGGCGTTCAGCTCCATGTGATGACCCCGCTGCTTTATTTCCTTGACTGCAGCCCTGGATCAAATTCTCATCACTCTGCAAGGATCACTCTTTTTCCTCTGTTAGCCAGATTCATGTGTGAGGAAGGGCATTTCTCTCACCTTACTGTACCCTTGTGATCCTTTCCACGCTAGCTTTCCTTTGGTCTCTTTTCACCTTTGATATACAGTCAGATCCTGGGTGGCTATAAACTGGTCTGTGCTGCTCTGTTGAGCTGCTCCACTTTATGTCAGCCTAGGAACTGGTCTCAGATGTCTAAATTTAGGCAGAAATCTGACTTAGGTTCTGTTTGAATAGATTTTTAGCTCTGACTCTGCTTTGAGAAGATACCTCCCACGTGCATTTAGAGTGCTGCTGGTGTGTATTATGTCATGCTCTTCACAGATGTTTGTTGTGTTTTTTTTTTTTTTTTTTTTTTTCTTCCCTGAGAGCATTATTACTATTATTTTGCCTGAATCAAACCCACAAAAGAAAACTGCAAGCAGAAGTGTTGAAATGCTAGCCGTGCTGATGGTATTGAAAGAAGCCTCCGTTAACTGGAGCGAGGCTAGTGCTCCATCTGAGAAGAGTGCAGTGAGGAGCTAGCGTGCGCGGGCCTCTGACTGCAGCTGCTTCTTTCTAGAAAAGATGTCACACAGGAATATTTCAAAAGCAAATGGTAAAGTCAGACTCCCCATTCTGTTCTCAGTAACACAGGCTGAGAACTTCACTTGCTGAACAATTGCAGTGTCTAATTTCCATTAGGAGCTCATCAAGAAGCAAGCACCTAATTCTCTATAGACGATTTTGAAAATTTCAGCCTGTGCTACGGAGCATCAATTTGTTTTCATTTAAAGTACAGGTTATGGGTGCTTCTTCCAGAAAGAGAAAATGTGCCTAGCTATAAAGAAAAACAAAGAGGCATTGTTATTAGCCAGCAGCTAAGTACACGTCCTATTTATGGAATTTCCCACCAGTGACTCAGAATGAATCATTAATGATTTCAAGTGAAAAAGATACCAGATTGTCTCCTCTCTGCTCGCTGCGGATGTGTGGGATGTAACATTCTGGTGGAAGAGGCAGCGTTTTCTGCCTGTGGGCTGTGGGACCCCTACTTCTTAGTGCTGGAACCATATGTTAGCTGTAAGACCTGCTTGCTCACAGGGTTTGCACTTCACCAAGTACATTGCCAGCAGCAGGTTGCAGGAAATGCTCTGCAGCAGAGACCTTGCTGGCTGATAATAGCTGTGGGGCTGAGCAGCAGGACAAGGGAGATTTAGCAAAGATTTTTCTGAGTGGGTGAAGGTGGAAAAACACTCCACTTCCCATCATACTGTTTCTGCATTCAAGTCAGTGGAATTGCCCTCTATATTAGAGAAAATTCATGGATGTGGTGCTTCCCTGCCATCACGGCTGCTACTGCAAAAAAGGACATGTTTTGCTCTGTTAGATCTGGTTGAATGGTCTCAAGGGTTCCCAACAGTGTACAGGATCCCAATCCTAAGAAGATCCCAATCCTAGCTGCTTATTACTTGGCCAAGTATTAACCTCTTAGATCGATACTTTTTTTTTTTTTTTTTTTTTCCAGCATTTGTCTGACTTGATCTGGAGGTCAATTAATTTTCAATTGGTTCAACTGTTTCTGAGAGTGAAATGGAAAAATAAATATTTTTTTGACATGATCTTCCCACGTCACGTAAACAAGAACCGGAGAACAAAGCAATCGTTTTGTACTTCAGAACAAGGGCTTTGGCAGGAGGACATTATGAAAATGTGTTTTGCTATCTTTAGAAAAAAAGCAATCAACATGTGGTTTAGTAATGAATGCACTTGCCCTTGTGATCTTAACTTGGTTCCTTTTTGAGCTGCATTATGATTATGGCTGATAGCATAAAGCAGATTTTCCACTGGTGCTTTTTAAAGAAAATCTTGTCTGGTAAATGTTTGTTTCCCATGCTGAAAGTATTTGTATATGGGGCGAGGGGAGCAGTAACATGAGTTTCTTCTTCTTCCATTCTGCTTTTTTTGTGATGGAGAAGCCAGGAGAAAATCAGAATGCTCACAGCTCTGTGGTACAGGTTTTTATTGTATGACCTTTTTACTCCCCCACCCCCAAATTCCTGCTTCATTTAATGCAAAGTACGGAGGTTCTTCCCATGTTCGCTATCCTTATTTATTTCCTTATCCAGTCTGTGAAACTAGCGTTGTGTTCCTTTCATTGTCATACCTTTGTACAGATCTTCCTCAAAATACCTTTGTACTTATCAGGTCTTCCCAAAAATGCCTTTGTGATCTTCATAAGATAGGATAGGTATAATCGCTGTTTTAATGGGTAGTAGTGAGGGAAAATTTTTGGTGCCTCTAATACATTTAGGGGTTGAGGGAGTCTATTTTAATTTTGACAGACATTTTTTTCTAAACTTTATACTACCATTTAGACATTTTTAAAACAAATTCCATCAACTTCAGGTGAGTAGAGAGAACAACAATGAGAGCTCAACATCTGCAGATTTTTCCATATAGTGTTTATTGCATATGTATGTTCAGTTTGAAAATGTAAGTATAACGCTGTTCCCTTCTTAGCTGTGTGGCTTACTCTAGGAAACCTGTATTCTTATCAAAGACATACTATAATTATATCCTTAAAAACTACAACTAACTGTAAAAAGTATTGAATTCTCCGAAACAAAACTTGCAGTCCTCTTTTACTGAATGTGAATAAAACCACTTGTTTTTGGTATTTTAAGGATTGAATTTAATATTAATATATTTGAGGTGAAAACTGTGTGTGCAATCTGCTACCAGATTGTTTTCTAACAATATTAAGTTTTTACTACTCTAAGTGTTAGTGTCATTTACTGAAACTGTTTCTCTTGTTGGATAGACGATGGGAAGGTGGGGATCCAGGTGTATCCAACCAGAAGACACCAACTACTATCCTCTTAACACCAGAAAGAAAGTTTCATAGCTTTGGGTATGCAGCGAGAGATTTCTACCACGACTTGGATCCCAATGAGTCAAAGCACTGGTTGTATTTCGAGAAGTTTAAGATGAAGCTACATACCACAGGTGTAAGTAATAACTAATGCTCTTGGATAATTCTGCATTCGCTGCTCACATCACCTTCCTATGCAGAGTGCTAGATTTTGCCTTAAGATTGTGAACTGGATATGAAGGAGATCTATTTCTAAGTTTAGAGAGTAAATAAAGTAAATGAAACTATTCAGTTAACTTATTCCGATTCATTTTGCTTCTTGCTGTGTTTGGCAAGTGCATTTTGCCTGTATTCTCTCTAGATCTTAGAAGCTCAATATCTGCTTTGCTTAAATCTTTAAGGTCTAATTTTCTTGGGTGAAATTGATGGCCTTGTGGGGAGTCTGCAAAAGGTCAGTTTGTTCTGTAAAATTTATTCAAAGAGCAGAAATAGAATATAAAAGCCATAATGAACTCTTGTGCAAAGGAACAGATTTGTCCAGAGTTCTTTGTAGTAACTGCAAGTGGAAATCATATCGCTAATTTTACATTATTCTACTGATTATATTTAGGTCTTTCAACTAAACCATTGTAGAGTTTAGGGACTTGGCCAGTACTTTCTGTATTGAGGTATTTTCTGGTTTCATGTGTTCATGGGAAGTCAAAAATATATGCTTTTAACTTTTAACTTGGATTAAATATCTTGCATATGCAGCTTTGTTGCAATTAATTACAGATATATTTTATTGTAATTACTTAATATTTTGCTCTGTATTGCTCTCTCTGCCTGCAGTTCTTTGTAGACATGGTAGGTGTTTAAAAACAAAATCTAAAATAAACACTAAATGTCATGCTCCAGGAAATTCAAGTGATGAGTTAGATCCTCTTCAGAACAGTTTTGTCACTTTTTCCTAGCCAGGTGGATAAAGAAATATTCCCTTTCCTCAAGCACTGGGAATTAATTTTATGTTTATCTTTTCCTCTGAATAACTTCCAGTTATTTTCTTTCATGTAGAACCTTACCATGGAGACAGACCTGACAGCTGCAAATGGCAAAAAAGTCAAAGCACTTGAGATATTTGCTTACGCCCTGCAATTCTTTAAGGAACAGGCATTAAAGGTAGAATAATGCTTCCTTATCTAGATTCTCTATATTTATAACCAGTATAAACGTGAACCTAACATTTCTAACCTTACTGAGCTTTGACCTCAGTGGTATTTGATGTAAACAAAGCAAGGCAGCTGTAGAAACTCTCAGCAGTCTGTGGACTCTGTGGAGCTCACAATAGCCTGCCATGCTTTCCCCTTGCACAGGGGAAGCATGATACAACAATAGTAAGTGTATCACTGTGATGCGGTTCTGAATATTTTCTTACTGGGATAACTATTTTGTTTGCTTTCTTTCTCATGAAAAATGTTGATTCGAAAAGAAAACTTTAAAAGTGTAGGAGCTGAACTTCAGCATTTCACTCAGTCTGCATATTTAACTTGCCAAGAATTAAATTTTAGGCTGGATTCTGGCTTTGCCCCTTGCACTGCAGCCACTGGAACTATTCAGTGTTCTGTGTTCACTTGAGGTTCTCTCTCATGGTAAAGAGTCAGCACTGTGAAACACAACAGAGGGGGCACCTACCAATCTCTGCTGTCCCAATCTGACATCATCTTCAGTGACCACAGGGATGCTGGATGATCTGGGTTTACTTTGTTACAGAAAGACTATTAAAAGCTGATGTACAATTGGGTGACTCAAATCTCATTGTACGTTTGTACAGTGATGACTTACTGAGGTGTACAAACTGGCTAACACGGTGGAAACAGTGTAATTATGTTAGTGCAATGATCTGTGTAGGCTACTTGAATTGACAGAGCAACAGAGTATGTTAGCCTGTGTGGAATTTTGCATTAGTGCAGATCCATAGCATTTGTTATCCAACCATCTCGGGTACCTCTGCACAACACTTTATTCTGTTCCACGCAGCTAAATTGCATCGCGTGTGCCAAAGAGCCACAGGTGGTTTATGGCATTGTAGCCATGTGCTGACTCTTTGCAGGGGTGAATTTCATGTTACGCTGCGAAATGTCAGTTGGTTGCTCTCATCCTGAATGCAAATCTGTACAGAAAATCTAACAAGCATTAGGGAGAACCTAAAAGTAAGACAGACATTTGTTAGAGCTTTAATTTGTAAATCTATACCGTGTTCTGATGTACTGCCTCTATTTACACCATCTTTTTATTTTTAACTACTGTGTCTGTTTTTTGTAGGGTGAATGCATTTTGTTTTCTATTTCCAATTTGAAATGTTATAATGCTCATACCTTTTAATATTATTCTTGGGTCACAAGATTGTATTTATTTGTTCCTCTCTTGTGAAATACATGTCTCCACTAAGCAGTTTGTATATTTAAGGTCTCATGTAGACAGTCAGGTGAGAATTAAGTGCACATTAGTTTCAGATCCACCATTATATTGCCAACGTATAGCAGTTGCTAGGCCAAGCCATAATCAAGCAAGCCTTGTTGATGTAAAGCTAACCTACTTTTCTGAATGGGATTAATTTATTTGCTGCAAGATATCAATCTGTTCTTTGTGGTTGCATAGGAATTACTGTATCATTACAACTCCAAATTCTTACTTGTCCAGGACTGTATGCGATGGATTCTTGCATTGAACGTTGAGTCACAGACTTGTACCTGTGCTTGGGGAAATTCTTAGTGACTGTGGATGCTGTGCTGCCTGTTCTGGGCTGCATCCTTTTATGATGTTAAAAAACACCTCCCTGTGACTTGTGAGTGCATGCTGAAACTAATCAGACAAGCAGTGTGAATGTTCCTCTGGACTGTAATCTGTCCGTTCCTGGTGCCCTGTGTGGTATAAAGGTACTACTTTTCTACCGTGGATTTTTCAGCTGCAGCATAGCTAAGCAAACACAACACCTTGGCACGGCACATGCAGAAACATATTTTACATTCTAAAGGCCCGTTGTTCACCTTTATGAACCTTTCCCTGTTTGGATGGAGATTTAGATAGGACATATGGTAATGACATTTTACTTGGAACCTTTCCCAAAACATGTCAGTATATCACCTAATTTGCAAATGCAGTACAGACTTTCCTCTTTTTAAGGGGGGAAAAAAGGACAATAAAAGAACTAAACTACTCTTGAATGCTTGCTTAATGCAAAATTTTCAAGGAGCAACCAGTCCATTTTTTTAAGGCTTCAACTGTAATTTCCCCTTGTTAACTGAGATGTAAAATTTTGATTTAAAGGTGAGTGATGTATAAAGAAGGCATTGAAAAATCCAGATTGTAAAACATAATGCTCAACAATACCTCAAATACTTTTCTGTTTATTAATCAAGATGTAAGCGTGAATTCTTCAGGCTAACAGCAAATCCCACACTATGACTTAAGAACGTATATAAACATTCCGTAATCAGCAGTACCTGAGCTGCTTTTGGAAAAACTGACTTTTCTACTTCATGTTAAGCAGTAACCTTTTCTATATGCCTCCTTAAGAAGGTGTCAACCCCAATCCTGGCTTTTGGCATGGTAAGGCATTCTTGACAGGTTGGCAGTAATTTAAATGTTTGGATTTATAGCATAGGTGTAGTAGCATAACAGGAAAAAAAAATCAAAAGAAAAAGTTTTTGTTACTGGAGCCAGCAGAAAATATTTCCTTATGAAGTTGCCACACATCATTTTGTATTCACATCTTTTTTCTTTTGTTTAGGAGCTCAGTGACCAAGCAGGCTCTGATTTTGAAAACACTGAAGTAAGATGGGTCATTACAGTGCCTGCTATTTGGAAGCAGCCTGCAAAGCAGTTTATGAGACAAGCTGCCTACAAGGTAAGGTTACAGGGTGAATGTAAAAATGCCCCCTTTAAAGCCCTAGATGATAAGGTAAATGATAAAATGGTATTTGGGACAATTAGAACTAGGATAAACTGTATAAAAGTAGTCTAGAAAAGAATCAGACTAGAAATGTTGAAAGAGAAGGTAACTCTAGGAAGTTGTAGCTTCAAGTCATGTGTGTTCACATTTTAAATGCTTTTTTCTTTTGATTTACTTCTATATATTGGTGTCCCTCACTGCACACTCTGGTGTTTTGGTCATCTTGTACACTGTATTCCTGCTGAATTCAGTGCACATGGAACAGATGCAGTTTTGAGACCCAAGGGAAAGCTAAATGAAAACAGTGGGCGCAGTTTTGTTTTGTTATTTTCTTTAGGTCATCACAGGCTTTTATAGTAAAAAAAAATAAGGAAAAGTAGGGAAAGCACAGAGCATCCTCAGTGGGACTTTTTTTTCTTGTTCCCATTTTCCCACAGTAGAAACGAACAGACTGCGAACCAGATAGTCTGAGTATAAAATTAAATTCAAATGTTATTTTCACCAGTAAGATGTTTATCTGCATTTAACCCTTTCCCCTCTCTAGCCCCCCCCCAAATGTACACATTCCATATTGCATGTCCTTTATTTCAAATTCACTTTGTGTCTGTGATATACTAGATGTACGCATTCTTCTTTTCATCAGGAGACTCATTTTGCATTTTGTTTTATTTATTTTTGGTCACAGACTTGCGTAACCCCTTGGCAGCAGATCTGTGATGCACAGTTTGTGAAATATCTACTAGTTCATGCGTAATTTGCAGAGTGCTCCTGGGAAGCACCCAGATTTTTCTAACTCTGTTTCTAACTATCTCTAATGTTGAGCAACATTTTTCTTAACAGTCTTTATTGTGGGATTGCTAATGCTAGTGCCAGAAGCAAAACACTCTTAAAGTTCTGATGGAAGGACACGGTTGTAGGTAAATCTGAAACACTAGAGACCCATTCATTATCTTTGTATATTGTTGTCTGCCTGCTGTCTGTGTGCATGTGTGCTCGTGAAACGGGATCTGTGACAGGAGCAGGGCAGGGCAAGGTAGATCTCTGGGCATCTCTCATTTGTGGCACAATGGAATGTTGTTGAGTAGTGTCTGTGTCTGTGGTTTTGTCTGTGATTGTGTTCTTTTATCGGCAAGCTTGTTAAAAAGCAAGGACTGACAAGGCTTTTAACTCGGTGTGTGATCAATTGCAGGAAAACGTAAGCATTTAGGGAAATAACTGAATGTTTACTTGACACACACGGGTGATATTTAAAGCAATGGGGATGAAGACAGAAATGCAGAAGACAGAGTTCTGTGTTGCCATTCAGTCTTTCAGATTCCTATTGCTGGATCCAGCAGAAGTTTTAGCCCTTGGTGCTAGCTATCGAAACGTGCAAGCATCATGAAAAGCAGAGCTTGTGTTCATGGGAGTAATTGGAGCATTGAGAGAAGTATGAAAAGGCAGTGGTAGAGACTTTGTTGCTGGAAACACGCTCAGGTGCAACCACTAGTCTAAGCTGATAGGTAACTAGCGGGAAGTGAGTTGAGGTGTGGAAATTTGCTGAAGTAATCTGTGGCAAGTAACGTAGCTCCAACAGAATAAAAGTACTGATTATTTCAGTCTTTGGTTGACAATGTAAAGCCCAGCCTTTCTGGAATTATGAAAGGGTTGTCTAGTCAAATCTAAGTACCGCATGGAATTCCTAAAGTCAAGTGAAAAGCATTGTAGATGCTTTTCCAACCTCCAATTTCAGTGCATCTCTGACATCTCCTCATCAATGTCTTGCTTTAACAAACCATTGCTAGCCTGGCACTGTTGATCTGTTGGAGGGCTCCCACGGCTCCCCCTTCCAGTTGCTGTGTGGCTTTGTCATTTGAATGAGTAATCTGGGTGTTCCCTTCAGCTCACAGTTCTTCCTCTGACCTCCCATCCAGCCTAGCAAAATCTTGCTAATTCTGTCTGCACAAGAGCTTTTCTTGTCCGTTCATACCGCTGAGCTTTCATCAAAGCTGTCACTGAGTTTGCATCTCTGTTATTGCAACATCATTTCCTTGGCTTTTGCGACTGTAATCTGGCCTATTTTGCATCCCTTCAGAATGCTGCTACCAAAGGGCTTTGTTGCTTCACATTTGATAGGGAATCAGCCTACGTTTGCCTCCATCTGTGTCATCTCAGACATAAGCTGCATGTCCTGGACACAAGCATCTATAATGCTAACTCGTTTTTCTCCTCTGGAACGTTCTCTGAAATGTCTTTTTTGTCACGCATACAAAAACTTGACCGTGGTTGACCTACTGAGATTTGTAAACTTCCTTATTGCTTCTTGCTGTTACCCTGCCTGCCCTACATGTATCTGTATTCATCTATTGTACTTTTCTTATTCTTAACGCTTTATTTTTACTTTCCATACTTGAGTTGTTACCTCTGAAACTGGTATTTGTTTATCCTCATTTGTCTTGCTCTCTGGGACCGCCCAAAGGACTACATTTGGTAGATTGTAGAGATCTGCATGTCTTTACAACTCACTTTGTAATTCAAAATTGCTGTCTTCCCAAATAACAGCCCACAGACACTTCTTGCTGTGCTACTATCCAGAGGGAGTTCTAAAGCTCTGTGACTCCTGCTGAGGTCTGCTCACATTGGGAGGGAGCTCTGTGGGCAGAGCTGAGGGTGCCATCTCTGTAGGATCCACTTTGGTTTAAAATTACTTTCCCAAAGGCACGTCTGCAGATATTAGGGTGTTCATCTGTGTTCATTACATCTTGAATAATGACTCTTAGGTTGCATCAGTCAGCTTTCCCATTTTCTCTACCCATGAAGTATAAGGCATCATAAACAGTGTTAATTTTTCTTATTTCTGTATCCTTTTTCTTCTGTTTCAAATTCTTTGCTTTGGTGTAGTTCTTTCAGAAGTGCTGTATTTACCAGTCTTAGAAGGAATCCCATTCTCATGAAGAACTCTCATCGTGAGTAATTAATTCAAATCGCTGAAGTGTTTTCTTGTTTTGGAGACTTTGGCAGCACAGTGCAGTCGGACAGCATGTGGGCAGATCCCATCCGGCTCACGTGGGTGGGACCTGCCCTTTTCTTGTTCTTGCAGAAGGAAAGGCAGCCAAACGCACCTACCTGCACTGGGCCTGAGGTTTAGGTGCCAACATGGAAAGAGGCTTTAGGCAATCTAAATGGTTTAGGCAAGCCCATGTACTGCTGATGAATTTGGCCTGGCACTTACAGCCTCATCAGAGTTGTGTATGAATGTGGACGCAAAACCAGGATCCCGCCTCTGTGTTATCTGAGGTCAAACTGACACAAGAAAATTCAGTGTTAGTTTTGTATTACTGGGGGAGGGGGAGAGGAGTGCCGACTTATGGGAAGATGGAACTGAAAGTATTCAGTACTGTTTTTGTAGAAACCCATTGAATGTTGGTAGATGTGAGTAGTTTGTTGTCTTAAGAGCACTTCGTTGTCTTAATGTATTGCTATAAGCAGCACTTTCAGTCTCTTTTTCAAATGAAATTCAGGCACTGTAGATTGTTTATCAGAGGAACACAAGATCCAATATTCTTGGCAGACCCTTTCTTTTTAGCAAAGGCATTCTTCCAGCTCGTGTTTCAATACAAATTCTTTGGTCACAGTAAGTGTGGAGCAGAATCTGGAGGCTGGAATTTCTTGAACATGCCAATAGAAATAAAGTTTTAAGGAAGAGTTTGGAGTTTGACAGGACTGTGTGAATGCAGAAGCTGTAAGGGTAGGAAAGTAAAACATGATATACGAAATGCATTCAGGACAGACCAAATGAAAGGGAAAGAGTGCTTTTTCGTAAGCTTGCCTCAAATACCTGTAACCTTACAAATATCAGTCAGCTGGTCTACTTAGAGATATTATAGTTTTTTTTTTTTCCTCTTAATATGAACTGTTGCTTTTGAAATGCAGTTCTAGAGCTCAGACGTAGATTTATATTCCAATTACAAAGAGCAAATAAAATATTTGCATGGTAAGCTTGTATAAATAAACAGACAGAAGTCCAAGTTATAGGATTAAGCACGTGAGCCTGGAATTCTAGGGATTTTCCTTGACTGGCTCTTACACTGAATATTTATTAATATTTTCACATTAGTTTCATCATGGAATGAGCATGATGAGAATTATTTAATACATTGTTTTCTGGGCTTACATTGCAGAGATCAGTACTAGTCTGCTCTGTAGGAGTGTTCAGAGAAAAATAAACACGTTTGGTAAAAGGGTAACGTGATGACACATGAAACTCCTTGCCAATAAAAATGTGAAGTACTGTGGAATGTAGCATTTAAATAGCCATGTTGCCTTACAGAGCTTTGAATGAATTGTATTGTATCAAAAAGAGATGTTGCAGGGGGAAAAACAAACAAAACCCTCTCTCTCCAAAAACACCTGTCCCTCCATCTACAAAGCAAGATTTTATGATGGGGAATGGGAACAGTGAGCAATATGGAGAATACTGCAACGCCTTTTTCCTGTAAATAAAAAGTACAGCCTCACTTGGATAGTGTGCGTATGACTGATGTTGCTTCAAAAGGATATTGCTGAACAAGAATAGATTGAGAACAATGAATGTGACAGCACACCTGGAAGGCCTGTGTGAGAACTGAGAAACCAGTTATAGAAAAGACCGCTGCTATTAAGCTTAAAAAGGAAACGTGCTAGATGTTATCCAGAAACATCTTATGTTGTAATCTCCAATCAGTGTTCTCTGTAACGTTCGTTTCTGTACACAACTTCTAACTTTTTTTTTTTTTTGGTAAAAATAGCAGGAAACCCAGTGCTATTAAAGGCAACATTTTTTCCTCTAAGTGATGAGAATGTAGAAGTCACTGTCAGGAATGAAAAGAGGTTGGGTGCTGAACACTTCTCCAAGAACTGATAGTTAAAGGACTGTGAAGGATATCCCAACCTGTCACAACATTTTATGCAAAGGGTGAAAGTCCTCAAATGTTAGAATTTAACCAACATCCAAATGTCTTTGATAAGCCTTAATGCAGAAAACAGTTTTTAGATTGTCCTGTGAAATGTCACTTCTGGATATTTGGAATATTTCCAAGGTGATGTTTTGGGCTAAACTTCAGTGTTACCCAGTGTTCCTGTATACTGAAGCTTACCATTTATTCTTATCTACAGTATTATTTTTTTGAAAAAGGGATGTTTTAGATTCTATCTGTCTTGAAATCAGTTAGGAGGAGCAGGTAAGCCATGTCTTCCAGATGAAATGAGACTGGCTTAGAAGGGCTCACTTGGAGCTACCTACATGGGCTCTGTGTTTTGTAAATCTCTGCAGACTGTAATAAAAATAGCAAGCTTTTTTTTTTTTTTTTTTCTTTTCCTCCCTCTGTTGTCTCAGATGTGCATGTTTCTTCTGTCGTCAAATGTTTCTAACAGAAATGAAGCTACCTTTTGGAAGGCATTGATTTTTCTTTCATTTTAGGGGGGGGAGAGAAGAAAGATGTTAAAATACTTATGTCCCTCCTAGCTTGTATTGCCGTGTGTGCTGTCCTCTGAAAGGGACTTTCTGAGAGGCAGGAAGCTGCAGACAATGGAGATGTCAGGACAAATACAGACACTTCCCATGGAGTCCAGTTGCATTTGAGAGCTGTAACGGTGTAAAGTAATAATATAACTGAGGAATGAGTGGTGTTAATTAAAGGACAGTAAAATGCATTAGTGGTATCTCTGCTGTCACTTAGTGCAGTTCTGCTTATCCAGTGGTGCGAGATGTGCTGTGCTTTGAGAAACCTCTGATAATGTTGACCTAGAATCAGCAGCTGCGCCAAGCTGCCCTGTCAGGATTTTTGTACGAACAGCAAGAAAAATGAGTTTAGGTCCCATTTCCACCATATATGGAGATGGTAGTGGGAGCAACGGCCCTGTGCCGGGCTATTTACGGATTCCTGAAGTAGCACCGGGCTCCTTGCCAGCATCTGCTACCTAAACCGCCCCTCAGTGCAATGGAGAGAAGCAGCCTGCCTTGTAGGCCCGACCTACAGACACCAGTGAGTGATGCTGAGGGAAAAACCTGGTGACCCAAAGGTGCTTTAAAATGTAGGCTGTGAGCTTGGATGTGCTCCCACAGTTCGGTCATTTCCCCTCTTCATTTGATCTAAAAAGACAGCTAGAGGGACTTAACCTGTTTAGTGTCTGTGAAGCAACGTGAAATTAAGCTAAGCTTCTTTAAGCGTTGTGGTTTTTGGGATGTAAAGCTTTTGCATCTGAAGTTTGTTTCCGTGTCTAGGGACAGAATATATTTTTGTAGTTTATCCTTGCTATAAACTGCATGAAAAGCCAATGGTGTACAGGTATAAGTAGCACTGGGAAGCTGGCAAGTTCTTTAAAACAGCATTTAGTGGAGGCAGAAGTGTGCTAATGTATCAAAAGTCCTGAGTCCTTCTAGCTTCTGAAGTTCTCTGGAGCCTATGATTTCATTTTTGCGGTATTAAGATCTCCTTAATCATACGGATTAAAATGTTTATGAAGGGGTATGTTTGGAAGGATTCTGCATCTTGTAGCTATGATTAATCAAGGAGTGCAAATCTACACAGTGGGAGCTCAGCACAGTGGGAAATGTGTACTAATTGATCTCAGTTTACACATTTTAATTACCCAGCCAGGTCCACATGAAGGCACAGGCAGTTGACAAAACCATCTGCTAATCCAGTTCTGTAAATTTTTTCTTTGCCACTTCTGAGTCACAAGTTGGAATTTTTGCAGGTTTTCTTTTTATTTTGCTAAGCAAGTAAAATAGGAGGTTTTCCTAGCACTCTGGGTCCAAGTGGGTAGATGGATCTGTGCCTGCCACATGAAGTTGTATCTTTCTTGAGATACATAACATGCAGACCCTCTCCTCTAGCAGTTGTCCCTATGAGGTAGAATCTCCTCAGCTGTGTGAAGAAAGGTCAATGTTACAGCTGGGGAACATGTTTCTCAGGATCTTACAAATTTTCTGGAAGGACACTGAAACTGATGGAAATAGTGGGAAACCAGAGTCTCTCCTCCATCTGGAGGAAAGGCTGTCCTAGATGGGAGTTTCCAGTCAAAAGGCTTTAAGCTACAATCAGCAGGTTAGTAGGGGAGTGCTCGAAGTCTGCAAATAAATGTAAATCAGTGCGGACTTGGTCTAAAATAAATGGGTAGGATTATTTATACTAAATTCATAGAAAAGACAGTGAAGGAGGATAAGTGATCGGTCTAAAAGACATCTTCGGTGCCAGTATTGCACTACAAGACAGAGAAAAGAAATAGAAGCTTAATGTGGAAACTGTGGTGAAAAATACTAAGGCAATATCGGAAAGCCCAAGGTAAATAAGATGCCACTACAGAAAGCTATAGTTAGCATAGAATTTCTTGGCAAAATCGCTCTCAGTGAGGGCCATTCGTGTCTCTTTAATAAAATCAGCCTAGCCATAAAGACCTAAAAATAGGTTATTTTGAGCAAGGGAGACAGACGACATAAAACACTACAAAGATACTTAAGCAGGAGGAGTTGGGTTTCCCTGTTGTGGTAACCAATGCATGCCTGTGGTACAAAAAGCGTTTCTGCAATAACATAACATGAAAATTTGAAAAGCTTATGAGAATTTAATGACTCCATTTTTCTAATGCATGCTAGTCATAAAACTTGCAACTAATGTTCTCTGCACCTTGGGGAATACTATGTAGTGCAGCAAAAAAATCTTGATGATGCCACTTGGAGGTGTGCTTTCATTTATGGCATAAATAAATGTGGTCTTTGCAACAATCATTTGGGGGCAGGCTGCAGCATCACCCTGGTGGACGTATGGACGTATGGACATGGTGCCACTGTGGTCCCATGTACCTTTGTGCAGCCCCCACCTCAGCAAGTTGTTGTTCAGTGATGTGTGGGTCACCTGCAGTAACACCAATTTGGATTTATTTGTTGGCCTGATACCAGTGAAAATTTTGGAGGAATGGAAGGGCAAGGGCACAACATCAGAGAGGTTGTGTAGCCTGCTGTGTAAAGAAATATATGGCTGGTTTCAGAGGCTTGCTATCATTCCTTACTTTGGAAGAAAACCAGGATTCTTCCATGTAGAAAATTGTGTCTGCTGCCTAGGATTACATAGATTACGTGCTGGTGCTGAGGTTAGTATAAATATCTGAGTTTAAATCTGCTAAAATATCACTTCACAGACACTTTAGAGGTAGATTTATGTGCAGATTGGAATCTTACCCTAAATTCAGGTATAGAACAGGCCTAGACTTCTGAAACCAAATGTGATTTACTTCCTCAAAGCCTGCCCATTCATTTCCAAACCACTGCACTTGGACATCTGCTCTTGGATTCATCTGGCCCACTTAAAACCCCTGAGTGTCCTTTCTCTGCAAACTACTGAGCTCCTTCCTAGAAAAGTGAAGTGTAATTACAGGAGGACGTTTTTGGATTTAAGATAGCAAAAGAAGTAATCCTGTCATCATGTCATAAAGAAAAGGTAGTATTTCTCCAACTTATTTCTGTCTGGGAAGTAGCTGCTTCTAGAAATTCATTTTCAGTGGGCATTTCTAAGGGCAGTGAAGAACAGATCCCGTTGCTGTGAATGTGCATGCCCTCACTTTCTGCCTTAATAAGGACAGCGCAATCTTTTTAATTGGGAGAGATTCAGGGCAATTGACTCTGCAGTCTGCCATGGAGTACAAACTGGCACCTGAATTTTCACACTGCTACTCCCAGCAGTTGGTAAAAGGCAGCCAGAATATTTCCTCTGTACCCACTGAAGGTGTTGTACCTCCTTCTAGTGAAGCAGATTCCAGTGCAGTGGAAGAAAAGGAAAGCAGGAGGCTTATGACAGGGGTACATGCTTTGTGGCTGCATCAAAAAGCATTAAGAATAGCATGTCTGAAGTTTTGAGTGCGCTTATGTGCTGCTGGGAGGTGTGGCAGCCATCTCTGCACAATCTATTGAAAATAGATGTGAGCTTTCAGAGAGCAATCACGCTTCCAGTGACTGGCTGGTGCAGATCTGAGCCCAAGCTCATGAGTTTGCTGGAGTAGGTGCATGTTAGAAGAGTCGAGCTTTGTTGCATTTGTTGTGGAATGACTGAATTGGAGGTGGTGAAGAGCAAGGGCAGAGCAAGGGTAGAGCAAGTAGTACCTTTATCGTATATATCTAGATGTAAACATAAATTCTGCAGGGCCTTAGAACTGCTTCATCTCCTTCAGTCTTTTTAGCCCCACAGGGTCTGAAAGTTTCTTAGAGTTTCTTGTTGAGAGTCTGTCTGCAAACGTGTGTAAAAGTTCGTGACTCTCCACCTTCCCTTGTTCCTCATTTGTGTTCTCTGGGCTTGTTGCAGATTTGGCTCTGAGTAAACATGCTGCAGCAGCATAGTCACCTCCTCACCTCCTAAAGCTGTAGGGGAATCATGCAGGCTTTGGAGGATTTTTCAGGAGATAAAGCTGTGGGGAAAGAGAGGAGTCAAAGACTGAGGGGGTAAAACAGTGGCAGTTTCTCTTGGCCCTCTTCCCAGACCCTCCCACAGGTGCAATATACACACTTCTCTCTGCTTTTATCTCTTTGATTTCCATCTCTCACCTTTGCCAGAGCAGAACACTGAGACCTAAGGACTAGTCTCCTGTAAAATCTCTTGAAATCTGTGAAATTTCTTCCTTGGAGAAGGCTTGTATTATATCCTATATTTAGTGCATTTTATTGTTTTATAAGTGAAAAAAGGGAAATAATTATGCAAAGTTCCAAAGGCCTGATAAGTAAGGGTTTTGACAGTGGAATCTAACAGTGCTTACAGGCCCAAAGAATTCCAAGTTCAGTTTGCAAATGTAATAAACTGTAAAAGTAAGGTATATGATATAAAGTATAGGTAAGGCATCCACAGGTAAGGCATCCAGACAAGTTCTACTCATGGCCAGGTAACAAAAACCCCAAGCAAGATAAATCGAGGCAGTCTGACCATGCTTAGCAAAGGCATCTATCAGAGTAAAACAGCCTAGCCATCTGTAGCAAATTGCTGCATCTGATCAGTGACCACAGAAATTCAGAAGTTCTGACTGTAGCCAATACTACCTCACAAAATTCATTATTCAAAGAGCATGCTGAAAGTAAAAGTCGCGCTTCATTACAGTTCCAGGTGCCACATTTATCTTCTTGCTTTTCAGAGTGAGATAATGCCATGGTTTCTGAACAGCTGGTATGAGGGACCAGCATTACAGGCTGTACTTTACTTCCTACCATAGGATTAGCTTTATTAATAATTTAGTAAACAGAAATGAAATATCAGATGGATTCTGCTTTGGTCCAAAACAGCTTGCTAAGTAGCATGATCTGGTGTGTGTATGATGGATAGCCAGCCTTGATGTTTTAGAGTCCCAGCACCTGCCATTCCAACAAATTCAGTAATAGCTCCGTTCTAAACCTGTGCTTGAATATTGAGCTGGATACTCAGAAATTGATATGTTTACTTTAGTGGATTGTTTCACCAAATTTGGCCTGAATTATTTGTAAAATGCTATATGGGAAGCTTCTGTGATTCTGTGAAGCGATATATATATATATATATAAATATATATGAATACAATACAAATCTTGAAGCTCAATTGTTTTCTTATGCTTTTAAGAACAAGACCATATGTCCTCTACAACAAAATATAAGAAAATGAATTAATTAGAAATTGAATTTCCCTCCCTGACAAGACTCTGGACTGAGGTAGAATTTTGGGGGGTTAAATTGTATTAGTCTTTTAAACTCAACTTCTGCATTCTCAATGCATTGAATTGATAGTTTTCTCTGTATTAAATCATTTTTTAAAATGGTCTTAAAATGGCTGTGGTTTAAGGCTTCAGGACCTCTTAGGACAGCTGTGTTTTTTATGTTTTCAGACATAAAAAGTGCAGCCTTCATATAAAAAAAGCATAGTGCAAGGAATGTTTCATTTTGATCCCAGGAGACTCTCTAATTGCAAAGATGACTGAACTTCGTACAGAACTCTGTGAGGTCCTGAATAATTGTGGGCTTGTTACAGTGAGTCTGATTCTGCTGTCATACTGTCAGATCCAGAAGGCTTTCACTCAGGGATACGGGCAGGGGTTTGATGCAACATTCACAAAGACAAGAAATGAAAAAGGGTGTAGGTCTTTGGGAAACACTCAGACCAGCAGTGTTGGTCTTTCTCAGTGTATGGTATCTGCACCATTTTGGAATCATAGAAGCATTCATTGGAAGTATTTGGAGATCATCTAGTCTGACTTTCACTTGAAGCAGGGATACTGCCAACAGCAGGTCAGCAGTTGCTTTGTTTAGGCAAGTTTTAGAAAATCTCCTAGGACATAGATGCCTCTCTGGGCAACTGTTCCAACGTGGCATCACCTTCGTAGTGAAAAGGGCTTTTTGGAATACGCAGTTAGAACTTTGCAAGTTGCACTATATTGCTGTTGAGAAAAGTTTTGTTAGGCTATCTCTAAATGCCCTTCAAACAGTTGCAGGCAGCTATTAAGCTGCTCCTTGACCTCCTCTTCACCAGACTAAACAAACCCAGCTCCTAAAGTCTCTCTTTACAGAACGTGTTCTCTTAGGAGCCCTCTTTGAACCCTCTCCAGCTTCTCCACGTTTCTCTTGAACTGATGGGTCCAAAAGTGCTCATTTTATAACCTTTACAGAGTTCATTCTGTAGCCATTACTCATGGAAATTAGTAATTGTGAATACGTGCTTCATTGTTATTTCTCAGTTTGTTTTAATTGAGGGCTGTAAGTTATTCCAGTGGTTTCTTTGGCATTGAGAACAACAATAATAGTTCACACAGTGATTATATATTTTCATCTCAACTTTTTGAAGTTGGTTATCCAAGAGTGTCTTCCATCACAAACCTAAGTAATCAGAAATAAACAGTAATCTAAGCCTCTTATCCCTTCAACAAACATACCCATGCACAAGCTTGTTAATTTATATCATTTGGCAATGTTCACCAAACCCATTATAAGTGTTAAACCTGTTTTAAGTGTGCAAGTGTGAGGTACCTTATCTGCCCTGATTTGCAGCAGGATAGAGGATTTCACTGTAAAAATTCCTTCACAGGAGTTCATAGCTTGTGAGTTCTACCCTTGAAGTGAAGGCTGTAGGAAGGCTGTGAATTTTCTGTGGATTAGCTGCTGTGCAAGAGCTTGTTGTATAGGCGGGTACTAGGAAGGCATAAAGCACCGAGAAGCCTACGCTTTGGTATTTTAAAAGCAAGGGAAATTTGTATAAATATATAGTAACAGTTTCTGCTTCATCGAGGCAGAAAGGAAGATATGTGGGTCCTCAAAGAGAGGTCTCAGTAGAATCCCAAAATCCCAAGGACCATTTAAAGGCCAAATTACACAGGTTTGTCTTTTTGTGTCTTTCACATTGCTTACTCACTTACATTAGTGCAAAGTGAATAAATGAGAACTATTCCAGGGGTCTTTTAATTTACAGTTTTGTGCCCCCTCCACTGAACTGATTGGCTTTTAGGTTTGTCATCTGTCATAACTTGTACTTCCTTTATCTGCAAAGTGAGGTTTCTAATGTTTTCACCATAACCTGAGATTTCACTTATGCTGTCTCAAGCAGTTTTCTCACCAAGAGATTAATATCTCTGTCCTGGCACTTAACTATGCAGATGGGGAAGCTGACACAGAAAGAATTCTGTAGCATGATAATTATTCGTTATGTTTTCACTTGTGAACTGTAAAATACTATCAGTGGCACCAGATTAGACTAGGACAAAGGACAGCCTGTTCTACAAACCTAGTTTTAGGTCAACAGACAGTAGAGTGAAAATATATGCATTTTTGTACATAAGTATGCATGTGTAGGAAATGACATTTAAGTGAAAGCAAAAAGGTCTTGGTTCTGTAAAGCATCAACTATCTCTGACGTTGTAAATATCAGATCTTTGTAGGATCAACCACCACCAGTGTTGACAGTATTTAAAAAAGCAAGAGGAAAAAAGAAGTTGTTTCTCAGTTTTCATCTAGGCTCTTAAATCCTGAGGATGAACTTTCCAAGGGAGTGGAGCCCTCAGCAGCTCTTCCTCCTGCCTTTGGAAAACTCAGTCTCTTCACTCTGCTGTGGTCCCTAAGAGGAATCTGGGTGCATTTGAACATCCTCTTTCCTCTGTGACTGTTGAGCAATTTTAAGAATCTGTCTTTGAGCAGATAAGTTGTCTGAGCTACTAGGGCTGCATGTTCTTGCTCTGTCGTGTTTATTCACAAGTTACTTATTGTCCTGCTGTAGTCTCGTTGTTCTGAAGACTAACGGCAGAGCACTGGTGTATGTGATGGTGTAGGGACTTTCACACCCTTTTTGGTGAAGGCTTATTATGTATAAAGGCTAAAGATCCAGCAAAATTGGATGAACTGTGCTTTTGACACAACTTAGTGACATCCCCTAACCTACTGCCTGCTGACCCAGCTCCCCCGTACAAGCCTCTCAGTGATAAAGCTGAGACTCTTTTCCAGTGTTGTTCATCTTCTGTCCTGGCATGCTCTGCCTGTGTAATTAGATCTCAGTCATTTATTTGTGACACCCCAGTTTGATGCTACAGAACTGAAAAAAGTGTTAGCTGGTGAAAAAGGAGGAGGATTAGAGAAGAGCTCACTTACTGAGGCACTAAGTGGCTGGTTTTATCATGAACCTGTTAACACAATGAACTGATTAGTTTAAACAGTGTAAATTTCACAAGGCTCTTAATTTCCAACTGCTGTTTTGTGTTGCCTAGATTCAGTCACACAGTACTTTCTGCATGCAGGCTGCACGATGCTTAACTTGCAGTCATGGCTTTCCTATTGTTACTAATTATAATAAATATCTTGCAAACTACAAAAATGTTGATGCTAATTCACAGCTTCTGTTTTTCTGGCTGAATGATGTTGTCCTGCAGGGCTTCGTTGCCTAATGAACCACATTATCTTTACAGAGTTATTTCATGGGATCCAACTTCTAAAATTTGTCTCTGAGGCCTACAACTATGGCTTTAGTGATATAATGGGTTGGAAATATTCTTTCTTCCACCCAGAAGAATTGATTGTTACACTCATCTAGTCTACAGGGCTGCTTCAAAAGTGATTAGAATAAAGTACGTGGTGGAAGGCTGAAAGCTGAACAAGGACCCAAGGCTGGGGTAGCACGAGCTTCTGAAATCAGTGTCAGCACTGAAGGCATACCTCCATGGAGCTGGGATGTACCTGTCCCTGCAGCTTTTGCACATGCTAGCTGGAACATGAAGAAATAAATGTTTGCTCTGTATTGGGTTTATGTGGCAAGGCTTTGGTAGCAGGGGGCTGCAGGGGTGGCCACAGTGAGCAGAGCCCAGCAGCTGCCCCGGGTCAGAGCAGAGCCAGCTCCAGCTGCTCCAAAAGGGACCTACCACTGGCCAGAGCCAAGCTATGAGCAAGCCATGCAGACTCTTAACCATTTCTCTTTTAAAGTTTGAGCCTTTTTTCACAGGCTTTGCTGAGGTTAATACACGTTTGCACCGCTTTTTGCCATAATGATGCTTCTGATTTTATATTACCTATGGACACATTTCAACCATTTGAGGCTTTTCTGCATATGTTCACCATTCTGGCTCAAGAACCATGCAAATCTAGTCCTGTATGTGTGCAGTAAAATGCATCCTTTCTTTCTATTTTTATCATTTCATACTTCCATCTCCCCCACCTCCCATGCTGCAGAACATAATCAAGGCAGTGCTGTGCATTTCAGAGATGAACAAGTTAAGACTCTTCTGGTGAAAACTAGCATGGATCCACTTTGGGACCTGTAATTTGGTCCTTAACATGATGTTTTTTCCAATGTACCTATAGTTGTTAAAATGCCATAGATATATTCCAGGCTGAGCAGCTTGGTGCTTCGAAAGACAGGTAGTTTGGTCAGAGTGGGGACTCCAGCTCTGAAGACAGTGGTACTGATGGGATTCTAGAAATGTGTATTCAGCTGTCTGTGTCTAGAAAAGCTCAAAACCCAAGTTTTTGGATAATGTTTAAGGTCTTGCTTAGAATTTGGGGTCATGCATTCTTGTCCATCCAGTGTCAGATCTGCAAGAGTAGCAGCCTCGGATCTGACCCCAGCTTCAGAGGGGTTTGACAGCTGTGCTGTAAACCTCCATACAGATCAGGGACCAAAAAGTCTACTTTTTGTTTAGCTTAACTCAGATACATCCCTTTTAGATGAAGAAAAAAATCTGGGAAGTCAGCAGAAGACAGTGCAGGATGTTTATCACTGCTGTTGTGCTCTGTGCTTTTGTTCTGCACTTTTGGCCCTTTCTGATGCTCTGGTTCCCCAGGCAGGCTGGGTCCGTGCAGCCGTGCTGTGTGAGTGCGTGGGCCTGCCTGTGCTACCACACAAACTCGACAGAAGGGTAGAAGCTTCAGAAATGATTGAAAGTGGGCTGGTGTGTACAGAAAAGCAAGCTTATACGCTGTCTGACAATGGAAAAGGCGCAGTGTGAGCTGAGAGCCTCTCAGCCCTGTCATCAGTCAGCAGTGACATTTCAGAAGTTTTAGTATTCAGAGTTTGGCTCTAAAGCTTTATGAGTAAAGAGGAAATGGATACACATGAGAGAGAGGGGGAGAGAGGATTTCCAGGCAGGTGAATCTCAAGGCAATAAAGATGAATACAAAATGGATGGGACTGACTCCAGTTAACATATTATTCTATTAATAAATCAGCATCTTAAACTCAACAGATGGAGTACTATTTTCTGTACGCAGTGTTTTTTTTTTTTTTTTTTTTGTTTTCCCCACTGATTAGGATGTTAGTGTCAGTTCTTTTAAGAACTCTTATGTAAGGTATATTCTTTTTATTACGGATCATAATGGTCGGATATTCTTTTTTTTTCCTTGTTTGCCTGTAAAAGGATGCCTAATGTATCTAATGTAAAAGGATGTCTAATATATTCCTTTGAGGGGAAAAAAAATCTTCACTTTATAACCTAACTAAGAATCTAACTAACTAATTTTCAGTAGTTTGAAAGAGAAGTAATAGTTCATGTGCAGTGTACCTTGTCTGTGACCGTGTATTTGTGGATGCCCCATCTCTGGGAGTGTTGAAGGCCAGGCTGGATAGGGCTTTGAGCACCCAGGTCTGGTGGGAGGTGTCCCTGCCGTGGCAGGGGGGTTGCAGTGGTCAGTGAGGTCCCTTCCAACCCAACCCATTCTGTGATTCGTTCTGGGATGTTTCCTTACATACTCATTCTATGGTCACCTCTGCGTAAGTGTAGCCTAATAGAGTGCAGTGAACAGCAGCCTTCTGCTAGGCAGTGTTAGAAAATATTAAACAGTAAATGTTGATACTTCTGATTATGGTGGCTTTCAGAGCTTTTCATTTAGCCCTACCTCATGGCTTTCATTGCACCTTTTAAAAAGGCTCAAACTATGTGGAATATTCTACTATAACACTGCTTTTAAGGCCACACGAATTACAGTATTTACGAAAATAAAAAATGATGAATTGCTGTTTTTCATTGGGCATCATGACATACAGGGCTGGGTTTTAGAAATACCATCTTTTAATCTGTAGTAACGATAATTCTGCACACTGAATGTATGTAATTTAGCTCTCTGGAAATGTTCAGACTGCTATACTGAGTCACAGTCCAGACCTCAGTATTTGCTAATTTGAGCTAGGCTAACACTTGGCACCCTGCTCTGCGCAGAGAATCAAGAATGTCTCTGTGGTCAGCTATGGCTCTCGTGCAGTGACACATCTCTGGCAGCAGTAGCAGAGCTAGCGTGCCAAGTTAGGAATTCACCTGTGTCTGGATGGCAGAGTTGTGCATGCCCCAGTACTTGAGGCTTTGAAGCATTCTGAGGTTTGCTGGCGATGATGCATCTTGGCAAATGAACAGCAGTGCACTAGCACCAGCTCAGAGACCTGTTTATGCCAGAGTAAGTAAAAGTCTGGAAGTCCCTCTGTCCAAGTATGAAATCCTAGTGCTCAGACAGAGAGCTTGGGGCACCATTTCTTTTTATCTTCTTCTTTGTTTCTTGCAGATGTATATAAATTGCAGCAACCTTCTGGAAAAATTTTTAAGAACTTTCTGATGCTAACAGGATTTTTGTATTTCCATGGTGGGTTTCTCACTTTTGCTGTTTTTGGGAAAACTGCTGTCAGCTTCCTTCACGTTTCATAAGTGATGGTTGGGTTTATACTGCTAGCGAGGGAGAAGATTTCCTTATCAGAGTACAGGCAGGACGTGGGTCTGTTACAGAGCCTACAGAAAGCTGCCATAGGCAAAAGCTTTGTAATACATCAGTCCCACTGCCAGAATAATCTGTGTAATGTTAAATCCTGAGATATTGCTTAGATCTACCCTGATCAAGCCTGTTAACTTACAAATCTGCTCTTACTTGCAGCAGAACTTGGACAGCAGTGGGCATGGGCATGCAGTGAGGCAGGTGGAAAGGAACAAAAGGAAAAGATAGGAAATTCCCAAACTTTTACAGTTAAGATTAGTAGTGAATGCATCACCATTTCTTTGTGTTGACTGCCTGCTGTTTTCAGTGCTCTTTCTCTGCACAGTTTTCCTCCCATCCCTTTCCCCTCAGCTGTAGCGATGAGACAGATACAGCCTCATATGCCTTCATCTTCTTGGTGCTTGTATTCAAGTGGTTGCATTTCTCCATTCCTCCCTAGCAGTGTGTGTGTGTGTGTGCACATTTCTGTCTCATCTCTCCTTCCCCCATTCTGTGCTCTGTGTGTATGTATGTGTGTATATATATATATATATATATATATATACAGTGATGTGCTATCTCTGCTGATGTATGTAGAAAAACCACATATACAATGTATTTTATAACATCAGAATTGGTCTCTCTATATGTGGGTATGCATATTTATTTACATATAACAATATGTATGCAGGATGCCTAGTACCCTGCACTGTACACAAATCTTGGTATGGTCTTTTTTAGAGTGGAAATAGCGCATTCTTCACTTCTACCTGGCCCATCAGACTCTGTAAGGAAAGCTTTTTAACTACAACAAAAAATGGCTTCATGAAATTCTATTAGGATCACCTGTGCTTTGAACCGTTAAAAACTGTCATTTCTGTTGAATGTTTTCCTCGGGAGATACTTGGAATATGTTAAAATAATATCTAGACAAAAAAAGTAGCAAGAATAGCATCTGCTGTGCTTGGAGGACTGAGAACATGGATCTGAGTCCAAGCTGCAGGTCACTGCCTTCCCCTACTGACGTGCAGGCTGCAATGTGAAAAGTTCATGGTGCAGACTACTGCTGAAGAAGGGGAGGAAGCAAATGTTATCATTAATAGTTAAATGTTTTCTTGTAGCAGAACCAGTCTTAGAAATATATAACAAAATCCCCCATAGAAAAGACTTCACATTTAATATAATTACTTCTTAGTTAGGAAACACCAGTGCATTTCTGATGTGTGCAACTCAGTTCTTGTCACCTCTGCAAATGCTTTATGATGCAGCCTTTGGATTTTAATACCCCTAGCAACAAACTATTTTTTTTCCTTACAATGTGGTTATCTCTCTTACTGCACATTAGACACAAGACTAAAAATTGCTTTGTCTGTGCTACTAATCTATGGCCAGTACACAGAGCACACTGAGCATGCTGATTTCATCCACGTTGCTGGCTATTAAAAAACACTTGCTGCTGAGATTCAGAGCTCTCACAGGACATGGTAATTGGTTTTATATATGTGAAAACTGCAGGAGGGAAGCAAGGAACTATTTGTTCTCCATGCCCATGTTGGATAAGGCAAGAACTGCTGGCCTTAAAATTGCAGCAAGAAAGATTCAGATGAGACTTCTGGCAAAACTTTCCAAAGGCAAGAGCAGTGAAGGACTGGGGTAGTTCGTGTGAGCAGACTGCACATTCTTGGAAGTTTTTAACAGCTTAGATAAACATCTGTCAGGAATGACCCAGAATTGATTCGTATCTTGAGTGGTGCCCCTTCCAGTGCTACAGATTGAAGTTTTTTGCTTAGAGGAGCTCATCTGGAGATAACTGATGTTGAAGTGAGCTGGCACGTAGCCAGCCCTGCTTGTGCCTAGTACATCTGGACTGCTTGGAGGAAAGCTTGGGCTTGTAGCAAGGCACAATCCAAGAGCTTAATCTTCATCTGCAGTACATCTCCAGAGCTTTACCTATAAGCCTGTGCCTGCAAACATGCTTGCATTCAAGTGGTGTGATGGCAGGGGAGTCTGGCTTGGACCTCTGCTTGACTATTAGCCTTTTTATATTTGTTAGGATTACTCTGGCTGCTGTAAACCTGCATTTTCCAAATTTTGAGAGTTTGGTTGCAAGTGTTCTTTTCAATATAGTATTTTTTTTCAATATGTTTTGCCACATAGATATCAAGGCTTGATACTCTACTGTATTTGCACAGTATTTTCCTTCCTAGGCAGTTCCATTAATTTCAGCTTTTGCTGTTGACTACAGTGGATGTAACCAAAGCACAAGGTTTTGCCTAGCAGCAATAAAGAGTGTAAAGTGACCATAATCCCAGTCACAGAGTGTGCTTTTAAAATCATGAGCACACATTGTTATAACCCTTACTGTCTTATTTTTGAATTCATTCGTTGTAGTTTTTTCTCTTTTGTTATCAACGAGGAAGATGCTTTCTATAAAAATGCATCTCTCTTAGTATTGGAATGGAAAGGGAAAAAAGAGTCAGTAAGTACATGTGAAGAACAATTTTATGTCTACAAGTTTTACCTCAGTGCTGCTTTTTGACCAAGCTTTACTCTGAGTTTCTAGCTGCAGGTATAAACCGACCAGCAATTAGCAGAGCCCCCAATGTAGGTGTACAAAGGAAACGGAAGTCCAGTCCAAGCTAACAGACTTCCCATGTGATCCTGCCTTCTTTGGGGATGCTCTGAAGTAACCATAGTGCATGTGTATAAGTTGAAATGAAGGTTTGCTGGAAAACTGACGATGGAATCAGAAAAATACTTATATGTGTATTTGTTTGCTAGCTTGCTTTAGCAATCAGGCATTTAACTGAAAAACAACAGCATCCAAAGCAAAAGTTGGGCAGAAAGAGTTGAAAGATATGATAATCTTTTAACAGAAAATCATATGAAGTGCAGGAGAAAAGAAATGAAAATACAATTCTGCCAACTGCTTTTTGCTGCTGTTCTCTAAGCACAGCTCTGGGAGTGATGTGGTTATGTGAGAAGCTGTGGCTTCTTGGAAAATCTTTGTCTGAAGACTGAAAATCCAGAAAGCAAACAGAAAGGATGGCAAACATTAGTTAAGAGTGCTTTTAGGCTTCTTCTCATTAGTTTTTTAGGGAACTTGCCCTATTCTATTCTGATTCCTTGAAAACAGCATTTTGGAGCTGTTATAACAAGGAATGTACTTAAAATATGTTTTGGAACAGAAAAATGATTTTAAGCCTATATATGCATTACTGGCAAAGGATATCACATATTCCTATAATCTACACGGTGGGGGGAAGGTCCGTGTCTGCTTTGGCAAGGACTATATATATCTTAAATCTTCTGGGACATGAAGGAAGACATACTTAAAATATCATGGGGAAGAGATGTCAAAGGTATTATTTCTTGAAGGAGGCTGGGGCCCCTCTTAGCAGGCAGATTCATGTGTTGATTAGGTTTTAGGCCCTTTAGCCCAGGTTTCAGGATGCCTTTCTTCCTTTCTTCCTGTCAGGCACACAGCTGCTCAGTTAGCCAGCATGGTAAGTGCATGCCTCCTTCCCTGTTAGAGCCTGTGAGTTGTGGCTATACGTTGTGGGCAGGACGAGTCCCAGCTCAAGACTTTTAGGGAACAGCAGCAGCTTCTTTGTGCGTTGAACTTGGAGGGCTGACCTGACTGAAATCATGAGCGGGGAAATGCTTGTTCACTTGCTGTAAGTTACGGGATTTCCAGCCCTCTTCTCTGATCAATTCTCTCTCGCAGGCAGGAATGGCAACTCCTGAAAACCCCGAGCAGCTGATCATTGCCCTGGAACCCGAGGCTGCCTCTATCTACTGCCGAAAGCTTCGCCTTCACCAGATGATAGACCTGAGTAGCAGGGCGCCTGTCAATGGCTATAGCCCGAGTGACACAATTGGAACTGGATTTACACAGGGTACTACTTCTATTAACTCACTTCTTAGTTTCTTACATCTATGTTTGCTTTGTCCATGAGGGCTGTTTTCTAACCATGTCTTGTTGTCTCTGCTGTCTTGAAATGTATCAGGCTAGCATCACTTTGCTTTATATACGCTAATTTGCTGTTTAGGGTAATTAGGCAAGTTCAGACATTGATCCAGCAGACGTGTGTGCACATGCTTGGATTTTAGCATGCAGGTAGCTTCACTGCCTTGCCTATACTGGGATGTTGAGGGAGGTTAGGAGAGGCGTAGCATTTTCACATCAGTATTTTCTGCCTTAATAAAAAGTAATACTTCACATTGGATTATTTTTATTTAACTTTGTTGGAAACAATTATGTGTTCAATTAGCTGCACTATTGAAGCAATGTTAAATTACTGGATCTCACTGAGACTTTTAGTCTGAGGTGTTCTTCCAGAGTTTTGGCAGATGCTTTATGATATCATCTTTATGAAATACCATTAAGTACTTCCAACACTCAGCAGAACACACAGTACTGGAATACAGCAATGAATTTATCTACTTGTGTAGAAGTGAAAATAGATACGGAAATTTTGATTTATTGACCTGTGATCTGTTACTCATATCAGTGTTTGAAGATTGATTTACAAAGATTTTGGGGCATAGTATCCTGTCTAAGATTGGAAGGGGGAAAAAAAAAAAGACAATAATGAAACAATGTGGTGTCATGTTAGCATAGCATATTTTCTGTCTGCATGAATTGTAACAGTTGCACTGATACAAATGCCAGTGTGTCAATCTATCCCAGAAGGAATTTTTCAGAATAATTTGCATTTTATCGTATTTACTAGGTCAAAACAATACAGGCACATGGAAAACTGTGCCAGTAAACCTATTCCTGTACTTACCAGATTGCCTTTTTTCTTAGGCCAAGTCATTACCCTGTTTTCTCATGCCTTGCCTCTCCCAGCTAGCGCTTGTCAGATGTGTTCAGTGTTATGGGGGCCTGTGCCGGGCACAGGGCACAATCCCTTCAGGGGCCCCACATGTTCTCCCCCTTGTTCTCCTTCTGAACTAGTCCAGTTCCATGAACTTGCTTGCTACATGGGGATTTGTCTCCAAAAAATAAATAATCAAAAAAAAAAAAAAAAAAGCTTGTTTGGTTAAGGTTTTGAAGCTGGACAGAATCTGGCAGATCGTGGGTTTCTGCTAATGGGTACCATTCTCTTTCTTGACTTTGTAAGGTAAAAGCTATTGGGGATCAGAAAGGTTTCGTGTCAAAATTAATGAAAACAAAGTTTGGAGTGAATTAATTTGGGGTTAGAATTAAAATTTCATAAAGGCATGGCAGGTACCCAAGACAAGCTGAGAACAGCTTAAGGAGAAAAGCCCTTTAAATATAAACAGAGAGAAGTTCTCCAAGGACTGTATTATTGCTGCGAAGCCAAAACAAAAATTTTACTGTTCACAGTAGCCAGGGTAACTTTACTTCAGTTGTAGCTAAAGACTGGCTCTTGTGTTCACTTTTAGCCCACAGAAGGGAATGAAAGGACTCCCATTGACTTCTGTGGGCTCTGTGTCCATTGCTTGGACATACTACTTGTTCTGTCTTTCAATCCTTTGTCATTTAAGCTGCTGGTGTGAGATGGTAAGTCAGTACCATGAGGCTAACAGCTTGCCTGCATCATAGGGTCTTCGTGAAATGGGCATGGGTGGAAGCCGCTGGTCTCTTCCTGATGATAGGCACTGTAGAAATTAGAAGCAAAATGCAGTCAGTGATTTGCCTGTGTTATTTTCAGAAAGAATGATGTCTTCGTATATTACAGGATATCTCGGTTCCTCTGTAGTATTTTATGGAAGTGCCTTTGAATGGAAGTGACACAGGAAATGATTTTTTTGATCATCCAGTTGCACAGGTTGTTTAAGAAGTATAATAGCAAAGGCTCTCACTATTCCACTTTCTCGTTGTTTGCATCTTTAAATGCCTAAGTAGAAATTAAGTCTTGTGAGTTTTTTTATTGTTATAATATTACAGACTGTGTTATTTTTAATTGTTATATATTTTAAAAATGCTGTGCAAGTGTCCTGTATATGTTTATAATAGGCCAAATCTTAGTTATTAGGACAAAATGTAATTGGGTTGCTTATAGAAGAATGGCAGTGCTTTGCAGGCTGTCACATAAACCCAGGATTTCTTTAAGTAAAGGTTGAAAGTTACTGGTCTCCTGATCTGTCATCTGCCTGAGTTACTGGAGGGTCCGGCTTGATGATCACTGTGAGAAGTTCTGAACCTGTGAAGCAGTGTTTTCAGATGCTTGCTTTGAGACAGGCAGATGTCCTGAAAGGCTCCCGAGACGTTTTTGCCGGAGCACCCCAAATCTGTCGCCCTGTAAATGCTGGCTTTTTGCTGTGAGGAAAAGCTAGTGGCGGAGCGGGGCTGCCGCCTGCTGGTTGAGTGTGCGCCCAAGCCTGGCATGTCCTATGCCAAGTAAAATAAAGGATTACGAAAAAGGACTTGTCTGTGGCTTTCATACTAGGTCATTTTTTCTAATCCAATGTGTATCAAGGAAGAAAAGAAAATCCAAAAAATGTTTTTTTTTTTTTTTTTTCCTTCTTTCTAGGAGCAATGCTTTAATGTTCCTAATTCTAATGCAGTATTTCTTTTTCCATTTGTTTTAAGAAGTGATACATAGAGATCTATCAACATACTTGTACTTGTTTTCTACAGCATATTATATCAACTTCTTCCTGCTTTCTTATACTCAGTAATTTTCTCTCTGTCAATGACTAGCTAAGGAACACGTCCGTCGTAATCGACAGAGTCGCACCTTTTTGGTGGAAAATGTCATAGGAGAGATCTGGTCCGAACTGGAAGAAGGTAGTGTCCTTTCTTGAATAAACTCTGCTCTCACGGGTTTTATATTGCAGGCAAACATTGTGTTTCCCACAAATCTGCTGTGTGCTGCATTGTTCTATGAATGATTATAAATAGGAAAAGAAGCAAACAGAAGTGCATGTGTGGCTCTGAGTTGCTAAGGCTGAGCTGCAGTTCTGTATCCTCTAACAAAAAAGAGTTTTTTTCAGGAGATGGCAGAAAGTAACCAAGGTTTTAAAATACAACAAGAATATTTCCTCAGAATAGATTTTGTAAATACACTGTAGTATAAATTTGGTAACCCCCTAGAATGTACATCAGCAGCACGAGCAATTCCACTAATATCCAATTTTCATCTGTGCTAAGCCAATGGCTTTTGACACTCAAATTTTGTATTTGTTATCAATTGCTGCTAATAAATATCAAGTTTTCAGTGTAGACAGTCATAACTTTCCACAAGTCATTATCTCTTATTTTTATTATGCCCCTGAGAATTTTTCGTTGCAGTATGTTGTTGTGATAATATTAATGTAAATGTCATTTGCCTATTCCTTTGTCAAACCAGGAGACCGGTACATTGTTGTTGACAGTGGAGGAGGAACAGTGGATATGACTGTCCATCAGATCAGGCTCCCTGAAGGACATCTTAAGGAGCTATACAAGGCAACAGGTAGGTGACACTTCCACTGCTCACTTCATTTATATAGTTTTTTGACCTGTCAGTGAAGGAAGTTCATGTCTTTATTATTCACTACATTTCACTAACAGTTTTTCCTGGAATCAGACCAGCATTCAAAATTAGTGTGACCTAACTGTTGGTCAGCAGAATGGGGTAAAACACTTCATGCTTCTGACACTTTGGGATGGTAAACCTCATTTTGTGAGGATAAGAAAGTGCCATCTTGCATCATTGCAACTTTATTGCAATAAAGTGCAATTCCTTTAATGATATTCCCTTCCTGAACTCCAAATCCCCTCTGTCTTTGTCTTTGCTAAGCTGTTAACCACACAAGACAGCCTGCTAATTGTTGCTGTGTCTCTATACCGAGTTAGTCTTCATCTGTATCATTCATCGCTGAGTGTTCTCGATCTTGGTAGCTGTAAGACTATGTCAGGAAACAACTTAGTAAGAGCAAGCGGGGACACTGTACATCTAGTACGTCAGGTCTATCTACTCCTCAACATAAGCCCAACTCACATGTATGGATAAGAAGGCAGTTTCCTCTGCTTGTAATAAAAGTGTTTCTGTTTTATGGTGGTAGCATTACACAGTGTAGGTGTAAAAATGAGACAAAGGTAAGATTATGTTCTGTATTAGACAAACTGTTATATTTAGAAAAGATACCTCTTTCTTTGGACCTTCTTCCATGACAGTCCTGGTAGTGTCAATCTGGTGTGTATTTGGTCTACTTGAAATATATTAAGAAGTTCAGGATATTAAAGCTGTGTTTTGTTTGTAATGCAGGTGGGCCATATGGTTCCCTAGGTGTGGACTATGAATTTGAAAAGCTCCTGTGTAAAATATTTGGAGAAGATTTTATTGAGCAATTTAAAATCAAGCGTCCTGCTGCCTGGGTAGATCTGATGATAGCATTCGAGTCCCGTAAACGGGCAGCAGCTCCAGACAGGACCAATCCACTAAACATCACCCTGCCTTTCTCCTTCATTGACTATTATAAGAAGTTTCGAGGCCACAGTGTAGAACATGCCTTGAGGAAAAGCAAGTGAGTAGATGATTATACTCAAATGGGTGCAGAATTAACGACTGTTTGCAGAAACAAGTAATGAAAATATCTTAGTTGCATTTAGACTGAAAGACAATAATATAAAAATGCAATATAATGATGAGAAAATGGGATTGCCTGAAGTGCAGTTTCCAAAATGCAAAGTTCCATCTGTTGCAGAAGTTTTCGATACAATACTTGCACTCTCCTGGTATTGTTTTCCATGACATTTATTTGGCCACCAGTGTGTCATTTCACTGAATTCGACTATATATTTTGACTCATATATGCTTACATGTTAATTAGGGAGGTCAGAAAAAATAGAAAATTTGATGTCTAAAAGTTAGTTACCTGGAATCTAAATTTTTAGAGGCTTGGGCTCTGGAAGGAATTCAGGATCTTAAGTGAGATGCGTAAATATTTCTATAGCTTGGGGAAAGTTATGAAAGTTTTTCTTCAGTGAATGTTGAATGTGGAATTCAGGCTGAAACTCCCGCAACTCTTCCTATACTTATTGGTAAATGTACTTCAAGCCTAAAAGACTTAGATCAGAGTCACTTCCTAAATGAAACTGAGGTTTTGAAGTTGGTAACAATTTCTGGAAATACTACTACCCTTCAGAAGACTGTCTGCTTCTTTTAATAGTCTTAGTGATGAATCTTAGAGAGAATGCCAAATGTTTCCCCCCAAATAAACTGAAACTAGTAGAATAACAGGTGACATAGAACATGTACAAATGAAAAGGAAATTACCAAGCTATATGGATGTGCATCATTGGTGGAATAACGTAATACCTGTATTCACTTAACAAACATTATTCCTTATCAGATACTGTGCTCCTTTCTGTCTCCTGAGACTTCCTATGCTTGCTTGTTTTCCTTGCTTGTTTCCAATGGCTTTGGCCTGCTACTGCTGTAATCTAAATGTTGTCCGTCTGGGGATGAATTGGTGCTGTTTCAGATGAGCAAACACAGGGTTGACTGCCAGCTGTTTCAGAAGGCAGCTGAGCATTTGTAATGGTACAGGAGGCAATCAGGCAAAGAAAACAACAATTAAACAAGCAAAAATAACAATTATCCGTGGAAATTGTATATTGCTCCATTTGGTATGGGCCTGAGGTTAGGTGAGACACTTTCTTCCAAGCAAGCTACATGCCGATTCTGTAAACTCATTTGTTTATTTATGTGGTGAGTCTTATGATAACTTGGCTGTTTCTATACTCTTTTAATGTCCTTTCTAAATGTTTTTCTGCAGTGTGGATTTTGTGAAGTGGTCTTCCCAGGGAATGCTGAGGATGAGCCCAGATGCAATGAATGCACTCTTCAAACCCACAATTGACCAGATTGTTCAACACCTTAGTACGTATCTGTGTGTAATTCCATTTTCTGGCTGAGCTAAGACTGAAGTTTGGCTTACCTGTTTTAAACCAGTAACTGGAGTTACTAGAAAGTGTTTAGGAAAGTAATTTCAAGTAAGGAACATCACCATAACACATCTTACTGCCTAGTTCTAGTTCTAGTGCTGTTTTTTGAGTGTGATTCAGTCCCATTGCTGCCTAAGCTTCAATTATTCTATATATAAAGGGCTACATGCTTTCAGAAGGCTGAAGTGCACTGAGAACCCAGATCCTACTTTTCTTTTTCTTTTTCTTTTTTCGGGCAAGAATAAAACAATGCCAGAGACATAACTATTACATGATTGTTACTGTTATTAAGGCCTCTAGTTCATTTCTCACCAGTGGAAGAACTTAAAGTCACATTTTTCATGACTGTTCAAATCACTGAGATCTGTAAACACACAAGTAATAAATGATGCAGCATGGTATAAGAGTTTCCAGGCATGGCTTAAGCAGCAATGGATTTATTTATCCAGCAGTGGAATATGACATAGGGTTATTGGGAAAATTATTATTTAAACTGTCCCTCATGGAAGATTGGATTTGTATCAAAGAGAGTATAATACATGTATTGAGTGAAATATTGCTGTTGTACACATTACAAAGAACTAATCAAATCAAATTTGGAACAGAATATCCGGCTTTACTCAGTCTGTGTGAGGTATTGTTGGGTAAATTTGAGAGGCCACAACTGAGTAAGACAACTAAGACAGAACAGCTAATATGTGAGCAGAGAGGGAGAGGCCTCAAATTGTGATTGTTGTGACAGATACCTCAGTCATACAGCATTAGTTATATGAACTGAGTAAGGGTGAGCCTACAACTGAACTGTATGATTTTCTTGAAAGTAGGGGATGTGGACTTAAGCTAAGAGAACATCTGTAAAAATGTAAGGAGGCATTTTGCAGATGGTACGTGTTGCAGTTAAGACGGTAGAGTCAGAAATAAAAAGTGAATTTAAAACGGGGTGACTTGTCTGGAATGCTATAAAGGGGATGTGGTTCCATTAGATTTGGGAATATCTCACTGATACTTGCAGTGACAAGATGATTGATGTCTGTTTCCCTGCCACCAGTAATCTGACCAGCAGAATTTCTTTGCAAAAAAATCTGTGTCCCCCTTGACTGCTACAAGCTAAATAAAAGTTCTGTTTAGAAAGCATAAATGCTACATCAAATATATTTTGTGCTTTGAGGTAAGTTTTCACTCACAGTTATTGTCCCAGTGAAAAAGAATATAGAAGAGACGTCAGAAGTGGAACTAGTGTATGCTGAGGGTGGAAGTATTATGTAGCAGTTTCAGATCTTGTGCATGTGCATGGAACGTTCAGTGCACTCAGACATAAGGAGCTTTGCATGCTTTGCTTTGGCACAGTGATTTTTTCCTTATTGAATGGGCTCTGTTTCTGTATAGGCGATGTGTTTGATAAGCCAGAAGTGACCAATGTCAAGTTTCTGTTCCTGGTGGGTGGCTTCGCTGAATCCCCCTTACTCCAACAAGCTGTCCAGAGTGCTTTTGGTTCGAGATGTCGAGTCATCATTCCTCAGGATGTGGGGCTCACTATCCTCAAAGGAGCCGTCCTCTTCGGTCTAGACCCTGCTGTCATCAAAGTGCGACGTTCGCCTCTCACCTACGGTGTGGGTGTGCTGAATCGGTTTGTGGAAGGGAAGCATCCACCAGAGAAGCTGCTAGTCAAAGATGGCACACGCTGGTGCACTGATGTCTTTGACAAATTTATCTCAGCTGACCAATCCGTAGCCCTTGGAGAAACTGTGACACGCAGTTACACACCTGCCAAGCCTTCTCAGTTAGTAATAGTGATCAATATCTATAGCTCAGAACAAGATAACGTCAGCTTCATCACTGAATCTGGAGTGAAAAAGTGTGGCACCCTTCGCCTGGATCTCACAGGGACTGATACTTCCGTGCCAAACAGGCGGGAGATCAAAACACTTATGCAGTTTGGGGACACTGAGATCAAAGCCATGGCCATTGATGTTGCCACCTCGAAAAGTGTCAAAGTCGGTATCGATTTCTTAAACTACTAACAGATCACATTCCCCACCATGGCCTGTTTGTGAGACTGATTGTCCACTATTCCATTTTTTTACTTTCATGTGTCATGTAATCATCTTGAATTTCAGCAGGCTATATGAGAACAGCTAGTAAGGTGGGGTATGTCATGGTTGTGCCCTTGGATAACCAAAGGCTGGTTTTTAAAAGACCCTTAAAAAGTTTGGGGAGCAAAAGTTCCAGAGGTAGTAAAAGTTCCTTAGTTGTTCAAGCATGCTTAAAGATCTACCTTTATTCAGTAAATACTGATTATTATTGCATCCTGAAGATTAGTTAAAAAATACAATATCATAATCTCTTTGCCTTGTTCTTGTACTTCTTCCTTTTCCTCCAAAGAAAAATTTGCTAACCCATGTGGTTGTTGTAGTGGGTATGTGTGGGGTATCTATTTAAACAGCATCATCCTCTGAACATGGAACAAATTAATAGGTTACAGCTTTCTTTTGTTCTTTTGATTATGAACTGTACTGTCAAAAAATTAGTGCTGAAAATAAGGTTTGTAAAGAAGTGGGAAATGAACTTCTTCAGTTCTGAGATCCCACTGAAAAGAATATCCTTGGAAAGCCTTAAATTATATTTAGGAAACATACATATTTTAGGAGCCTACTGTTGGTTGCTCCAGTTTGAGAAAAAGACCTTTCTTGTCAAAGCTCACAGAACTATCTGTTGGATTAAATAGCTAGCATTACCCTCATTATACTTCAGAAAATTATTAAGAGCAAATTTATTCCCCTTTTTTATGTCTTACAAACTTTTGTTTACTAGCCTCCATGTGAAATCATTGAATCAGAGAATAAATGAAGTTGGAAGGGACTCCCATATGCTATCTGGTCCAACCCCTCTGCTCTAAGCAGGGTCAGCTAGAACAGGATGCTCTGTCCAGTCAGGGTTTGAATATCTCCAAAGATAGAAATGCCTAAAATTCTCTGGGCAACCTGTTCAGTACTTGACAACCCTCACTGTAGAAAAAGATTTTTTCTTATGTTTAAGGGGAATTTCTTATGTTTCAGCTTGTGCCTGTTACTTCTTGTTCTGTCACTGAAATACCACTGAGAAGTCTGTCTCCATCTTCTTTACTGTCTTCTGTCAGATATTTATATGCATTCCTGATCCCACTGACAAGCCTTCTCTTCTGGAGTCTGCAGTCTCAGCTCTCAGCTTCTCCTCATACATCAGACTCCAATCCCTTAATCGTCATCATGACGCTCTGCCAGACTCAGTACCATTATGTCCATGTCCCTCTTGTACTGAGAGGCACAGGACTGGATGCCAGATGTGGTCTTGCCAGGGCTGAATAAAGGGGAATGACCACTTTCATTGACTTGCTGGCCATACTTTTCCTCATGCTGCCCAGCTGTTAGCATTTTTTGCCACAAGGGTACGTTGCTGGCTCATGTAGACTTGGTGTCTACCAAGACCCTGAGACCTTTTTCTGCCTTCATGCTTCCCAGCCAGTTGGCCCCCAGCATATGCTGGTGTATGGAGTTATTCCTCCCCAAGTTCAGGACTTTGCACTCCTCCCCGTGATTACATTTCTCTTCTAGTTAATCCCTGTGTTAATGTTTGGGAGTATGGTTAGATGATAGCTGTCCAGGAAGTTTTAAATGATTTAAAAGAGAGAAAATGTCCAGATAAGGCGTACTATCATATATTTTGAGTTGGAAGCATTTTAATTGAGTGAATTAATGTATTTCTGGGTTGAGTTTAATATTCATTAAGGTGGAAGACAGAGGCTAAGAGAACAAAACTACAAAAAGCATTAAATAAAGCATTTCTTATATGGCTATGACCACGAAACTCTAACACAAGTGAAATACAATGATGGTCATGGTAGCATCTTGTTTTCCAGTTAACGACATTCTGGAAATATTTTAAGCATGTTTACCTGGAAAATTTCTTCTGTACTGGAACAGGTTTTATTTTGCTAAGTGCTACAGGTGGATGATTTCTGAAACCTAGGATCTGCATCTGCCATGAGCTGACAACTTCAGTTTCAAATCTAAATCCACTCCAAATTGGCAGACTGAAACTAACCTGAATTACCCTAAAATGCTGACACTTTCAAAGCATTTATTCAGAGCTGCCTGATTACCTGCTGGAATTCATTACATTTTTGAAATTTTGCAATCTTAACTGTTAAACTAAAACTTCCTTTTTAATAAGTTGAGCATGAGTTACATAAACTACTGGGCAATGAAAGCTTTATCAATGATTTCACTAATTTACATTCCAATCCTGCACTTAAGCTTTCTGTGTTTATCCTGAAGTTTTGCCACAGTCCAGAGCTGCAGAACTGGTCCACTGCATTTTGTCGTTGAGTTTTCTGTGTCTGCTGCAGAATTCCCTAGTAGAATGTGAAATCTGTTCTGCATTCAGCTTTAAAAAAAAAAAAAAAAAAAGAAAGAAAGAAAAAAAGAAGGGACTATGGAGAATGCTACTCACAGTATCCGGCTGGATACTTTTCTATAATTACAAAGTGTGCTTTCTAGCATTCGGTCTCCTGCTGCCTGCTAAATGCTTTAAAAGCTAAATACTGGGATTTTTTGTGTGTTGCTTTCCATGGTTTACAAACAAGAGAAACTTTAAGATGAGTTATGAACAATATAATTTTATGTATATACAATATTTAAATATTGTACAGACTCTTTCTTTCTACAGTGCTATTTTCTTGTATAAAAATGCTCTTTGCCTCTGTTGATTTCATTCAGCTGTTAATTTTAAATAACATAGTTTCTCAATCAGCTTCCATAATTATAGGCTTTTAAAGATGGTAAGATATGAAATGTAAAAGGCTGATCTTATAATAATAGGAAAGAAATGTTGGTGTGTCACAGAATACAACATTCTTCCTGCAATGCAAGTCATACCAGTTAAGTATATTACACAGATGCACTTGTATTTTGCTGGGATTTTCATTTCTTTGTTTCAGATGGTGACCATCCAGCAGTTCATCATAATAATGGATGAATCCTCCTGTAAAACCAAGTTAAATTTAGCTTGTATGATCTGGATATACAGCTTCTTCTCTAGGTTTTGGAGTTTTATTAAGGATCTACTCTAATTTCTAAAAAAAGTACTTTCTAGAGCCAAGTAACAGTGATTTATAGTAGATGCAGGTAAGCCTGTCTATTGTCTACCACTACAACCTACCAAACACAAAACTCTTAAATAAAAGAAGGCTTCAGTGTCTTTGCATCCTGTGTTAAACTGAATGGGTCCAATTCTACAAGAATTTGTTTCCGTTGGCCTTAGGTTAATGCAGAATTTGGTTTAGGAAAGTGCTGCAACCCCCCACCACAAACAGGAGGTGAACTGCAAGATCCTGTGATCCATGGGTTTTGTGCTATTTTCAGCCTGTCCGCAGGGAATGCTAACAATAGTTTCTGCAGCTCTTCTAAAGTGTAGCTCGTTCCCCGCACAGTAGCGATTCTTTGCCCTTTTTTGTTCACCTTTTGTAAGATTCCGTCTGGATCCAAACAGGGGTTTGTTGCTAAAATTGTTCTGCTGTAACTGTAAAATATTGAAGAGATTGCGTATTTTTGCACTTCCTTGTTCAGTCTGATGAGAGCACTATCAAGCTTATCCTTGCAAAGCACTGAACTACCAAGCAAATTCCCAACTGTCCTCGTTGCCCTCTTTAAATCCGAGAATGGAAAATTAGCTTCTCTAAGGAATTAGAATTGTAAGTAGAGCGTTATGCTGTGGTCTGTAGTCTATAACCCAGTTAAAAAAAAAAAAAATGTACATTGTAAGTGGCAAATGGATGCCCGTTTTGATAGAGAATGTTAGGCTGTAAAATTAATAAGAAATTTATTAGGAAATGGGTCATTTTTAGAACAGTAGTTCTGATACTTTTGCAGGAAATTTCCTGCAGAGAATTTTTTTGGTAGGGATTTCAGATGACATTGTGCAACTTAGCGTTGAGAGACAAGGCCTGCTATCCTTAGGCAAAGCAGAAAGCCCCAACTGAAGTTTTGCTCTAAGCATGAACTTGCAAGTTTGGGTGGGTCAAAGTTGCTTAACTCTAGGCTGAAAGTTAGCAACTAATTGTGATAGAATGATTAATTGTGCTAGAATATGATACATGTGCAGTGATGGTTAGGACAGTTAACATTGGTATATTCTTACCAATGAATATATACAGGAGTTTTAATGCATTATTATGAGAAGGCTAATTATGTATTGCAGAGATTTAATCGCCAAGATAACCTGCATATTTATAATACGAAGTGGCTTAAGCGGATGAATAGTATAAAAGTTGTCGGGCATAATGTCACAGTACTCACCTGCTTGAAATAGTCTTAAAACTATATTATAAAACCAACCATTGTGGTCTTGTTCACCTCTGTGCAAGATAAATTCAGATTTCACTGATGTTTGGAGCTGTTCACAACTTGTCTGGATTGTATCTTGAGTGTTCTTGTGTCTTCAACCATGTCAAATAAAATACAGTAAAACTAACTTTTCTTTTTGAGTGTTTCTGTTTTGACAAAAATGGATATGAAAGACCAAGTGGTTATACTTACATTTGGATACTCTTTCGTATGCATAACTGAGCAAAAGTGCCACTAACCGCTTGTGTTGCATGTCAGGTCCCTTCAACGTTCTAGATGTATGGACACCAAGAGCCCATGCAGGCCTGAGGTTGCAGTCACTACTGGTGATTACTCAAATTGCACTGCAGTTTATGTAGCTGTGAATAGGGTGTCTGGGAGTTAAGACAGTAAGATTTTAGGCAACATCAAAAACAGTTTAGGTCTTTTCTGTAATGAGAATGAGAGCTGGGAAATCAAATATGCTCAAGGCTGAAGCCACCATTCTTGGCATTTCTTTCATGACATTCTCTACAAAACTCATAGAGCTTCTTGATGATAACTAGAAAAACATAATAGTGTAGAAAATGTAAACTAAAACCCACCATGGGACTGTGGAGGTTCCCTGATTACAACCAATGGGGATGAGCATGAAGGAATGTTGAGTAGAGGGTGAAAATCTGGATCGTGTTCACACCCAGGGAAAAAGCAAATTTCCAGAAGTAAGGTTGAATAGTTTAGATTTTTATTACGGGACAGACTTAAAATATTTTCATGAAGTATTGCCTGTGAAAGGATGGGAAATACCTCTGAAATGGTAAACAGATACTGTTAGATGACGCCAGTACATAGGTTTCTCTTCCAAACCTTTAGGTTGCCACCACCACTGAAGTATCACTGCAGCTCTTGGGCATTTGCACCTGGACCTGGAGGGGGAGATTAGCCCATGCTTTCTCCAGGAAGGCCGTCACCAAGGAGGAGACAGCCGTGCTGTTCCAGCTCAGCCCTGGCTCCTGCCCTCAGCCATGCCAGTACCCCAGCCCAGCCATGCTGTTGGCCTGCCACACCGTGTGTGCCTGCAGCCATATAGTGACTTGGATGCCTCCAGTCAGTGACCACCAGGTTGTAGCAGAGCCCTGTGGTGCTTACATTACACCCTTTCTGCTTTGTTGTGCATCTGACCTGTGACACAAGGTACTCTTCAAAACAGGTAATGTGGTAGAAGCAGGGCTGGGCTGCTCCCATCCCTTCTCCTTCAGAGCTAGGACTTTGTTCCAGGTACTGGTCTGATGCTCCCAGCCCTTTGTGGGAAATCAACAGCTCTCCTGAAAGTGTGAGAGTTCAGTTCCCTTTTCTTCCTTGTTCTAATACTTTAAAGGCAGGTTTGGCATAGTGACTTACCATCTCCCTACAGAATAAATCTCTTTCTGCTCTCTATCTTCAAGGTCTTTTATTTCACTTGTTATCCTGAAGGTCTCACTCCTTATGTTGTAATTATATATTCCACAGTGATATCCTGGGTGTGGGTGTGGATTTAGTTCCCAAACACCACTACCCTCTAAGATCATATTTACCCATTTCTATCTTTTCAACCAGAAGCAGCAGCTGACTCTGCAAATTGTTTTTGTTCGTTTCTTTAGATTACTGTTCTGTTGTTTCTGTGATTTAATTTTTCCTTACGGATGTAATCTATCAGGTGAAAGGATTTTTCCACCACATTAGAGCTGATTACTGTTCTGGCTCCAGACACCTTATAATCCAGAATGTGTTCAAGGTAGTTGTCTGCCAGTCACCCATCAATTATTAAGAAAACAGATTCAGTTGCAGTGAGTACCATTTAAGTTTTCATATGAGCATTGATGCAGGAATGCTTGCTTGGAGGGAAGAGTGAAAATACTGCCTGGATAGAGACTGTTATTTCTAGATATACTATCTAATGACAAATGTTACTCAGTTCCAGTGTTAATTAAAACAAATAGTTACAACCGAAGCATGACTAATAGAAGCAACTGCTACTAGCTCTGGTAGCACAGCCAGTACACACCCTTTCAGAGTGGAACATTTCCCTATATGTCACATATACTATATATATAAATATATACATATATCAACAGTGTATATTTATATATATATATATTTTTTTTTTCTTTCAGCTAAGATGTTACTAAAGACATGCCAAAAATCCTGTGATATGTGGATACACAAGTACACAATATATTTGGTTCTATTTTCTCTCATTAATATAGCAGAACTCATCATCATTGAGTCCCTGTGCTCAGGAAACTCCCTTGGTGAACAGGGCTGTTTGCAGCTTTATAACAGGCAGTGTCCTATGCAGGCACCTCCACTTTACATGAGGGACCAACGATATCAGTGTGGGTTACAGTACTCCAATCCATGTTTGTGCCATGCAGAGATGCTGAGCCAAAATGGTAGCTTTACATTTCCATATTTTTTTCTGCTCCATACTCATTCAGGTTGAGGATACTGCTTGGAACTGAGGAGCAGCTGCCATTTAGTCTGGCAGAATACAGGATTTTGGACTGTATTTCACTAGCATATTATAGAATCTGACTCTGAAGGCTGAACTGTAATGTGACATTTTGTGGTGAACCGGTAATGAAAATAAATGGTATACTTGGTAAATGGTAAATACTTGGTACGAGTCTGCTTTAACAGTTCATTAAAAATAAATTCATAAAAGTTGATTATTCCTCAGAAAGTCATAAAAACAGACATATCATAAAGGACTGTAGTCTCTTAGCTTTATCAAAGTCTGGTTTATTGCTAATATTATAGTATCAGGGCAATAAACTGGCCAATAGCCAGGTGTATTTGCATGAATGTGCATGTTCATTGTATGTTTCTAGATCTAGGAATGTTTAGTAAGGTCCTGCTGCACTGAAAAACTTGTATGATAGCTTGTATTATATATTTTTTCTGCTAAATGTTGCAGGCCATGTGTCTAAAATTTGGGAGTCTTGGCAGTAGCTATGGAGACAAGTCAGCGGTGTATGTGACCTTGCACTAAAATACTACTCAAAGGTGCAAAGATGCAGGGAATGAGCTGAGATGCATAGCAGCCACTACACCCCAACTTCCACCTATTTGCTGCAATGAAGATGTTTTACAAGTGCTCTATAACTATAATTATAAACACCATCCTAATAGGCTAGGTACTGTATTTAACTTGTAATGAACTTGATTTCAGCTAAACATTCAATTAATGTTACTAGTACAATGGGAAATATAATTACAGTCTTCAGGGACACATTAAGAACCAAAGCTTGCTTTCAGTGTTCGAGCACATTGCTCTGATTTCCAGGGGAGGTTCATGTGTGTGCATTCACTGGTAGAATTTGGGCCTTTCACTGGACTTTTCCAAATCTGAAGGTTTTCTCATGTGAGAGTGTTTCTATTTAAAATTACAGCCCCATCTTGATAGGAAGGAATTTGTATAAATCCTACATTGGTTCTTCCATGGCTACAGAAATCCTTACTGAAATGTACAGAGTTTTCACGCCTTCTGCTAATAGCCATGGAATAAAACAACTTATAAAACAATCTCCCTGACAGCAGCGTCTAACTTCCCCAAAGGGATTATCCCCTTTCAGTTTCCTAAATAGCTCCCTTAAAAATCATCCAAACATCTCTCTCCAGTAGAACTGATTTGGAGTCCCTTTAGTCAGTGCAAAGAGATGCCTGATTTTCAAGAGGTGCAGCTTGGATAAATTGATGAGAACTTCAGATGCTTTGTATAACTGTTTTTCAGTCCTGCCATTTGCCAGTCTCATTAGGTACTGATGTTGGATACCAGCTTTAAAAATCAAGTCTGTATTTGAGATTTTTCTTGTACAGTTCCTTGGGTCTCAATTTTGTGTTCTTGGTTTACAAACAAATCATTGAAAGGAAACCTTGAAGTCTAAATTCCCAGAGCATACACATTTAATCTTTTTTGAATTTTACTGCACGTTAAACATATAAACAAACATTAAACATTTATCTCTAATTCTCCAGAATGTTAAATTGCACGTCTAATAGTAAAGATAGTACTACTAGTAAATTGCATCATTTTTATTACAAGGGAGTTTACCTCCTGCCTTTACAACAGATTTCACTGCAACCTTAACTATTGGCTAATGAGGAACACCCGATGTCCCTTGTGTTTTAATTAATCATACCTTGTAATTCTTCTATGGCTTTCCTCCTTGAACTCCTACAGAATTTGAGACCTCATTTTCTCTGTTCAAATTTCATTCTTTTCAAACATTTTTTCAGATCCCTCTATCAAAATAAGTTCAGACCACTGCATATCTTATCTTGGGAACATAATCCAAATAGAAAAATACCTTGACCCTTAAATGCATCAACTCAAGCTGAACTGCAATCCAGGCTTTTGTTTCTTCCTCCATATTAACACAAGGTTGTCTTGCATTGGCATTTTTCCTTGCACTTCAGTCTTACAAAGGATGCCCCAGAAACCTATTCTAGCTTGATAACCTTTTACTACTATAAAATATTCCTTAGACAAAGCTCCTAACTTTGTCACTTTTCTTCCTAGATTGCTTCATGCAGCCCTTACCAGCAGCTACCACTGGTGTCTGAACAGAGCATCTATTTTAACAGCACGCAGCATACAAGCTGGCAGTCTGGAACAGGACGTCACCTGTGTCCTGTTGAAACTGCTGTTTGGCAGCCAGGAGGCAGTTTCCTGTGTAAGAATTTTGACAGTGCAGTGGAAATGACATGAACACTTACGTGAGGGAGCCTTTTCACTGTTTAGGGACTGCTTCAGATCTCATTAAATTCAATAGAAAGGTTTGTACTGACTTCAGGGGAGCGTTGAGTCTAGCCCATCCTGGCTGTTAGCCAAGGCCTCAAATCCTTTGTAGTCAGAGAGATACATATTCAAAAGTAAATATATTTTGAGGAGCTAGCTGAATAGAAAAAAAAAAAAGTAAGATTATATCAGCATCAACAAGATGTATATCAAAAGCAACTGAACACAGACCTCAGTGATAAAAAAGGACTAAGTGCTGTGTATGAAGAGTCAATTAACCACAAATATTTTTTTGTGAGCCAGGAAATTCTGTCTTCTTTGTTTAATATATAACTGTGCAGGTGCTGGCTATGATTGAAGTAGCATCTATTTTCTGTTTTCTCATTTTTTTCGAGGACTATACTAACTGGGAGAAGTTTACCAGATGCTCACTTCCCAGGTTGGACTTGCCTTTGTGCCTAGAGCAGAAGCCACCAAACTAGGACACGGTGTTCCTCACCATACAATGGCAAAAAATTGTTTTCAGGATTTTAAGAATGTGGTAGATTGTGGCCACTGTGATCCTTTTATCAGTGCCCACAGGTGAGCTGATGTGAAGCCAGGGGAGTGAAAATTACAATATGAGCTTATTCTGTGAGTATTGCATGCTGCAGCAGAGCCAACATGTACAAGGAGGACATTCCTGGATTAAGTGTAAGGAAACTAAAGGACTCAACCTAAGAGGTGTGTAAGTAGGATTTGGATGTGGAAGGACAGAGGCATTGATATGTTCCAGTAGTAACTGAAGACTGGGGAAGGTTTCAAAGTGGGAAGCAATGGGGAGGCTGACAGCTCTGCATACCAGAGAGTTTGAATTGCTGAACTACAGTGCTCTTCTAAGGAGCTGGAGAGGTGACTCTCGTTTTCATAACAGCAACAAGGAGCATTTCCTTCCCTCTGAGGAATAAGCTCTGCACCTCTACTAAGAACTTCCTTCTCCCATCAGCTGATAAGAGTGGACACTAAACTGAACATATCCTCTTCCTCTGTACTACAAAGAGCAGCCTCTCCTCGCTTCCCCCACGCAAACACTGCATACTGCACGTGGCATCGTGGTTTGCTAACACATAACAAGGCCATGGTTGCAGTGTAATGTGTCGTTCACAGAGCTTTTACAGATCATCTAGTATTGGTCTAGATGATCTTAATGAATCTATGTTCTCAGCCCATTGCCCCCTCACACCTTTTCTAGAAGACTATTGACTCCTCAAATTTAGAGGAGTTGAAGGAAGTTAACCGTGAGCAGAGCTGAATCCAGCAGAAAACGTGCTGGTCCTGCATGACATCTGTAGGGGGTCCTGTACTTAACTGTGCTGTCTCGCAAACAACAGTTCAGCATCCTCCTTCCCTTCACGTAATTTTCTCCCAATATTCCTTGTGTAAGGAAAGATCCCAGACGGCAGAAGAATCTGCATTGTGCAACATGGGTAATGTGACTGAGGCTGTTCTAAAACACATTTACATTAATTTTGTAGTTATTTTGTTTTGTTCTAGGGGGTGGGTTGAAAAGTTACTCTCTCCCTAGGCAGTTTATTCATCCTTTGCTGTACTCACTTTCACAAAGCTCTGCGTAGTGTCAGCTTTGAGTCTCTGTGGTTGTCGTACCCGCAGAGAACCTGGGAGCATTCCCAACCCTTCCTGCCTCTGACAGCCTTGACACAGACACATCTGAAGACTATCCCCATGCTTTCCCTGTATCTAGTTCTCTAATTAAACCTTTCAATCATGTTGTGTAGGCATATGATCTTTTTTTTTTTTTTTTTTTTTTTTTTTTACAGTTCCATTGGCAGCTTTGAGGATAAGACAGTGGATGCTGGTTTCTTGCAGATAAACATCTCGTTGCTGGAAAGACGTTTGGAAACATATGCCACAGTCAATGTGTGTGCACACACAGAGGACTCCTGTTGTGCACATCCTATTAAGAAACAGAAAGCCCTGGCAAAGTGTCAACAAACAACGAAATGTGATGTGAGTAGTTGAGGCATGTTGTGTTCTTGACTTTGGCAAATGCTGATTAAAGGCCTTCTTGTGTGCAATCTGAGGGGTGCACGTTTAAGCCTTAGGAACACCTTGCAGTAGTTAAGGTTATATTAGTTGGGTGTGTTTTTGATAAAGTGTTCTTATGTGGTAAACCACAAGTCATGGTTATGAAACATACTGTGAGTTTTGCACTCATTTTGCTTTTAGCAAATGCTTAAAGCATTTTCTTCCAACTCCTGTACTGCAGAACTTCCAATAGGCTACTTGTGCTTTACTGAAGTGTGTTGAGCTTTTCAGGTACGTGAAAAATGCTGTTATGAAAAACTTCAAGGAGGGTGAGAAATCTCTAACTTCCTGAAGGACTTGACTTGCTGAGGAAGTTTAGGCAGGATGCATTGAGCTTTAGCAGTTTGAACTGTGGTTTATTGCAGTAAAGTAGCCTTTTTTTTTTTTTTTTTTTTTTGGACCAAAGAAAGCCTTTTTCACTTGATAGTCACCCTCAATTTTGAGTAAATGTCAGCACCTCAAGTCCACCTTACCTACTCCCTGTCATTAAATTTCTCCTGCGGCTGTTATGGGACATACTGTACTTTGGAAAACTGGGATCTACATGAAGAGTGTTGGAAGACAGTGCTTTAGACTCTGTCACTTAATTGCTATTTTACTCAGAATTGCTGGGTGTGGAAGAATCACAAGCTGTCTTGGTAGATTCCCATTGCTCCATCACCTAAATCAATATGACTGATACGATGCCAACAATGTATGGTAAGCCCTGTATAGCACTATTTTCAGCTCTGCTTAACTGATGGAGAAAGCAGAATTGCTGTAAACAACAAAAGAGCTGACTATAGTGCAAATGCTGTAATAGAAGATGTTTCATCTCTCTTGTTCTACTCCCTTACAAAGGTAAGATGAAACATTTTGCACTTTGTTTCCGTACCCATAAGCCCTGACATGAACAAAGAAGACCACAGAGTTGTTATGAGAATCAAAATGTGCCCCAAACCCTATAAATATGCTTGGTGTGCCAATGTCCTTTGATGGAGTTCTGGTTGGGAGTGGTAGAACAGCTGGACCTGTTTCGGACAACAAAGCAAACCAAAAACAATTGGAGAAATTCTCCAAATGTCTTGAACCCTTCTGGGGGCTTTTGGTGTGTTGTGTTAATCTTCCCAGAGTTCTATTAGCATATTCACCCATATTTAAATGATTAATTTTCTCTTTATATGCCAACTCTTAATTTTTATTCTTTCAAAATTATTGAAATCTATGACAAGAGGTAGGTGATACGAGGAAACGTTTGGTTTCTGGTTAGTTAATCAATTCCATAATATCTCATTCTTTACAATTGCTTTATTTAATAGCACCAATTTCTGCTTTCAGGTCTTGACTTCCCTGTTAAGCATTTAAGTTTCAGATTTTTTTTTTAATCTTTTAACCTTTATCCCTTTGAATTTTTTTTTCTCAGCCTATAATTTATTATACAGTCTCCTGTCAGAGGAGGAGGTAGACTAGGTGATTTTTACTGTATTGCAAATTATAATTATTATCGTTATTTGCATTAGTAATGGATTCATTCTTATCACTGAAAACAATTCCATTATCTGATCAGACAGTTATCTTCACACTGTCCGTGATCATATATTTTCATTAGGCACCTCTTTCTCTGGGGGTCAAAAGGAGAATTATTCTTTAGTGCAGTCACTTTTCTCTTCACTCTCAACATTTTCCTTGGTTAAAAAGAAGTTGTTAAACCTCTACAAATGTCCTTTGCAACAAAAATATGCTCTTTTCTATTGTAGTGTCCCCTCAGACACAGCAAGGAAGGGCACGTCTGTGCTATAAGCTGCCCTTCAGTGTCCTTTTTGTCAGAGAGTCAGGGAGGGGATTTGCAATTCAGGTTCAGTGGGAGGAACAGAGAGGATGATTCTCATCACCCAGCAAAGACATTTTGACTCCATTTTGAATTAAATGAAGGTGTAAGGATTTGTAACCTCTGTTCTGTGAGATGGAGAAGCATCTTTTCCCAAACCCTCCTTCTGTGACTTGTGTGAGAGGTGCAGAGTTTGGACTTCAGTTATCGCAGTGAGGTTGCAGCGGAAGCAAACCCACCCTCCTCTCTGATGCCCCAAGGGTTATACATGTAAGTGGTCAGATGGCACCAGTTTCCAAGCTGCCAGCAAAAGAGAAATGAGTAAAGTTGGAGGGAGGTGTGAGGTGAGGCTACAGGTCTTCCTGAAGAATTGAGAGCATCCTTGGTTGAAGGTGGTGGAGAACTCCTTTCATGCTTCCTCCTGTTAATTTTTACTCCCTCATCAAATGGGAGATGAGCATTGTACGACTGAGGAATTAAGGACATCAAGGAAAAGGTCATCAGTATAAGACAAGAGTCTGGGTTTCTTTTTAAACAGCCACTCTGGGAGTTTTTGTAGCCCAACCGAGACTGGTCAGCAAGCACAGTGCTCAGTGCTCAGGGAAGGAAAGCACAGGCTTCTGCCCAGCCTCTTGGGCAAGACATGTACATGCTCATAGCGTGCTTAGCATACCATGTAACTGAGGTGATGATTTTATTCCTTCTTTCCAAATAATTCCAAAAGCTGTGACTGAGCAGAGCTGCACCAGCGCCCGTGAGACTGGGCCGTCTTCAGAAGCGGTGGCTGCTTCCACCTGCTGCCTCTGCCGAGCAAGGAGTGCTGGTGCTCTCACACGAGGCTCCCTTTCCAAAGGGGATAAACAGTCAGCACTCCCATGTAAATCAAAACTCCGTTCACGCTCTCAAATTGCATACCCTGAACTGAGGGACCTGAGCCACTAATTGTTCATTGTTGTTGTTTTTAATGAGATCATGTGAGACTATGTTTATCTAAAATTACATTGTGAAAGAACGCATTGCTTTGCAGGTTTAGATCCCCTGTTTTTTCCCTTCACCTCCCTAATTGGTTTGATGTGGAGCAATTATCCACTTAATGCAATTAAAGGTAAGATTTTTCATACGATATGTACCACAACAGTAATTACATAGGCCATAGCACAAAGGGGGACTTGAATACAACTTTTGTCTTTGGGTCTCACATAATAAATGTCTTTAGTATGCTAGCAAGTGTAGTAGCCACTCAATTGTTGCTGTGCAATTGAATACAACATTTAGACTATTCTAAAGGCTACTTTACAAATTGTTTCTGTTTGTATACAGGCACAATTTAGAAGCAAGTGGCATTTAGGCCATTATTAGTATTTTTTAATTTAGGGCTGTGGGAGCATCACATCGACCTTCTTCCTCTGCCCCCCACTGATGTCTTCCGTTTTGGCCAATTAAAAATGCTGATATATTTTTCCCCTGTCATTGTCTTCAAACTTGAGAGTGTTTCAGATGAAAAAAAATGGATATCAGAACTTACTGTCTTTTGCCAAAAAATATATATATATGTATATATATTCTTCAAGTCAATATCTATTTTGTCAAATAATCTGTTTTCAGTTTTAAAAAATAATGAGATTTTTTGCAAGTATAGTCTTGTTTTACCACAATTAAATACAATCATACAGAGTATATATTTCTGAAGCATGAGGGTGTAGCAAAACAGCCTGTGATTTACACTCAAATTAAGAACAAAATAGCCTTCAGGCATAACATCATAAAATTCTTATTTGCAGCCTCTGAGGACACATGCCAGAAAGGTATAAAAATAAATATGTGTACATAAGCACTGTCTGCTGTGGCTAGGTGAAGAAAGCTTTAATATGACAAACTAGATTAAAAAAACCTCGGGAGGTCCAGGAAGAAGAATTCATCAATGCCAAATTAAGATACACTCAAATATTTCTTGAAAGATAGAACCTCATTATTCTACTGATTTATAGAATGAAGTAATGACTATAGGCAGCATTGTCTAAAGACAACAATGAGTGCTGCTATATCTCAGTAATAATTAGAGTCACATGAAATCTTCATTTTTTTTTATTGTTCTTAGATGATTTATAAAGTATGAGAGAAATACATTACACATTCTGAAATATAATGAAAATACATGGCCCAAGTTGACTCCCATATTTAAAATTCTGATTGCAATGCTGCCCACCAACAAAATAATAGTAATTTCTAGCAGGAATTATAAAACCTAAACTACAGTACAAAGCATTGTTCACCAAATTACTCATTCCATAACCACAATTATAGCCCATTTGTTTTCTTATGCTGATAACAAAAGATACATTTTAAGATCTGTGCTGTGCTACTCTTCCTTTAATAAATAAAGTGAGCTTTTCAAAAGCTGCAAAATGATGCAGATAAAAATCAAAACATTTCTACATTTAAAGATTCAATCAAAGACTTGCCATGAATGGTGTGATATTAAAGTTTAAAAAAATAATCAATTTAGCATGTATTTTTGAACATGATTTGTCACAAATAGCATTCCCAATAGATAAGAATGATTATATGGTAAAGAGCGTAATTTATATATCTCAAGCACTATGCTTTTGTCACCGACATCGTTAAGGAATTTGACACGTTTGCAGGAGAACAATATATGTCAACTGAAATATATACCAATTAGCCATAAATGGGACACTGAAATGAATGATGCATGTGCATGCTATACTTACAAGTAATAACATGTGGTTTAAAGTCGCTTGCGTTTTCAAACAAGAATTCTTTTTATGTTGTCATTTAAAAAATCTAATATTTGAAAAGGTCAGGAATAAATAGCACCATTAGCATTAAAAGCTAGCTAAAGGGAAAGTAATTTGTTGTTCATTTAACATTGCATTTTATGTAATAGCTTTGTAAAGTGTTTGGGAGGGGGGAGAGATTTTACTCTGCTAAAACAAGATGACGGCGGCTGCAGTTCATTATTAAAAGGAGATTTTTTATTATGCTATTGTCATCTTTAACGTCTTGATTCTGTTAGGTGTTTGTTAAAATTACATGGGCTGCTGAAGTGGCTATGGCAAAGGATAATGCAGAGAATATCATGACTGTCAAAACAATTGTGTAGGCAAGAATCTGCTTATACTACGATAAAGGAACAAAAGACAAAGGAGAAACTCTTTTGCAGTGTTAGGAAGTTAATAACCCTGTTGAGGATTCCTCGGCAGGAGGTACTGAGATCAGGAAGCCAAATTCTGGAAGAGACAAATAGCCATGGCCAAAGGAAGCAGGGTACATGGAAATCTGGCATTGGGTGCTGGCTCTGGTGTCTGTGGCTGTGTGCTCTGGGCAAACCCCATAACAGTTCACCTCCCTGGAGAGGGGATGTGTGCTCTTTCCTCCTTGGACTGCATGAGTGGTGTGTGAAAGTGTGGCTGGATCCTGTCTCCTGCAAAGTTAGTCATGAAGATGTGCATAGAGACCTGAGACCTTTGTAGGAACAACTGAAAACTGAACCTAAGGAACTGGTTCCAGCTCTGAGCATGCCAGTAAGTTGCCAGTCTTCAGTGCTGACTCTTCTTATTCTACTCTTTACAGCCTTCCTTTTCAAACTCCACCATCAAAAGGGGAATTTAAAGACTTGCAAGTGGGCTGATGTCCTCTCAGGACTAGACCTTCTGGGGAGGAAGGATAATGCAGAAAGGCAGAAGGAGCAGAGGGCCCCAGCCTGGGGAATATCAGGAGAAACCCTTAAGGGAAATTGTCCCATGGAGTGGTGGGTCTCCAGGCCCCAGCAGTTCTGTATTTTCTTCCATTGAGGATGGGGTTCCTCTGAGAGCAGAGGAGAAACAGTCTGTTTCTCCAGCAGCAGGAGGAAGGAGCTGAGATAGGATTGCTTAGGGACAGAAATTAATTTCTGAGCTAACTACACTTTAGTTGATAGTGTTTATCAAAAAGACAAGAAAGAAGTGGATCCCTCATTGCATTGCCCATTTAATAGCTCAACTATTTATCATCTGGCAGTTTTGCTCAAGACTGTGGGTCAGCAGATGGAATTTCAGAATAATTTGATGATTGTTCTGTTTATAAGGATTTTAATGAAATTTCTGTAACATTTGAAATTTGATATGTAAATTTCTCAAATTAATTCTGTCTGGATCCTGTGGGTTTAGCTTAGTTCAGCATCAGTTCAGCCAGTTCTTCATCACATTCACCATTGCATTTCTCACTGGTATTTAAAAACTTCTGTCCTCCTTTTGTAAACTGCTCACCTCCTGTCTCTGCTCACATTTTTATCTCTTGCTAATTCCAAGTTTAGCCTTCAGTTTGGTTAAGAACATCAGCTTCGTTAATCCTCTCATCTTTTTCTTCTCACAAGCATGGCTGCTTTCTCATGGCACTGTCTAGAAGCCATGTGCCAGATTCTGTTACCTGCCCCTTTTCTTTCCCTTAATTATTTTAAACTATTTTGAAACACACTGAAATCAGGTTTTTTTTTTTTTCCAGTGGGCATTGGCTCATTCACTTCTAAAGCTACTATAAAAATTCTGTATTTTGCAGGCTGCCTAAAGAGAGAGATCCACAGACTCAAAATCAAACAACAAACCCACAATAAACCAAAGCAAAAACTCCACAAAACAAACCACATAAAACCCACACGACCACCCAGAAATAACAAAGCGTGCGTCTGCAGCCTCCCCATCCCTTATACATTAAAATTCCTTAATCATTATTACTTATTTTTATTTATTTGTAGCATGCTAGAGCAGAGAAGGTTTCTTCTTGCATGTCTGCATCTAAAAGGTACAATTCATTACTCGGTATGTAAAGCTTCCATTATAGCTGCAGTGACTGAAGACTCCGGTCTTTCATGCATGACCAGCTTTTATTGAGAGCAAGGCTTTGGGCATCCACAGGTGTTGTTAGCAAGCAGTAAGAGTTTGCAGAACTTCCTCCCTCACGGTCTCGGAACCACAGAAATGGAATCTGAAGGAAACAAAAATATGTGAATGTCTTGCACTGTCAAGATTTACTGAGATTATACAAGTGGATTAGTTTTAACGTGTCAACCCGATTTGTCATTCGACACATTGTGTTGAGTTTATGTGGCAGGGTTTTGGTAGCAGGGGGCTGCAGGGTTTGCCTCTGTGAGAAGAATCCAGAAGCTTCCCCATGTTAGGTAAGGGCCAGTTTCAGCCAGCTCCAAAGGGACACACCACTGGCCAGAGCCAAGCCAGTGAGTGACACTGGTTGGGTCACTGGGAGAGCAGATTGAAGAAAGGGGAAACAACTGCTGTGCAGCAGCAGCTGGGAGAGTGAGAAGCAGCCCTGCAGCCCCCCAGGTGAGTGCAGCAGGAGGGCAGGAGGTGCTCTAGGCATGGACCAGCAGTCCCCCTGCGGCCCATGGAGAGGCCCCTGGTGGAGCAGGCTGTCCCCCTGCAGCCCATGGGTCCCACATGGAGCAGATCTCCATGCTGCAGCCCGTGGAGAAGCCCCCGCAGGAGCAGGCCCCGGGCCGGAGCTGCAGCCCCTGGAGAGGAGCCCACGCAGGAGCAGGGGTCTGGGGGGAGCTGCCACCCATGGGGGACCCGTGCTGGAGCAGTTCTTGAAGAGCTGCTGCCTGTGGGAAGCCCACACAGGATCCATTCGGGAATCCCGTGGGAGGGACCCCACGTGGAGCAGGGGCAGAGAGGGACCATCAGGAGCAGCAGAGATGAAGTGTCAGGGACTGACTGCAGCCCCATTCCCTGTTCCCCTGTGCCACTCGGGGGGAAGAAGTGCTCTACCTTGTTAGTAATAGGTAATAAATTATATTAATCTTGTCCTTATCTCAACCCTTGAGCCCTTTTCATTGTATTTTCTCCCCCTTTCCATTGAGGAGGGGGAGTCAGAGAGTGGCTGTGGTGACCTTCAGCTGCCCAGCTGGGTAAGACCACCACACAAACCCATGCTACCTGAAAAGCATTTTTTTTTTTTTTTTTTACAGTTTGTGTGCTACCATCACTAGACAGATGATCTCAACTCCGTGTGCAAGGGTATGAGTCTGCAGAAAAGCATGTGCACATTGAATACGCTTTGTCAGCATGTGGTTTGGTGAACAGGAACTACGACTGGTCTACCTCTGCTGAGAGGTAATGCTTTGGGGCTGTAGTAATTTTCCTTTGCTTGAAACTGTTTCCACTTGCAGTGTTGTCTTTTAAGTGATTACATTTTAACAAGGAATTTGTATATGGGCATGGAACGTATACTGTACCCCCTCTTCTAGACATCCAGGCTGTTATAATAACATAAATGACCAAGCAAATGAGGGGTTTTTTAAAATGTCCAATCAGATGGTTAAAATTGGATCAGTAAAACATACTTCTTTAATCTGAGCATCCACACTGTACCTCCACAAAGTCTACAGAAATCAGTTTTAGCCTATATCAATAGACTTTATATTTAGCCATTTAAGCACAGTTTCCAAGTACTAGTCTCTGGAATGGTAGGCCACTATTTTTGGGAGGCCACAATAATTATTTCCAATCTGTCTGGCCAAATGTGTTCTAAGGGACCATCAATATCAATGGAAATCTTCTGCTGATTCCCACCGGCAGTGAATCAGGCATCCTAATGCAACCTCAGACACAGGTAACTATTTCTTGCAGACAGCAGGTAGGAACTTGGCAAGAATGATGCTGATAATCCAGGCCAGTGCTAATCTTTTTCACCCAAAGGGTTAAGCAGGAAGTTTTCCCTTCTGAAGCCTGGAGATATTTTAAAATTTTCTTTGAAGTTATTTAAGCTAGAGAGTTGAAGTAGCAGTGAATGAAATTATGTATGAACAGTATCTTGAAAGGAAGGAAATTAAAAATGTTCTTTAGAGTCTATTTCTTTTAAAGCTTTAAACACCTTTTCTTGTGGAAACGTTTTTGTCCAAAATATACTTTTGTCACTTACCCTCCCAAGTAAATTTCATGATTTATACAGTGGGTATACTTACTCTTCTCCACTTTCTCCAGATTGTACTGTGATAGCAGAGGCTCCTATTTTAGGGAAAATTGGATTTATCACATTGTTGTTCCAAAGAAATTTAACCTTTGTAACTGTTCTGATATTAACTTCTGTATCAACGAAAGCTGTGTAAGTGTTGTCTGGTTTGAGGGTTCCCCTGTGGGAAAAAAAAATAAAAATAAAGTTTTATGGACGCAAGGCTGGCTGGCATTTAGCATTAATTACTAATCCCATCAACTGATTGTCTATGGTGGCAAGTGAATGGAAAATTAGTAGTATGTCAGTATAGTGGAAAGTTAGTAGCATGCCAGTCCATTTTCCAATATAATTCATCCAAATCAGTGTTTGTCAGAAGAAACAAAGGCAGATAGGCTTGATGTGGTTCAGTCATAACTCACTGTGAAGACTCAGTGGACAATCCATATGGAGAAAGTAGAGCTGCTCCCTGTTTCTTATGTAGGCAGGGTTTATATCATGTTTTGCACATTAAAAAAATAATCTTATTTAATGTTAATTGATTTATTTGATACAGAAGTTGGATTTGTTTGGGATTGCCAAAAGGATTATCCACGAGCTGCTCTGACTGGCTCTCTACCAGAGGTTCTCAAACTTACAGCAGTGTGACTGAGTAAAATGTGCATCTGCTCTTGGGTTACCATAGTTCATAATCTGCCTACTAATTTCATGTTGCATCAACAGAGTGAGCTCTAACTGGCAGCAGTTTGAGACTGCACCAAATCCTAATGTTTTAAATGTCTAAGAATTTAAAATTCTGCATTCTAGACTTTCCCCCTCTAAAGTAAATCCAGAGTGAGTGAATTGTCTCTGCATTTACATCAAGAAGCTGTACCTGGGAGTAGAATTTGCTCTGCAAAATTGGACTAACTTAAACAGAAATATTATTAGAAATGTGAATGAATTATGCATTCTAGAAGAGAAGTTTCTTTCCTTTTGAATATTGAACTCACTTGATAATCTGATGCTGCCTTGTGTTCCCATCACTCCCATACAGGGCAATATTTGCATATCCTGTTACTTTTTTGCTTCCAGAGAGTGTCACGGTTACTTTGTACCTCCAAACTACATAGAAGAAATACAATGAGTTAGATCGTACCCAGAGACAAACAATTTCCAAAATATCGTGGTTTTGTTTTTCCATCTTTTTCATTTTTTATTTTATTTTCTGTGTAATGTAGCTGAAAGCAAAAAATAAAAATAAAAACTAAAAAATTATCACTGCCTTGCACTTTTAGCTCAAGACTACATCCCAGGCTGCCTGGATTGGACAAAGTCAATCCAATGCTGTCATGCAGGACTCTTGGTGCTCACCATTTTTTATTGGGTTATAACCGTGCAGTACAAACAAAACACCAGTGAATCAAATCTGTTGTTATGTCTTAATGAGATCAACAGGAGAAATGGGTAGACATTTTTACTGCTTTCTGAAAGCAACCAACTGACAAACCTAGCTCATAACACAACAAACACATCATAAACCTGAGCATTTTTACCACAAATGGATTTACCTACAGTGAAGCTAGAAAGAGGGAAGTACTGAGAAAAATACTGACCCATACCGAGTATAAGCAGTATAAAAGGAGTGTAAAAAAATACCCAATGTGATCATTTCTATGAGTAGGAAATTTCCCTTAGCATGCAATTAGACAAAGCACTTCTCCCTCCGATTCTTGCTTACAAACATGAAGGGAGAACTGTCTTTTGAAAGTTGACATTTAGGATAGCTTATAACTTAGGTTGTAAAGGAAGTTATCTAATCCATCAATTTCTCAAAGCAAGATCAGCTTTGATGAGGTTGCTCATTGCCTTTGCCAAGTAGAATTTTGACTACCTCCAGAGCTGGAGATTCCACAGCTTCTCCAGGCCTTTCTTTCTGCCTTTAACCACTGCCATGGTGACAGACACGTTTATAACATTTAGTAAGAATTTCCCTTGTTATAACTGCTGTACTTTGCCTATCATCCCTTCTCCATGCACCTTGCAGTGTAGCCCACTGAACACCTCCGTGACTTTAGTTGGCTATATAGTCCAACGTCCTTCTTGTACTGGAGGGCACAAAGCTGGGCATTAGTATTGGAGCAGAAGAGGAAAAGGCACAAGGACTGAAGAGCCATTTGCACTGCTATGAGGTCTATTCATCTGTTTAAATAAACCATAAAATGGGGGGAAAAAGTAGTTTTACAATGAGTAGGAAGTAGGTAATGACTGAAGCAATCAAAACTCACGAGCAAAATCCTTGGCTCCTCCAGTATTCAGGTAAAGTTTCGTGAAACTGGAATCTTTAAATCTGTCTTTGAATTTATCTGCATAGTGACCCATATTTGGGCATCCCCCTGCTGGGCATGGGAAACAGTTTTCCTGGTGAAAATACATGTGAATATATCTGTTAATAAAATTATCCAGACAGCCAAGAAAAAAAAAAAAAAAACAAAACTGATTATTAACTGGTCATGAATCACAGCATTAAGTTTTAAGTAACCCTTTCTGTAACTACAGAAAAATCATATAATCTAGCCAGAGTTCTACAAGACTGATTTTTCAGGGCTCAATGTTTTTTCTCATGCCATCTTGCTCTCTGAAGCTGTGTAAGTGAAATCCCTGAGTAGTCTTGAACTGGAGCAGGGAGGAAGAGGAGTAGATTTCTTTCCCAGCAATTTGTGAGAAAGAGTGATGTCTCCTTATACCTTCAGGTTGGGTCAAGAAAATCTTTGTGTTGAAAACAAAGCTAATTGTTGTCTTTTTGTCACCAGGGTAAAAAACTGCTTTTTTACCCTGGTGACAAAGCATGCAGTTGCCTTCTCCCACAGTCATCTGAGAAGCCTGTATCACCTGGTCAGAATGCATAAAGATCAATTTTATACCTTTTATTCTTGCTTCTTGCTCTGTTCCCTTCTGTCTGTGCTGCCTGTGAGATATGATGAGCCTGTTGCCTCCCTATTACAATTAGGCTGTAGTTCATTATCTCCCAGTCCGAGACAGGGAAGGGTTTCCTGCCCTTGGTCCATAAACCATTGTCCTTTGTCCTTGAGGCTGTCTTAATTCACCAAAGTATTTTGGCCATGGACTGACCCCATCAGACCTTTACGTATTATTTTACTTCTTATTGTTCTGAAAAAAATGTTTAAACTACATTTGAAAGCTCATCTGCTACAGTACGGGATTCTCCTTGCTGCAGTTCGACAAATACATCTGGTGATAACTGGGACAGGCTCTCCTGCTTGCCTAGTCCCCATTTGACACTGCAAGGTATTTCTGGGGAAGCCCTGACAGCTCCAGTAGTACCTTAAGTCTGTCACAGCAGCAAAGTACCAGGCATATCACTGTTTTGCTGTTACGTTTTCCTACTTTGACCCCATTCATGAGCTATAACATTGTAAGATGTCTGTCACTTCTCTTACATGTGCAGCCATTTGAGTGCAAGTTAGCAAAAATTAATTGAATTTCAAATTTCACATGTATTGACAAGAGTCATTGCTTTTGAAATGCTTCATCCTGAGGCTCAGAAAAAATACTCACTGTTTGAAAAGCATCGTATGAAGTACAAGAATAACCCAGAAATCCATCAGGGTAGATAATACTGTCCGAGTAATACTTGTAACTCCGCAAATGGTTACAAGCCACAAAGTCACGAGTTCCTGTGAAAAAAAATGCTCTCAGGTTAGTTCTTTTTGGTAAACAAACAGGAAAAGATATCAACACAGCACTTGTCATGACACCAGAATGTATTATTCTCACTCAGAAGCCTCCCCACTACTCTTGGAGTGGTGAACATGAGGTTTGAACCTTGCTTTTGCAATGAATTGATGCTCTGAGGAATGTCATTGGCTCAACAGGTGTAAAACATGAACTTGAAATGCTTTGTGGAGACTGACTGCGCAGCCCAGCCCACCCCTAGTCCTCCCCTCCAAAATGCTTTTTCAAGTAATCTCACCGAGTTTCGCAATAGAAAGGAGAACTGCACCAAGCAGTCTTTTGTAGGCAATAGTTGCATTACCATAACAAAAGAAAACTGAATGCCAAGTATTCGGTTTGAACTGGGCAATGCTGATTTATTCCAGATGAAGACTTCAAAACAAAATTATTGTTATTTGGAGAGTGATTAAGGAAGGGAGACTCTTCAAATTAAAATAATGAATATATTATTTTCCTTTATATTTCATTACCTTTCCTGTCTTTAGATTAAAAAGAAGATGGTATACAACACTGTTATTTCTTTGTGCTTTAATTCCCCATTATTGATAATAAATTTACTTGGGAGTGAGGGGGAGTATTGCTTCCAGCTGCATTGATTAAAACTTAGATAAAAAGGCTGGTTATCACATATAAATTAATGGATTCCCAGACTATAAGGTGCTTGCAGTAGTGTAAGAAAGAGCTCAAATTGTATACCGAAATCTTTAGAGGAGAAAACTTTTTTTTTTAATGTTCTGTTACGTGCAATGTAAGTTTATAATATTATATAGATGTTTAAAAAATAGAGCTTTTATTGAAGCTATGCAAAACAGCAAAGACAAAAATATTGAGCAGCCTCGTGCCAATCTTTTTTTAGCTGACTGAAAAATAGACAAATTATATTGCTTCAAAGCTACCCAAAGTTGTGATAGGTAGCTTTCAGAAGACTTGCAGCTGAAGATCCCATAACAGATGTAGATGTGAGAATCATTGCCATACTCCACCAAAGTTAAATGTGTTATTATAGACCCTTCAAAGATTTCGGCACAGCTTAAGTAATATTTGTTTCTGCTATTAGGTACTTTAGAGGAGGTTTCCAGACCAAAGCCTTTGTCTTGTTTCCTTTTTGATTCATATATGGAAATAATTACTGGAAAGTGTTCTGTTTGAGCATGCTAACAGTTTCACTGCCCTCTGTAGCTGCCATTGCACTAAAAGCTAACACAAAACACCTGAATGAAGTGTCATTCATTACCATACTTACCTTCCCAGATGCCATCAAGGTCTACAATCTGTGAAAGAGCATTCTTCCCACATCCTGGCATTTCTTCTCCTCCATTTGGATAAAAATCAATATGTCCTATTGCTGGTCTTATTCCAAAACCTGAAGCATTTAAAGCAGGGGTAAATACATTTTAAATTCATGTCATCTCATATCTATAGCTGTTGGCTTGAGTTTTATCAGTGGTATTTGAGGATATGAGGTCTCAGTGACCAGAATTGTGTGTATGTGTTTTTTTTTGTTTTGTTTGTTTGTTTGTTTGTTTTTTAAAGTGTCTAAGCACCATCCAGCACACTTGAGTCTTGATGAATAGTTAGGACACTCAAGAGCCACACAGCACAAATAATTAGGTACCAATACAGTAAAGCTGAACACTCACCTAAGTAGGGGATTGTAGGAGCTGAATCCGTGTGGATAACATCAACAAAATCTGCATCAGTTTTATCCAGTCTGACTTCAATTGGAGTGTCTTGAAAATAAGGTTGAGCAGGATCCAGTCCTGAAAGAAAAAGGTTAGTGTCATGTACAGTTGAAGACATCTAGATGTGTCATTTTATATAACAGTATGATTGTTTATAATTAATGCACCATATATATCACTGTCTATGCCTCCTTATATCTAAGTAGCATACACATTAACAAAATGATGATATGTGCACTCTCTTACCAAATAGGCTTAGTGTTGAATCCTAGGTAGGAAAGAAGGTTACTTGTGAGAAATCTGTTGAATTTCAGTGATTTATTTCAATAATGGATCCCAGCACTTGGAGGCTGGTTATTATTTTGAGGGAAGTTAGTGTTGCTCAAATCAAGGTTGCTGTGTCCACATCCCATATTGCTCATCTGTGTGGTTTCTCGAGTACCTTGTCTGAGTGTACTCAGACAGGAATTGATGCTGAAAGCACTATTGCCATGTGCTTGGAATTGTTGAAACCTACGTGCCTACTTCTGGCTCCAGTCAGTTTTGGAAAGGCATCTAGTTTTGAAGTTACGATCTTTGCTTTCAATTCTATAAGAAAATACTATTCAATTTGCCTCTCAAATTGCTGCAGCAATTCTGGGAACCTGCATATTCCTGCACATTACAACATATTATGATCTTATACTTGCATCTCTTGTTTTCCTTGGGTAGAACCTTTTGCTTTTGCTTTTAGACTGAATTTTCTAGACTATTAGTCCAAGATTCACCGTGTCTGAAATCCCTGAGGAAATGTAACAACAGAAAAGGGCTGGGTTAATAACTTGTTAATACGATGCTGTGGAAAAGGTAAATCTTTATATGACACTTGCCAAGGCAGGTGGGTAGTTACCCAGGGCTGTGGCTCGCCAGAGATTTAAAGTATGTTTTCTAGAGAGGAGGGAAGAATTGTCAAGTTAGTTGGAAAATGCAGTGAATGAGATGTTCTTTCAGTGACAAGAAACAGGCTCTGTGGAACGTGAGTGTAAATCCTGTTAAATCTGGGCAGATGATATGTTCCCATGTAACTTAACTTTTGCTCCTGAGACAAGAGATTTAGTGTATCAAGTTACATAACAAATTAAACTTTAGCAAGTTTGTTGGAAATAAATGAAAAACAACAAAAACCCAACCAAGTAAAACAAAAAACAAACAAAAAAACAAAGAGTAAACCCCAGAATTTCATTACTGTAAATGTGTTCTATAGGTGAAAGGTTTATATAGATATAGATCATGGTGATAGTGGGTGATATTGAGTCAGCCCACTGCTTCTGAAACATCAGATTTGGATCATTATGTTTTGGAAAACTGTTACCAAACTGCAGTACAAAATAATTGTTCTCACTGCTGTGCTACTTCTAGTATGCTTTGGAATGACCTGCAAGCAATGGCTGTGATGTTGAGTATCAGATGTGCTGCTATATAAAAGGTGAGATTAATGAAAGATGAAAAAGGCAGGAACAAAGCTGCCAGGACAAGGAGGTAGGGACTACTCTTCTGGTCCAAGTCTTTAAGGCCAGGTTGGATGGGGCTTTGAGCAACCTGACCCAGTTGGAGGTGTCAGTGGGGTTGGAATTAGATGGTCTTTAAGTTCCCTTCCAACCCAAGCCATTCTGTGATTCCATGATCGCAGTAGTGTTGGAAAAGCTGTTTCAAAAAACAAACAAAACAACAACAACAAAACACAAGCACAGCAGCTGAAGCTGGTTCTGGGTGTACATTCATCATTGTGAGCTCGTTTCTAGCAGTGACAGTAGGAAGCTGTTGTGTTATGGCATGGCTCCAGTGCTGTTGCAGACTGGAGCTGGACTGGAGCGAGCTGTGGGCACGCTGCAGTGACACTGCTGGACAGAGGCACCAGAAAGCAAGCTCTGCAGAGATGCATTGATGTGCATCAGGAAGTCAACTGATGTTATTGCAGGGGGCATTCTGGCTCTGTGAGCTGCAGGGAGCCTTCCCATTGCTGTGCAAACATACGCACAGAAGATAATTGTCATGCTGACTGCCCTCCAGGCATACCAGGGTGCAGCTCCAGCCTGAGACAAGATAAATTATATATTGCCCAAATTACTCTTGACTAAACTATGTCCCCCAGTCAGACAAGATTGAAGGAAAAATGAACAGCGGTGTTCTGTTAAGCAGTGGTATCTCCAGTATGAGCTGTGACTTAGATCCCCTGCCTTACCAGTTATTCTTCCAATACCAGACCTCCTCTTGCCAGCCTCCCCTGCCACGTGTGCTCCCAGGCTGTGGCCAATTATGTGAACTTGGGCTGGAGAGTATCCATATTGATCCTGAGAAAACACCAATTAAAAATAATACCTTACTACTTCCATTTTCTATTAACAACAGGAAAAAGTACATAGGGGTCAAAAGCCAACTCTTAAATTGACTGTGGACTCAAGGCCTAATCTGCAAGCGATTCCTATAGGTTCTCAGCATTTTTTGCCAGTTTAGGTGCTTATATCCAAAACATATATTTTTTTCAAAGCTCCTTATTCAGCTGCTGCCCTCACTTGGATGCTCTTACAACTCTAGATAGCTCCGTCACTGAGTCTTGAGAGACTCAACATCCTTTTTACATCCTAGACTACTGAAGACTCACAGAAACTTATCTGGCTTGCAGGGTTCAACCAGGGTTAGTTACATCTGGCAGGTCAGGCACCATGTGTAGCTGGAAGATGATGCAAGAGAAGAGATGCCTTCAGCCTTGTAGACAGTAATTCAGTTGCTGGAATGCAGATGTTGAGTGTAAGCACTAGGTTCAAGCCCTGCAAGCCCAGGCACACTGCCTTGTCGAGTCATTCAGAGTTCTTTTAAGGCGAATGCATGTTGAAAGCACTTAGATGAAAAGAAGGCTTCAAACCAAGCATTCCCACATAAAGTTTACTAAGAAGGGGGACATGTGGCACCTCCTGGAGATGTAGGCACTGTGTGATGGCTTTCCCTGGAGGCAGCTGGGCAGGTCCCATGCATTTCTGGTCACCTGGTAGCAGTTGCTCTCCAGTCGCTGTTTGTTTTTCAGTCATGCTTAAGAGCTACTTTATACGTTTTTGTCCCCATAGAAAGGCAGTTTACCGTGTCCATTATTTCTGCATATTTAAAACTATTCAGCTCTCTACATCCGTTAATGCCTATGGGACAACTATTCAGCTGTAGCATGGGGATGTCTTCAAGATCTTCATACCTGTAAGTTTACTAAGCTTGCTGTTATCACACAGTTCTGCTTAAAAAATAAATCTGTTTCCAGCAGAATTTCTAAAATAATCACTGAGCAGAAGAAAATGCTTTTACTGATGACATTCACGTTCATGAAAGTTCCTGAATCACTTTTTTTTTTTTTTTTTCCAAATCAGCATTATAACTGTAGCCATGTAAACGTGAAATTCTTACCATAAGCACATTTACAAAATAAGCTATTTCAGCTCCTACAACACGGATGTTGTTTGATGCCTGGGTGTACTGACATTTTGAGCCTTTGCTCCAGTCTACGCAGATGCAGTTCACATCTTCCACTGTAAGCAACCTCTGTTTTGTAAAACAAAAGCAAAAACCACACAGTTCAACAGTATATACAACCTGGAATGGATTCACAATGCTTATTACAGCCAAACTAATAAATGCTGCATTAATTTGTTTGAGAACATTCCAAGAACCAAAACCTTAGTGTATATCTGTGGCCATGTCTGGACACGGCATTGTGTGAGCATGCACGTGCCTGAAATGGGGTGGTCTGCTGCAGTTATGGCCACTCCATCGTTTTAAATACCCACAGCAGTATTTTGTGCAGAGGGCAAAACAGTACAAGTGCTGACACTTAATTTCAATCAGACTTTGTATGTAACACTAAAGTGCTCTACATGTGTACTGGTGTACTTAATTTATTTAAAGGTACTACTTTAATTTGAAATCAGGTAGAATTTTGCATTACTAAAATCAGTGTTTTCCTGAGACAGATTCATAAAAAAAAAAAAAAAGTGTGCATTCTAATAAGAGGTTGCATAAGTTGCTGCTGTCACTGAATATTCATTTTGGCTTTATTTTGGAAGGTACCTATATGGGCAGATGCTTCATTGTCTGCCACAGAATCTGAAGCTTTGCTTTTCTCCTTTGAGCTGGATTGTTTGGTGTAGCAGATTTAGTATATTTACTCTCCTTTGCACTATGTTCAGGCATACAGAAGCATACAAATCAAGGTACAACTAGCAAATAGAAAAAAAGCAACAGCAGTCTGTGACTATATTAGAAATGGTAAAACATAAATGTGCAGATAAGTAATAGCTCTATTGAGAAGGATAGATAACAGATACATATGCTAGAGTTGATATATTCACAATCCTTGATCTACTCTTTACTAAACAAGGTTCATTGAGATTTACCTCTATTATTAATTTATTTTTTTTTAATCAGTTGGAGTATTGTGATAAAAGCATAGACCACCAGAGTAAAGAAAGAATTTATAAATTTATCTCACGTTTCAATGTCCTAATGAAAATTATCCAAAAAGATTTGAGGGACTAGTTGGTGTTTTTAAAATGTGAGCTGTCCTATTGATTGAGAGGTTCTAGGGAAAAAAAAAAAAAAAAAAAAAAACAAAACCAAAAAACACCACCAAAAGTGGAAAATGAGAGACTGAGAGTTATAGAAGATCAAACTCCTTCTGATACTTTGAACAAATTAACTAATAAATTCAACAGTCATTCCCAGACGTTCACAAAGTATTAATCAACTTAGATATGTTTCATCTAGAAAACCTGTCAAATGTAATTTCTTTTGAGCTGCTAACAAAGAAAAACAGGTAATGCAGATGCAGTAAGTCTGAAATACTTTGATTTTAGTGGACTTTATTTCTCATAGTGTTCTCTTACATAAAATAGGAATATATGTAATTTCCACAGAATTGGAGTGGTGTGAATACCTAGCTGAAAAACCTTATCTAAATAGTGTCATATGCCATCAACTGGTATTTTGCTCTGTGTGCTCTATGACTAGTAGCTTTCATTAGCTGCTGCAATAGAAAGCAACGTTTAGAGTTTTGAGAAGACCACAAGCTGGAATTGCAACTGCGTTAGCCCTGTGTTAACAGGGTTAAGAAATAGCTTGAGAAAGTGGGGAATCAGTGCAAAAATCAATAGAGTACAAAGAGTGCTTTGTACTTCATTTGGTGCTCATAGCAAGTCCTAGATTGAGGGCTTGGTTCACAATGATTCCCTTGAGGTCCCTTCTGGCTGCACACTTGTACAGCCCTACTGCTCCTGTTAGTGGCCAGTCCATGCCTTTGTGATGGACTTTCCACAAATGCAAACCTTCTCTCTTGTCTAGAGAAATATGAAGCAATAGTTACGAGTCTATTCTGGAGTTATTTCTGGAATCTCCTTCTTTCCTAAGCAACATCTTGCTCCAGGGTTTGTGTTGGTTTTAACCAAGAAAAAAGACACTTATTGAACCAAATCCCACTGTCACTCACTTCAGTAAAGTGAAGGATTTCATGCATTTTACCTAATGTTTTTCCTCAAGGTGCAGAGCTGCAAGTCTAAGTTGCTAACAGTTTGAAAAAAACATGGCCTTTGTTTTAACCCTTCTTATTGCTACAAGTAGTTCTAAAGAAAATGATTAGAAATAGAGAAAGCAGACGATTTATAGGAATGTATTATTAAACGCAATCTAAGGAACTTCCCAGGGACAGGATTTCCATGCAGTACATACCTTGCACATGTCTGACAGCCAGGTTTCTTCTCCGTTATCTATAAATCCATGTACAATAAATCTTGTCATCCTGTTTGTACTAAAATTTGAGTACCCAATTGTTGCGGAGTCAACTGCAGAGATTGCCTGTTGTAGATATTACATGAATAAGGTTCTAAATCTCTTTTCTGTAAAAAAAATTATCAAAAGTGTGAGGAGCTAAACTGTGTTCCTCTGTATAGGTGTTTAAAAGTTTAGTGAACCCTTGCAGATGAGCTTAACTTTACATGACTATGGCTTAAGGTCTGTATCTCCCCTCAGAGCAAGCTCTGACACACATCTCAGAGCAGCCAAAACTTTCTTTCAAGTATGTTTTCATCTTATCTGTGGAGAAAAAAAATAATAAATCACCCAATATTAAAAAATGCATTGTTTTGCAGTACTTCTCAGTGGGCATATAGAAAATATGAGGGTGCGCAGCTCTGTAAGGGTTGGTAGGACTATGTTGCCGTAGGGAGAAAAAAAAAAAAAGAGAGAGAGAATTTTGCCCCAGAGAGCTTGCCAAGCAGCTGGAAGAGGTTCCCTCTTGGAGGGGGGAAAAAAAAAAGGCAATTTCTAACACTTTTCAGGAACACTGTTAGTTGAACTCTGTATTTGTTTACTCCTTCTTTTTTTTTTTTTTTTTTTTTTTTTTCATGTAATTTACCAACATTTAAAGCACAACAGTTCTTACCTGATAGTTATTAGGGTTTTCTCTTGTGTACAGGAGGAACTGGGTATCTATCTTATTTGGATCCCAGGGTAATTTACGGATTGGTCTCTCCACAGTCCCAGACCATGGTATATCATCTGTGAAACATCCCAGCCTTTCATAGCAAACTTCTGATCCTGTAACATGTAGATCAGATCGTGAATTTCTGAATGAGTATGGAAGAGCAGACTAATCATAACATACAGCCACTTTTCTCTAGAGGTCTCTCAGTCTGTTGAAAATCCTACAGATTATGCAAAGCAAAGGTCAGCAGATGTCCTGTCTTAGCTCTCAAAAGCTATAGTTTACCTCAAGGAAAGAAGTCACCCTGTTGCTCACATAAAAAGTATTCAGTGGGATTCTCCTGGGGGCATCCTGTACCATATCTTGGGCATCTTTCCTCAGCTGCATTTTGCCTAATGCAAAGACAGCTGATGAGTTTCTCCTAACACCAAACCAAGCTAATGCAAATAATCAGCAGTAACAGGAGACTGTGCTGAGCAGCTAACTACATGAGAAATCTTATAAGCCAGTGACTTCCGCCGAATATAAAGCTGTGCACCCACTGAACTGCTTTGCTTTTTTCCCCACTGACACCACTAAAGAAGAGTACAACAAATAATTTCTTAGCAATGTAGCTCAGTAGAGAAAGGAAGGGCAATAGCTTATATACTTACCTTTGGCTGTGTTGAGCAGGAGTAACGCAAATATCCCAATTCCAAACATCTAGAACAGTAGAAAAAGAAGCAGCTAGGATTTGCTAACTGGCTTGATTAGCACACCTATCTAGCTTACTGGTGCTGATTTTTCTCATGGTGAAATTGGCCCTGGTCTGTCTTTTCTGCAGCCTGTACCTCTGACCGCCACATGTGTGTCAGCATTGCCTGGCTCCAGCTGAGATCATGGTGTTGCAAAATCTACGAAAAATCTGCTTTAAAAAATAAAATAAAAAATGTACTAACAAAATTACTGAAATTCTACTAAAAAAAATCTACTGCAAGATCTACTAAAGACATGACTGAAGTTTGGAGTGATTTTTGTTCTGTTAGGGTTACTCTGCTAGTAGGATGCATACCAGCTACTTTAGAACCAGCATAAGGACACCCGTATGTGCTACTATTCCCCTCCATACTGTCGTGTATTAGGACGCCATTTACCTGACACGGTAAAAGCCACCCACCCTGCCCCAGACCTGAGCTACTTACGGTGCAGCCTTGAAACTCCATGCACAGAGCGAACTTTGCATGCGCTTTATAGTTTGCCTTATCCTTGGAAATGTTCCTGGAAAGATAGGGAAAATTTGTTTATTTCAGATTATAGTTTATAGTTAAGCTGTAAAATGGCTTTAATAACTGTTTTCTCCGTGAAGTCCAAAACTGTTGGACATTGATCCCTTGAATTGGTGTGCTGGAGGCCAGAATAGGGTTGGAGCTCCAAAAGTAGCATAATTCCCAAGCAACAATTCATTAGGAATAGCACATTAGAAAGAAATATGTGGGTTTGGGGGGCAGCGCATTTAAGGGCTTGTCTTAACTGGGAAGGCTCTTGTTTTTAGTGTTGTGTAGGTGGCATTTAGGGGTCTGCTAAGTGGTTACTCTAAGTGATGTGCTGAGAGCAAACATGCCTGAAATATATACCAATTACACATGGAATTGCCCCAGATGTTGGGACATGGCTGCTTTGTGTTTTGTAGCAGTATTACAGAGTTCACCAGCTCATTCTCCTAAAGACATCAGCTAAAAGGTGAAAGAAAATCTGTGCAAATGAACGAGGCCAGGCCTGGGAACCCCTTGGTCCTATTCTTCCATAGGAGAAGGACATAAGCAGACTCAAGGAAAGAAAAAAAACAAAAACAACAACAACAAAAAACCAAACAAACAACAACAACAAAAAAACAACAAACAAACAAAAAAAACAATACCTCAGTTAACTTTTCACCTAGAAAGCTTTGTCACTTTTTTTTACGACATTCCCTAATCTTCACCTTTGGGAATGACCAAATGGATACCAGCTGCATGCGTGGGTATCACACTGCTATCATCCATGCTAGCGGGCTTTATTTCTTTAAATAATAACAAAGTTTTATTTTGTTTTTCCTAAAACTTCACTTTTGATACTAACGTAGAGCACAGTGCTTCCATCCTTAGCTGAAGTAGCAATTTAATTTGTATGTTCCTATCTGTGAGTGATACGGGAGAATCAGCAAATGCCCTGCAGCATGATAAGTTTTGCTAAATACTTGTTCAGAGTGAGGTGGGAACTGTCTTTTCCGTTTAACTTAAGAGCCAGTGGAAAAGATTTGAGTTAGGTTTTTATCATAATTACTCAGCTTCTCTTTGTCAACACCATAATAAAACACGACAAACTGAATAACTACGCAAATCTGTAGTCCGTGGGCAGCTGGGTTTCAGGTGCTTGCTTTTCCTTTAGTTAGAGGGTGTGGGGCTGGGATGCATGGCTCAAGTTGCTCTCTGTGCCTGAAGGAGCTACTTTGGCCCTGGAGGCCTCCCAATTCAGGGACTGTTGGAAAAAAAGATGCCTTTTGAGAAAGAAAGTGTCAAATAAGGACTCAGCTGTGTTTTAGAATGAAAGGGATTGCTGTCTGAAGTAGGAAGAGAGCCTGAAGGAGACCCATGGGAGGAATGGATTTCACATGCTACAGGAAGGCCCCAGCTTGCTTCTGGAATGTGCTGTCGGGCTTCCTGGCATTGTTCACACTTCCTTTGCCACCTGTGAGGTCCCTAAGTGACTTGTAATGTTGGTGGCTGCAGAGCTCTCCTGGCTGAACCTCAGCCTTGTGTTTAATTGTGCTTGGTTAGTGTTTAGTCAATACTATACTGGCTGATGTCTTGTTGTGTTTTAATGACATCATCATAAATGCTCTCAATGTTATACTTCTACTGATATTTCTTGGAAGTTTATCTACTCAAATGCTTCTACATCGTTTCTCAAACATGGGGAAATGGGAAAGAATGAATGGAAAGAAAACTAGTAAAAAAAAAAAACTAGTTTTAGAAAAGTAGTTAACTAGTTTAGAAAACTAGTTAGTAAAACTCAGTTTTACTAACTGAGAGTTTGGGTTTTGTGCTTGGGAAAGTACATCCTTCCTTGGTTTCTTAAAGCTCCAGGTGGCTCATTCATGCTATGCTTTGCAGAGCAGTAGTGTTCACTTTAATGTGAAATAGTCGATCCCAGCTTCTGCAAAGCCTGGAGTTATTCAAATTCCCTATGGAATGATTATAAACACTTCTTAGGACTTGTTTTCTAGCAAAAAATGGTGTAATCAAAGTTACCATGCTAAATATAAAATTATCTGGAAGAAATTATATATTCTATCTGTATTTACATATATAAATATATGTAGGAATCTGAACTAGCTCATCTATAATTCTCAGACGTTTGACCACAAAGCAGTATCACATGAAGCTGAATCCAAATTAATGGATACCATGCTTCATATAGGCAAAAGTTTGAGAAGCAGTCCCCATTCCTGGAGGCACTGCAATACCAGGTTGTTCACAGCACAGATGGAGCAAGAACGTGCTACCTGGGAGTAGTGGAGAAGAACTACTTGTTGCGAGGGAGACGCAGAAGTTCATGGACATGGTTGGTGTGACCCTAGGCTCATAAAAATTGAAGCCTCAACTTAACAGGGGAGCTCTTTCTTGTCCTACCAGCTGTAGTTAAAGAAATGAAAGGTGAGGGTGGAGGGAATGAAGCTTCCTGAAACACTGAGCTCAAGGGGTGCTCACTGCAGGGGAGAGCAGTTGTGTCTGGCTCACAGCTTCCTTGAGTGAGCTGAGCAGATAGGCTACTCAGTGGCCCTGGGTGTTGGGGATGAGCTTATTTAGTTTTGCCTGGTGCCTCCGTGCAGGTACGGTGTACAAGGGGCGGCTCTGACTTGCTGAAGTCATTTTTTTCTGTTCTTGCCTTGTTCCACCGCGTCTTTTGGGAGCAGTGCTCACGTGTGGTGTTGAAAGATTTTGAAGCATATCATCAGCCTCAGGACAGAGGCACTGGAGACAGTTCCTACTGCCCAGAGTGGGTTCTGCAGGCAGCAATCCCAGCAAATCATCAGCACAGTGGGGAAAATGTCCTTACCTGCTTTTCTTGGGGCACTGTTAGAGTAGGAATGTGCCAGTGTTAGAGATGGGTTTTGCCATACAAGATTTTCAGTTGCTTCCTAGTTATGAGTGCAATAAATATGCCTTCAACATGAGAAAATATTGACAAATGTGTTTGGAAATGCTGAAGATAAAAAAAGAGGAAGCAACAGGTCAGTTTGAGAATTCCCTTTAATGGCCTTGAGCACCAGCATTGCCACACACAGGACTGTTTACACAGCTGCAGCGCACAGAACGGTTGTACTCAGTGCCCTCTAGCAAGGTGTAAGGAGCTGGGGAACTCCATATGTCACAGTTCCACGGCCACAGAGAGTTGACCTGGGAAGGAAAACAGCATCACTCAAGATCTGTTTTATTTATACGCCTGCGTGCACACACACACACAAAGGAAAAGATATCAACCCTCACCTTGAGGGTTTTTAGTTAGCTCCATAACCCCACTTCAACCTTCCTGAAAGCCCATTGGCATTCACATATTAGCAGTAACAAGGCAAATTTCCTTCTTATGAGGAAAAGCTGTAAAATTTAGGTTTTGAAAGATGGATATAATTCATCTCTAGATTCACAAAGATAGCATTCCAGATAAAAAGCCAGAAAGTTATCTTGTTAAGTACACTTTACTGACACCAGCCATTTTACTAGACTGTCACAGCCATTTTTTTTTTTTTTTGAGCTAACAGTAAAAGAACTTCAATTCTTGTCTAAATAATCCATGACAATGCCAAACAATAAGAAATATTAGAAAAAAACCCTAACATATATTTTCTCTGTTATGAAATATATCAATTAGTTCTTGACCTAAGCCAGCAGATGTGTGGAACAGCAAACTGTGGTCCTTCAAAAACAGCTTATCCATCTGTCTCTATGCCCCTCTCCACGCTTCTCTGTATAGATTAAAGATACGTTTCCTTCAGCTGCTTACACAGACCATCTCTATTAAATCTCTTACTCTTGCTTTTTTTCTGGACTTCACTCTGCATGCATAGTACCTGAAATATACACCCCAAGCTTGAAAATGACCCTACTTCTGGCTACATTCTCAGCCCAGCCATTTAAATTAGAATAATTCCTCCCTGATCATCTATGCAGTACTCCTGGTAATGCACCTGGGAATGAGACTTGCTTTATCTCAACAGCACTGTGGTGCTGGTTTGTAATTGTTTTGCTGTGGCAGAGTATAGTACCCAAATTATTTACTACTGGATTCTTTTCCAGACGATTATTCACCATTTTGTATTTGAACATTTCCTTTTCTATCCCAAGAGTAGTACCTTGTCCTTGCCATAACTGAAATTCATATTGTTGATTGCACATTGTGTGTCAGGTTTATCAAGACCATTTTTTAATCCCGTCTCCCAGAGTCTTTCACTCCTTTCCCATTCCTTCTGACCTTCTGGAAGGACATACTTACCGACGACCATCTTCTCCGTGAATTATATTGACTGTTTCTGCTCCCAGTCTTGCCCAGAGCAGAGTGAATAAGGTTTTATTCCAGAGAAATTCAACTTTTGCAGTATTTTTGGGGTTAATTTCAACATCAAGGTATTTTGTATAAACCTGGTCTTCAGAGAGGGCTCCACTGGAAACAGAATGAAGACAGTGAGGATAAATGTAATAGTTTAGAGGCTACTGGACTAAGTTTTGTTCTCCACAAGATCAGGCTTTTCCCTTTGTTGCTGTACTTTCCAACAGCATAGGGTGTTGGACTGGGACCCTGTAGGCATGTGCTGAACAGGGAGAGGACGAAAACAATCCCAAAAACTTTTAATGGGTATGTGGCAGGAGAGAACCAGGAGATGATCAGGGTGAGGTGGAGATGGCTGCTGGGGTTTGTGTGCCTCCAGCACCTGAGCACTGGGTTTTGCAAATAGGGAGGGCTCCGGGTGAGGTTTTCAGGGATGATTATATAGATAAGCTGGGAACTTCTGTCTCTGCTTTGCACACACACACACAGGGGCATGGGAGAGCACGTAGAAGTGCTTGTTTCAGAGCAGGTACAGAAGACAGTGAGGGCTGTGATTTGGATAGCCAACAGAGATTATAAGTTATGAATGAAAGCCACTGTCCAGACCATATACATGTAAATGTGATATTTATATCATAGTGATGGATTTTAGTGTATCTAGGAAGGAAGTACACACATCCAATTTGCAACCCGAGGTCAGGCACAGGATAGTCTTGCAGGAGAGCATACAGCAAGTCACTGGCAGCGCAGGGAGCCTTATCAGCACGTGGGTGACTGCGTTAATGTGTGTGATGCCGTGCTGGCATGGGAGAGGTCGCGCTAACGTGCGTACGAAACAGGTGAGCGCAGTCAGAATTACGTGAATACAAGAGGTGCAATATTTTTTCCTTTAATGAGCAATTCAGAGAAACAGCACTTCCGTCAGGCTGCATTCCTAATTTGCTGTAAAGTCACAGAACTCATGAAAAGGACGTGACTTTTACTTCTTGGCACAACCATCCTTCTGCTGTCTTAGGTCTTAACTACAGGATAACTTTTTTCATAGCTAATGTTAACTAGACTGTCTGCAACAAAGAATAAGGGTTTACACTGCTCAAATATCTGGAAACTGTGTAGATTAAGGTTATCAGTATTACATGCTATAGGGCAATGCTGATTTATCTTACCTGGCAATTTCATATTCTTTTTTGTTCCCCTCTGTGTCATGGAAAATTAGGTTTATGTCCCCCCTCATTTTCTTTACACCAGACAGTTTGATAAACACTTTTTGTCTCCAACCTGCGTAAGAACAGCAGATTAAAACTGGATTGTCATCAATAGGAGAGAATTAGAAGTGCTAGCATCCTGGAAAATTCTTTTTTCCTTTCCAGAATTCATTCATGCTAGCTAATGAAAGATTCATTGAGCTTGAAAGATGATGATGTGATGCAGCATTGTTTTTGGCAGAGGTCTTAGCAGGTGTTTATAGAAGTAACAGAAGAGCATGGCTGTAAATCGTATCAAAGCAATCACTTTTCAAACGTGAACAACTGTAACAAACCTTCTCCACTTACTAGTGAAAGGTGGATCTGCTCCTGTATTTAAAAAATATTTTTGGTTTACTCTCTTAAATTTGTCTGGAAATCTGTCAGCATAGTGCCCCATCATCGGACACCCCTCTTGGGGACATGGGAAACATTCTCCCTAGGAAAGATATGAGCATCGGTTAACGAGGAGTATGGTTTTCATCCTGTCTTGAACAAACCTAAGGCTCAGTTAAGGCTTCTGTTCTAACCTTGCAAAGCTGGGGCACTGCAGCACCAAAACCTGATAATGGGCTCTGTACTCGTGCACACAAGCACATGTGGAATAAGCAGACATGATACCTGTGTACATGATGGTCGGAAATTCCCTATTTTGGGGAGTCTATTCTTCAGCTAGAGTTTAGGATGAAATGTAAGTCCAATTTACCCTATCAGTGGAAGGGAACCTGCCTGTATCCATGTTGCAACACTATATAGGAGACAAAAGAATCATATGTACTTTAAGTTTCTTTTGTAAGTGTATTTATTCAGGTGCTCTAATCAGTGCCCAGTGTAAATTAGAACAGGCTTTTTTTTTTTTTCTAGAACAGGCTTTTTTTTTTTTTTTTTTTTTTTTCCTTTTCTTTTCTAGAATAGCCTTTTCCAAAAGGCTTTTAGGCTTTTGGAAGCTCCAAATCTCTCTTCTTCCAGCCAGGACTTAGTAGGGTTAGTATGCCAAGAGCCTGTACGCTCTTTGCATAAAGGCTTAGGGTGAGAATTGCATGGGGTTTATTTTTTATTTTTCTCTTTATTTTGGTGGTTTCATCTGTGCATTCATTTTTTAAAAGCAAAATAGTTGATGGAGCCCCTGTGTGCTGTGCCTCCTCCTACTAACTTGCACTGCCCAAGTTGATTTTTGAGCTCAGGTCTGCTGCTGGCTAGGTGATGTGAGAGCAGAACCACAGGTGTCCAAGTGCTCTGTGCACATGGTGTGATCTATCCTGATTGCAGAGGTCTGAATTATTTTCTTTAGACTTCATCCATACTTACTGCCTCATAGGATTTGTATGATTCACAGGGATATCCAATGAATCCAGTGGGATAGAGGATGCTTTCAAAATAATACTCATGGCTGCGTGAGTGATGGCATCCCCCAAAAATAGTAGCATCTGTTGGGAGAAAAATTGTGAGCATCCATGAAATAACCTCCTGTCATCCTGTACAAGACTTGTACTTGCCTTATCATGAGACATGGAATACAACAGCAGCATGGCCTAGTAATATATACATACACACACACATATACATAGCTGTCTGTATATATGGTGTTGCAGCAAGTGACATTAAGTACAGTTTTAAAACGTTTAGTAGAACAAAGAGAATTCCTCAGCCTTCTGCCAACCACTCCAAAGCCTGAAGAAGTCTCAGGTGGAGATGTGAGGTGCCCACAGTCCCTGACAATGCTGTGTGCTTCTGCCTATTGCGTAACTTCAGGGTGTTGGATGCTCCTTGCAGCATCTGTGAGGGACCAAGTGCAGTGCCGTTGTGCTGTGGGTTTAGCAATGGCACTAGCTACCCTCAGCCTAGAAAGTGTCCTGTTGGAAGTGCCACTGTTGTGGGGCTGAACTTGCCTCTCTGTGTTCTGCAGGTTCAATTCAAACTGCAGAAGCAAAACCAAGGTCTATTTTGATGCCTCTGACTACTACTTTTCCTGCAATGTTCCCTGAGTAGCTCTGTTCTGATCTAGCCTTTATTTCTCGTTTTATATTTCTGCTTATAAGTAAACAGGCAAAAATACATATATATATTTTACTGTTTTCTTCCAGAAGAATAGCTACTTTCACAGTTTGTGTTTCAGAATTGAATGAAAATTAAATACTGAGCTTGTTGGGAATGTATGCTTACCTGCAATAAGAGCTTCAAAATCATTTTGTTTCATCTCTGGAATTAAATCAGTGCATCCAGGCATTACAGTTCCTCCGTTTGGGTAAAAGTCAAGGTGACCAGTGGCATTGTACATTCCAAGCCCTAGGATACATACACGATTGTGTCACAGTCTCAAGGTACATATGCAACATGCCCATCTCTACAGCTACTTGCTTGTACATGAACTCTTACCTATGGCAGGAAAGTGGGCAGCATTACTGTGAATAACATCAACAAAATTTGCATCTGAAGGATCCAGCCTCACCTCTGGAGGAGTGCCTTCAAAATAGGGCCCAGCAGGGTCCAAACCTTTAACAAAAAAAAACAACAAAAAAAAAAAGGGGGGGTTCAGGAGAGGGAAAAGTTACACATTAATGCCTTTTACCAACTTACAACATCAGACATTTAATATGGCACAAGTTATGGTGAATAATGACCAGACCGAACCCAATGCACAAAAACATGGTTTTGTGAACCTTTCTACAGACTCATTCTATTATAAGCAAAATATTTTCTAGTAGGATATATATTAGCATTGTATTACTGTGAAGGAGGTATTTTATTATCAGTGGTTTTGTTACTGGACTGTTGAGCATCATGGATAGGAAAACAGGCTTTTGGATGTGTTGTTTTGTTGTCGTATACTGCTGGATGCAACCCAGTGGATGACTGTGATGTTGCAAACATACTAACAAAGAGCTCTTCTGCTAAATAGTTTTAAACCTAACTAGAGAAAAAAAAAAAAAGATTTAATAATTACCCTTGTTTCTGAGAAGCCTAAAGTTTGTTTACTCATACATGGTGCCTGCAGTACTGCCAATGGTTTAATTCCAGTCTACAGACCAGAGTGCTGCAAGTTTCTTTCCACTAAAAGCGTCCCTGCTAGATCTGCCCCTCGGTGAGCAGCCTACCTGTGATCCGCCGGATGCCTCGAATCCGCCTTCCTGCCTCTCCCGCTGTATGTGCACCCAGGCTGTGGCCAATTAGATGGATTTCACAAGGGGAGTACCTGAAGAGTTTCTGATCGTTGTGGAGGGAGACAAGAACAGAGGCTTTCAGTAGTGAGCAAAAAGGGTGCCTTGCACTGAGGGCCTTTGCGAGCCTGTTGGCTGACTTCTTGCTTAGCCAACAGTGTGTGAGCTGCTTGAGTTAATTATTGTTTAAATTAACCTAAGACTGGAAAGAAAAATGCCCAATCTAGAATTTTAAATGCCCCACAATGATGGATGGATTTACCATCATAGCCTCAGCATATGGTTACCGTATTCAGTTACCCTTGGTGACAAAATATGAAAATTCTTTCTCATTTGGATTAAGCCCTAATTTAAAGTTCCAACAGTATGATCTTGTTTTTTATTTATTGACACTGTTATGGAGCCCTCTTTCATCATGCAACTGTTCTCCATGGGTCTGCTTAGCAAATGTGATCATGTCACTCAATAGTACCTTCACTGACAGGCTGTGGGGTTTGGCATCCATTCTTCTCTTTGCCAAGAGTCACCTGTACAGGACCTGCTCTTCTCAGGTGTTATACATGCTTTGAAGACAGCAGTAGAAATTAATGAGCATGTAATCTGCCTGCAGGGGACACATTTCAGCCAGGCATATCCTGGGTTTGTAATGTCCAAAGTCAACAAGGATTGATTGCTAACTGCTTGAGGTTTTTATACTAAGTTTTCTTTTGTAATGTATATACCAAAAAAAAAAAAAAAAGGGGGCAAATCTTTACTATCGATCTGTCTGTTCCTATCAAGTGACAGATACCTTCAAATACTTTTTACTGTAATTCTATTTACAGTGCAGCTTAACTTTGCTTAAAGCCAAACTCCCCAAATCTCTAAATTGTGGAAAAGAAAAATTAAGGATCACTTTTTGCAGTTTTGTAATGAAAAAAAAAAAAAAGAGAGAGTTTTATTACCACACCATATGTAGTCTAGAGATATTAAATGAAAAGAGGCAGACAGAGATCACGTAATAAACTGAACCATTGTCAAATGACCTGGGAGTTGCATACAAAGAAGAAAGACACAAAAACAATAGTGTGAGACTAGATATGAAGCCTTCCTAGGTAGAAACAGCAGACTGTACCTCAGCTGGTTCTAGAGAAGTGGTTTTTGGTACTTGAGTATTCGTGAAGTTGGTATGTGGCCTTGTGGTCTCTGGAATATCTCTAGAACACAAGGATTGCCTAGTTTCCAGCATCAAGTCTGCAGCCAAATAGGGGCTGATTTCAGCAGCCCTAAGTACCTGCAAGTCTCTTTGAAGTCAGTGGGACGTGGTGGTACTCTTAAACTTTGCAGCTGAGCAGTCTGTGAGTAAAAGTGAACACTTGCCTTCAGGAACATGAAGCTCACAACCAGAAGGCAACGGGACAATTTATTGTGCCTGTAGACAGCAAATACCAAGTGAATCTCTGTGGTGCTTCTAGCTCCACGTCACTTCAGTGCTGCTGAAGTGCTGATATGCTTGTGCTAGAAGTAAATTATTCAGGTAAAGACTCTTGTAAGCACTGAACGTGTGCCTTGCCTCGTTGCCACTGAACGCCTTCTTACCTGTAACATCGTACGGAAATGTTGCCACCTACTGGTCTTTAATTAATTGACACCTCTTTTCAACTACATTAGCTTAATTGGAGTCTTTTGTGGCTGTGAGAAGTCCTTACAGAGCTGATAATTAGTATAATTAGCTGTATCTCAACTGCATGCATTGTACAGCTCTTTCTGAAGCAGTAGCTGACCGTGCTAGATGAAGTTCAAAATCAAAGAAATATCATAACCCCACTGCATCTACTTAAGAACTGTTTGTTGTGGAGCTGTATTTTTTACCTGTAAAGTTTTTATGAAGTAAGCAACCTCGGCTCCAATCACGCGGATGTTGTTCACTGCGCTGACGTAGGTGCCTTTTGCACCTTCTTTCCAATCAACAGCAATGCAGTTCATATTTTCTGCCTCCAGTAACAGCTGAGGTGGGAACACATAAAGCAAAGCATTTAAGGAAATGAAATAGCAGACAGGAATTCAACTTAAATAAAAATAAACAATAAATGGCAATTTAATCATGCAATTTCTCATTCATTGCTGAATCAAACTCTTCACTGTAGCCCATACCACACAGAAAAATGAATCTTCTTATAAAATAGAATACAGCAAACTATTCGTCAAAGTCTCAAGGTTGAAAAACTGTAATCAAAAATATTTTACTATGAGACATTTGAATACATATTTAATGTGATTTGGAAAAGCCACACAACTGCACAGTAGCTGTTACATGCACTATGTGACTTTCTTTAAGAATCATCTGTAGCTTAACTAAATAGTATTGGAAGTGGAGTTATTTACCAAGTGTCTTTAAAACTGGGAAAGTCATGTCAGACTGGAAAGGTTCAGAGCAGACTAGAAAGTTCCTGTTTCAGCAAATATACCTAATGTATCTGTCACTTCTGTACGGACCACAGCCTTGCAGAGATTGGTGATTTTTCCACTAGAAGAATCATGTATTAAAGTCTGCAGCTGTAGCTTTCTGTCACTAAAGCTTATGTAAGGTTTGAGAAGGATCAAGGAATAGAAACAAAAAATAATGCATGGTAAACAGTTGAAGGTGAATGCCAAAGAAAGCAGAAGCTTGAATCCTCTGCGTTAGGTACACCATGAAAATGGCTTCTAGTTAGGCAGATAGAATTGCTGTTTCTTTTCCACTGGAAAATTTTGATATGTCATATTCTAGATTTAAAGTTTTCGCAGATTTATGAACAAAAATAATGCTGCAGAACTGTGACTTAGCATTCAGTGGCAGTCTTTTTCTGTCTTTGTGAAAGAAGCAGAAAAAAGATTTTTCTGCTTTGCCAGAACCAAGGCTGACACCACCACCATACGCTCCACTGGCCAGAGGGCAGCAGCTCGGTTTTGTGGTAACTTTTTTTTTTCCTTTGCACTCATTAATCAAACAGAAAGCTTTGTCTTTTTTTTTTTTTTTTTTTTTTCCTTTTTTTTTTCTTTCTTTCCTTACAAATTGAATAGTTCTGAAACAGAAGAGTATTTGTAGGTTGAAACTTGAACTATTCAGGAAAGCCTTCAGCTGAAGGATGGTTCAATAGTTCCTGATGGGAGAAACAGTGAGTTGGCCTAATCTGATATTTTGACACCAGTGCAGAGGCTGGGGACATCTGTGTTCGGTTTGTTGCTTTGATCTGCTTTGCAGGGTTTTGGGGATGAAAATTCTCTAGAGAAGCACAGTGTCAGAGATGAGCAAGAAGCTGTGACTACACAGCACCTTGCAGAATCGGAATATTTTAGTTTTGGTTGGGAACTTCTTGGTTGGTATCTGCAACTATTTAATGCATTACAAAATAGCAGGTGAACCTTGGTGTCTAAGTGATAAGAACAGATTGTAGTTACAACTGCTGAAGGAAAACAGAGGATATAGTCTCATACCAAGCACATTTCTACCACCCAGCCTGATTTTCCAGTGCTGCCAAATCCATGAATGATGAAGGAGGTTTTCCTGCGTGAGGAGAAATGTGAGTTTTGGATTGTTGAGGAGTTTATCGCTGAGATCACCTGTGTGTAAACAAGCAAACAAAAAATCAAGTTGTTTTATCTTCTCACACTTTTAAGTTTTTTAAAAGTGTCATCTAAGTCATCACCTTTTGTAGGACTCACACAACTCCTTTTAATGGGCAGAGTCCCAGACACTTCTCTATCCCATCTTTCCCAGTCCTACCACTGTCTCCAAAGTTGTGCCAATGTGGTTTCTGCTGCTCCTGTCTATTTTCCTTGACGCAGTAGGAGCTCCCCATATAAAGTCCAGAGCGCCTCATGATGCCTGTTGGCCTGAGAAGGAGAGCTCCATGCCTCCTGATTCAGCTTGCCCTTCTACTGACCTGACCTTTGGCGTCTGTGTGATGCTTTGCATCTAAGAAACAGCATGTCTTTCTGGGCAAGGGATGTTTCCTGTCTGTTTTTGTAACCAACTACTCCACAAAGGCTGAAAGAATTTAATGCAAGAACTGTATGCAATAGTGGTGAAACTGATCTTGGCCCACCATGTGTTGTCGCAAGCTGCTTAATTATATATATCTCTTACTCTCAGTGTGATCTCTGACCATCTGCATTGTTTTCAAACAAATATAGCACCTGTGATGTGAGCTCAGGGAGTTTTGGTGTGGAAGGGCTGTGCACTAGATCAGGGAGATGTTTAGGTGCAGTGGCTGGGAAGTAATGCAAGGTGCATTTTGATTTATTTTATCTACAACCAAAATGCCTGAGTAACCAATGCTGACCGTGTGCCGTGAGCTCACATGTCCCTGCTCTGCAGATCGTAAAAGTTTACTACAGGTGTTAACTTCTCATCCTTACAGAGCCTGAGCTGGACTCGTAGCATGGCAAACAGGACTGCTGTAAGCTGCGATGCTTGTGCTGGCAGCGCTGCCATTGTGCTTCATGGCAGTAGATTCATAAATGCTCCTGTATGGAACAGGGGACACTAGGTTTGGGAGCCTGCAAGGGATTTAGCAGCCTCACGTGCATTTACTGAATTGGTGCAGTCCCAGCCACACGTCTTGCAGTTCCTTCTCCTTGCTTGGCTCAGAATTTCAGGGCATGAACAACTTGGGTGGGTCTGTCTTAATTTCGGTATGGACAGAGGCAGGTAAGCGTGTACAGTCACCCAGACTTCAAGGAGGAATGTGGCTTGAAAATTGTATGAGAAGGGCCTGCTTCAGACTTCTGTTTTTAGAAGTCAATGGCACAGCTTCCCCATAATACATCAGCAGTTGTTCTCCTGTCTGAGTGTTCATAAAGCTGCTTATTTGAACAGGATTCCAGCTTTCCTGAGAGACCTAAACACATGCAAAGGATAGTCTGCTATAACCCACTTCTTGTGCAGGGAAATACCAGGAAATCCGTTCCATCTGACAGTTCCTTCACCATTTTTTTTTATGCTTTACCCCAAACAGTTTGAAGGAACAGTAATGAGTGAACACTGAAACAAGCGTCTTATTTTGACTCATTTGCCTGTGATGAATGATGTAGGCTTTTTAACAAATTAACAAACAGTGGTAGCTTTAGTCAGTTCTTGATGTTAAAAATAAATGTCACCTGTGAGTTATTTCCTGTTTCCCTGGTGTAGAGAGAGAAGCTCAAGTTCATATGTTCAGGAGAGTCAGGCAAACCTGTCAGAAGTCTCCCTGGTACCCCAGACCAGGGGGGGTCATCTGAGAAACAGCCAAGCCTGGGGAAGCAAATTTCTTTACCTAGAGTAGAAGAAACAAATGGTTTATGTTTTGGACTCTCTTACAGCTAGATAATATGTTTAATACTGCAACAGTCTGAAGACTGTCCTCAGGAAACTGAGGATTTTGTTCTATGATTGATTTTGAAACAGATTTCTTCTTGTTTTCTTTATGGATATTGCCTGAAGCAGGTAGCACAAGGGGAGCTATATAATCTGAAGATAAACCAAACCAAGTAGGGATCCAGATACATTTTTGACATTATATTCTCAACATATAAAACCTTTTTTTATTTTTATTTTTTTAAGACTTTTAAGAAACACTTCTTAGAATTGCTCCCACATTCTTCCTGCATCAAAGCATTATGCCTCTTTGGAGGAATGGATACGTATGCAGTAGCCTTGCATAGTGAATGATTTGATCATTTCTTTTAATACATCATCATTTTCCAGATCAAACAGGTCTGTTGCTCTCATGCTCAACTTTTCTGTTCTAGCACTGTTTGTTGTGCTAAGTACCCTATTACTGAGCCATTCTTTGTCAACAGCAGTAACAGGTAGAGACTGCTTATGCAACGTCTTGATAGAGCTAGGGCACATGACTGCAGTTCTCCTCTGTGAATTTTTGGCATAAAGTTATGTATCTCGTATTCTTAATGAAACTGAAATGAGATGGAGCCTTTAGCATTAGGTCCTGCACAGTAATAGACTTTCCCACAGAATGACACACAAATCATGCTATGACTTCAATGTAAAATACGTCACTGTCTCCTCTGTATTACTTTGTCTGAATTCATCTTTTAGTGATTGTTTTTATAGATGTTGTATCTCACCTGTTACTGAGCCAAGGAGATAAAATGCAATAATCCATATTCCAACCACCTAAAGCAAATCAAATACACAGGTTAAACTTTTTATTTGTGTTACGTTTTTATAAAAGGGACAGATCTATAAAGAGAAATACAAAGACCTGCAGCCTAGGAGGAATAACCCAGTACCCCTGAGGGGCCAGTCAGCTGGAAGTTGATTTTCTGAGCTTTGCAGAAAGAGATGTGGGGGGGTCCTGATGGCCATCAACTTGACCATGAGCTAGCAACGTGTTGTTGGGTCTCTGAGTATCCTGGGCTGTATTAAGAGGAGCACTACCGGCATGGTGGGGTGGGAGATCCTTCCCCTCCACTCAGTTCTGTTTTTTGCATTTCTTGCACATCCAATGCTGGATGTAGTTTGCTGAGGGGGTGAATTGGACCATGATGTTCTGACTCTCCTGCCGGCCAGAGGTGTGGAGAACTGATGGGCATGCATGTAACTTGGTGGAAGTCAGCATGCTTGGCAGCTGTAGGCTGTTTGTGCTGCCTTCACCCTGGGCTCATTGTGTTTCTTCATATACCCTCCTTTGTTTGGATGCCTTTCCTCTACATTTTCCTCTCTTGGCTTTCCTATGGCAGGGGCTCTACATATTGTACCAGTTCCTTCCCTTCCTGTTTGCCTTCTTCACTGTTCTCATTTTCCTCTTCTTCTAGGTGTTTCATATGGCACCCACCTCCCCTTTTCTACATTTTGCTTTTCTTGTAAAGTAACAATCCTGAGCTGTAACTGCTTTTCAGTCCTAAAATCTTGAAAGGCAGCTCTGAAATTAATAGGCTTATGAAGAAAATGGATGAAGACTCACAGGTCATGTCTATAATCTGTGCTGTACTTCTTTTCAGAACATCTCACCAAGGGGTAATGATTTTAGAAAATGTGGGAGGTTGTTACCAAACAAGAGTGATCAGCGATTTCTTTTCAGAGGTTCTTCCTTTGAAAGCAGAAACTGGAAATGAACGGGTAGCTAGGCAAGTAATTCAAGATAGAGAAAACTTTTTTGTGTGTCTGCGTGGAAAGTCAATTCATTTTGTTATTAAGAGAGGTGTATAGTTTGGATGGGAGACAATTTTTTAGCAGGTAGTTTTTCTATATTGGTTTATGTTAGCCTAACAACAAAAGGACTGGGGAGATGTTAAGAAATGATATCTTTCTAAAAAGTGTTGAGGCAGCACACAATTTGATGGGAGAAAATTCTTTCAACAGGCATTTAAGAGCCTTAGTGCTGAACAAGAGGAACTGGAATGACTTGTTCGTGAATGTGAACTCAGCCTAACCAGCGCTGCTGGCAGGAGGGTTGCTGAATGCTGAGCTCCATTGTTTTACTGGAAAGAAATGGGATATGCACCTCGCTTAGTAGGCAACCAGTAATAGCCATTTCCACTTTGCTGTACTGCTCAGAGGGAAAAAAAAAAAAGTGAATGTTCATAGACTGACATCCTAATCTATAAAACACTGGTTTAGTAGCTGCCCTTCACAATCCAGCCACCCTTTGGACACTTGCTCAACCTGTGATTCATGGGCTGCTAGTGGATGGCTTGTGAGATATGAAAAAGTCTGAATATGACTGTCCCACACCTTTTCAGGACATGTGTGCAAGCACAGACACAGTCTGTTCAAGAGAGGCAAGACCAGTGTCGGGGTTTTTAATTATTAACATTTGTAACCTAACAATCTTCCTGCAGGAAATAGTGATTTTGTTTTTATTTTAATTTAAAACAAAATATGTTGTTTATCTAATTCCTAAGATTTGTACTCACCATTCTTTTATCACCCTTATTGTCTCCGTCAGTGGTTAGCAGTAACAGGACACAAAAAGCTTTCTGTTTTCTTTAATGCAGATTGGGTTGCGTTATGCTTTAAAAAAAAAAGGAGGGGGGGGGATGTTAAGTATCTATAGGCTAACTCAGTAAAGTGCAAGAAATTGGAAGAATACAGGACAATGAAAAAGGAATACTGGTAACTGGGAATTAGAAATCACACAAATTTCATAAGAAAAGCAGCAATGTTAACATACATTTACGTACTATACAGTTAAGATGAGTTAAGAAGGAATATCTCATGTATGGGGAAAGTAAAAAGATGCAATGTTTTTGATTCATTACTAGCTAAAATTGGGCAAAAGACAATGATATGGGTGATCTGAGGTCTTTACACTTTTCTTTTTCTATATTTACCAAAACAAGCTGATGTTTGGGGGGGGGGGGAGGGGGGGGGAATGTTATTTAGAATAACCACTAGAATTATGTATTTTAAAATAAAGACTTTGGTAACTCATAGCTTAGCTATGAGCTAAGAGCCTTTTTTTTTTTTTTTTTTTTCCCTTTTTAAGGGTATCAAAAAATCTATTGAAAATTTCTTGTTAAGTTACTGATTAGTAAGAAAATTCCAAAAAAAAATTCCAAAAATTCTAAAATTCCAAAAAAAAAAAAAAAAAAGAAGAAGAAGAAGAATCTGTGGAGTTTCAGGACAACAGCCTGAGGCAGTATAACAAAAATTTCCACAGGACACTTGAAAATAAAATTTGTGCAGAACTGTTAAAAGATTAAGTTGTGTAATTGAATTCAATTACATGACATGACAACCACACGTGACACTCTTATGAGATCAATATTACTAGTCTCATAATGCTTGAATTCCAATAAGATGTTCTGCTACTTGATATTTTGATTAGGAAATTTAAATGATATGCATGCACTGCTACAACAGTTAAGTAGATTAAAAGTTGAATGTGTGGATTAAGTAGATTAAAATTTGAGTAATTATTCCATCTCAGAATATAATGGCAATAACTAGAAGGCAAGCCCTGGATTGCAAATACCGTTCTTGCTACCGTGCATGGTCACATAACATCATGATCAAAATGTGATCACGTTTTTTAGCCGTGGCTTTTGAGTTATTGAACGTTTATGATGGATTATTACTAAGTAAGGTTTTAGAAGAATCAGTTCTTGGCATTACATTGCATGTGAACATTCAGCACTGGTATCACTGGTCAAAAAGTACTGACACCTGGGCTAAAGGGTTAGTGAATAAAAAGCACAGGTAATTAATTTTGGATTATTTTTATTGTTTGGGAGAGTAAATGCTGTCACACTGCATGTTATATTTACTAAATAGAGATTAACATTTTGAGGAAGCAATAACTGGAAAAGCCTTTGAGGTTTTGCTGATATATTACTAATAACTTTGAATTGCTAAAGAACTTTTTAGTCTTTATCCACATACACAGATTAGAGAGACGTATATGCACGCACACATGCGCATATACAACATACATTTAATACATGGAGGGGGATTATTTTTTAAAAAGTACAGAGGTTTTGGTGCTGCTTGTATGCACAATTCAGGAGGGATACTAAAAAAATTGAGAAGTTTGAGAGAAAGACTTCTTGGGCAATCATGAGGATGGAAAAGAAGGAATGTGGAGAAATCTGAAGAGAGGACTGTTTCACCTAGGAGTACAAAGTCTCAAAGAAAAGATGTGTTTTGTCCCCCAAAATTTAACCTATTTTTCACTATTTATATTTCTGTCTTTCCAGCTTTCCTATTCCTTACTTCCAACTATACTTCCTATATTTCCTGCTCCAGCATTGTCCTTAGAAAAAAGAACATTTCTGCCTTCCAATTGCTTTAATTTAGCCTTTCATACTATTTGGTAGTTTGGTGTAGTGCTTGGTTAGTAACGTAAAGGCATCACAAAAGAGAAGTTATCCAGAGTTTATCCTAGAATTCTTGACTGTAAGTTACCAGTTTCCCCTTCTCCCAAAAACTTATTGTCTGTATTTGAGCCTGCAGCATTTAGATATCACTTGCTAATTGCACACCAAAACATTGTAAAGTTCCACAAATGGATAAAAAAAATTGAGGATAGAAATATTACAGCAGTATCTGTAGGCCTCATAAAGGGGACCATGTATGTATTTACTCATATATAAATACCAGAAAATACACTATAATTTTTTGAACTTATATTTTGTAGAGATGGTCTAGCCCATTCTGTACAAGTATGTACAGAACACCTTTTTCAGGCACAGTCCATGTTCAGTAACTAACACACAGCAAGAGCATTTCTCTAGCTTATCAAATGTGCACAGGTCTGGGCTTAGTGCTGGTGATATAGTGAACTAATTCAGGTGAGCAGCGTAATTGGCGTAATTGGTAGAAGACTTAATTTCATCTTGGTCTCCTCCCCATCCCTCAGATGTGGTTGTAAATTGCCCATAGTAAGATTCAAGATGAAGGCACTTTGGCTCTGCTTCAGTACAAACAAGTAATAATAAGTAAAAGAGCATCTGGGCAATTAGCCAGTCTCTTTTCCTGCTGGCTCACCAGCTTTTAGGTAAGCTCTCCAGAAGGAAACTGACTCTAAATGAATAGCTCTGAAACCAAGAAATTTAAGAGTAGACAAATCAATCTCGTAGTGGAGCAAAGATGTTAGGTGATCTGGAGAAAGAAAAAGGTTCTGGATGTCGCAGGTGTCGAGGTAAGGCAAAACAGGGTTCATGTACATTGCCTGGTCTGGGTATTAGAGTTTTGTGAGCATCTACTGACCTCTTAAACTGAGTCTGAGACAGGGAACTAGGGCATTAGGCTCCCATAGTGACTCAGAATACTGTTGCAAATTCTTTTCTTGAGGCGTTAAATGTGGGAAGCACTCCAATAAAAGGGCAGTAAATATGCAAAGTCATACGTGTATTTGTTCATCACTAGAGATTACAGTAAGATTTGGGCTTTCAAGTTGCTTCTGTCAGTCACTTAGAAATGGTGTACAATCAAAAGAAATGTCAGGATAATAACAAAGAAAACCTATTAAATATTTCCTGATTAAGAGACATACTTAACACCATCTGCTTTGACCTCCTAAATAATAGGTTCTCACCTTGTCCCTACAGTAGTGTTCAGACAGTAAAACATACAATTATGATTATTTAATCTAACTACAAGCATCATATTTAAAAACAAACAAACAAACAAAAACCACCTATGATTCAGTTTGGGGAGGTGGCTGTGCCAACTCCAGGCTAACTGGGTATCCTTCAGCTGACTTGCAGCCGTGATCTGGCCACTTTTGGCTTTCCAGGACTTCACTATTGTTCTTCATAGGTAGGCTACTGTTACTTTTAGCCAGCTCTAAGACCAACACTATTGGCCTTTTGCCATTTCTGAGGTGCAGAATGACCCTTGCTGATAACAACTTACTCCATAAGCTGTGCTCTTCTAAAACACATCCTATTTGTCTCATCCTTATATATAATAGCTTTGATTCTTCCTAACTTCCATTCTCCCTTTACATTTAGAATGCTCCTAATAATTCTTATTTTTTCTTTTTAGCTATTATTTGTATTCTTGTGTATTTTTTCTTAGAAAAGAGTCCAGACTCTATGTGGAAATACCATCATTTGATCTTTCTTTAAAAACAAAGGGAAATATTCTCTGCCTAATTACCTTAGCCCACTGAATCCACACAGTTTTCTTAGCTACACTGCAGTGTCCCAGATAGGACCATCTCCTGCTGGGATTTACTGGAATAAAAAATTTTCAGCCCTGTTTCTGCTGCCAAGGGTCTCCTCAGTATCACTTGGAGAACCACTAGTTGTACTGTCCAGCCTGTCTTTTTTAAGCAGGAGCCCCAGCCATCCATTAGCAAGGACAGTTACCCCCAAATCCTCCCAATTCCTCAGTCACTTACCGCTGACTGCAGACCGCGTTGCTGCTTTGTACACTCCACTCAGGTGGCTCCTGTCAAGCCCTGGCTGTTCCCGGCTCTTTTCACTTGGACTCAGTCCCACCGCCGTGGGTGCGGACCTGCCCACACGGTGCCTAATTACAGGCCAGGTGTGGGTGAGCGAGACCTTTGTCAGAATGACACTCTTAGGGCTGGATGTGACAGATGTTGCCTTTTCTTGTCTCTCTAGCTTTCCCGTCACTTTTAGTTCATCAACAAAAAATTTACCTCTAAGGGTTTTGCTGTGGGTGTGAATAAATGCAAGGTGAGACCGTTTTAACCCTTGAAGGGGATATGGTATGGGACATTGAAATGCTTAACTGAGCTAGCTGGTTATTGGAAGCTCCTGCTGTAGGCAACAGACTGAGCCTCCTCTGTGGGCACTTAAGAGCGGAAGCTTAATTATGCTGTTTGGTGTCACCCTCTGTTGTCTGACTGATGTACGTACCTTGTGAAACAAACCCTTGTGTGTTTTCTGTATAACCAAGCCTATTCGTTATTACTATTATTGTTATTATTCGTATTTTATTATTTTATTTTTTTTAAGCAGATAGTGGGTTAGCTTCTGCTTAAAAAAGGGGAGGTCAGGAAGAATCGTTGTACAACTTAGATTAGTCAAAATAGTAGTGGGTGGACAGAGCTTGAGTAGCAAAAGCTAATAAATTCACAGGTGCCATGTCCTCCTAGGCCATGTGGGATTCACAAATTTGGTACCAAGCTTTAACATCGGGTAGGGTGCTCTGAATAAAAATGGCAGCTCTTGACACTGTTGCTATCAGCATTCAGTTGAGTAACCAAAGCCACCTTCATTCAGACATGTCAGGAGGAGAAGGAGAGGGTGAAGATAATCATGTTGTATATCTTTTTCTCTGTAATGGCTGAGTGACTAGAGAAGTCATCCATCACATAAGTCCCAGGTTCTGTTCTTTTCTCAGCAGGTTGTGGGTCTCAATGAGCTCAGACCACAGAGTGTGTCACAATCCAGTTCTTTCAGCAGCTCCTGGGCAAGACCTCAAGTCACTGCACTGTTACCTACAGGATGGGTGCTGCCATAGTTACCTGTTCACGCAACTGTGAGCGACATTCATCCTTATACATGGAGTGATTCAACTGCCTAGGGACAGGAAGTGACTTGGGTTGAATCTAAGTTTCATATAAGAAGACTGTCTTGAGATACATGCAATGTTTGAGAAAAGGTATAAATTCAGAAATATCATCTAAGCTGCGTTTTTCCATATGCTAAGCAGTATGTAACATGCTCAGCATGCATTGTAAAATACAAGTCATGAGTGTCTGTTACTCTTTGTAGCCTATGGAGTGGGTGTGAATGTTTGGGTTGGGGTCTGGTTCTTGTTTGTTGGTGAAGTGGTGCAAACCAATGCCATCTACAGTGACAATCACTAACAAGAAGTCTCAGAGGAATCAGGAGGAAGCAGTGGCTGGTCAGTGATGGGATCTCATGTTTAATTACTGCTCAGACTGAAGAGAAGTATGTAATTTCAGATAAGAGAACAGATCTAGCTAGTAAGAATCTACAGATCTATTGTATAATCTATACTTAATGACTGAAAGGTAGGAATTAGGCAGCACTTATGGGAACAGTATCAGACAGATACAGCTCTTTGGATAAGTCAGGGAAGGTGTGAGGCTGGGGAGCCGCAGAATAGAGATAAGGAGTGCCATGTGCCCCGTTTGTCAGAATATTGGCATGTAAGTTATATGGAAAGCAGCCAGTGAAACTGGTGCCTCTATTCATGATGAAACATCTTCCAAAATTGCTGAATGTCTTTGTGTGAAAATCAGACCCCTTTAAAGTGTTTGTTAGAAGACCAGGACTGCTGGGTATGCTCAAATATTTTGCTGTAATTTCCACAGTTTGCATTTTGTGTGTGAGTGTTAAAGTGGTGCTGCAGAACACCCCCAACCCAGAGCACCACAGCTACAAACTGAAGCAGAAATGCAGGCTCATAAGAAGCAAGATATACAATACCTCCTTGGACAAATGTGCACGAATAACTGAGAAAAGCATTTGGCAAGGATTTAAGTTCACTAACTGCATTCTTCAGCTTGCTTTTTCATTTGCTCTGTATGTTGAGACGTTGTAGCCTGGTTAATATAAGATTCTGTGATTCTGTGATAATATGGAGGAACTGTACACTTTTTCAACGCAGAAGCTCACTGTCAGTGTATTTCAGAGGCGTATGCAGTGGTGCAGATAATATTCATGTAGCCCAGAATGACAAGATGGATTCAATACTTGAAAGAATTTATAGCCTATGTTATGGGGTTTTCGAGGTCTAGCTTGCTTTAGGAATGGCTGCTTTTTCTTGGTATGTTTTTATGACTTAAGAGGAACAGTAGGTTTTTACAGATCGTAAGAAAAGTCTGGCTTCTGCAGTTGCCTCTGACAATATGCAACTGAACACATCCAGATGGTTTTATAAATGTCAACTTGAAAATTATCAAGGACATAAATGTATTCTGATGGTAGTGGCCTTCGCATTAGTAAGAAAAAAAGGATCAAAACACTCACTGAGAATCATGTTCTGCAAAGGAAACTCAGCAACTGTGTTTCAAGTGCAGTGATATATAAATTACCAAGGCTTTCATAGCAAGATAAGTGAATAAAATTCTAAAAGCAATATTTTTTCTCTCTCATTTCAATTTTAGATTGAAGATAGTTAATGAATTTCTTAGCTTGAAAGAAGGTCACCTGGCAGTAGCTTTGTTATTGCATCCCCTTAGAGAATTGCTAATATGCATAGACAAAAACCACTCACCTTCTTGGAGAATCTTACTGTTAGTCCCTGAGTGACAGAGCCATGAATAAAAGACTTTCTTGATATTTCTATTGTCTAACTCTGATGTGTTCATTCTGGTCAAGTGAGCAAACCTTATATTGAATAAAAAGCAAAACCAATTTGCCTTAGTGTATCCTTTTCAGTATTGCACAGCAGTAATAGAATAAATATTTTGGAGATGGTAAATATTTATGACCTTCCATGAAACTTGCTCCCTGCTCATTGAATCTGTCAAAGCAGTCCCTTGCCCTTACCCAAAGCAAGCAGAGATAATGTTAACTGTTGGTTTTGTGATCTGAAGACTTACGGAGCATAGTATCATGGTAAGGAGACAGGAATGGGAGAATTTTAAAAGTGGCAATGGAAGTAACCAAAACCACAGTGGGTGGAAAGATTAGGGAGAGCCAGGCTTTCTTTCCAAGTAATAGGCAGAATTAAAAGAGAATAGGGTGAAGTCCTTTATTCTGAATGCTCTATTTCCTACTAACACTAAAATATTTAATTTATTTGAAGGAAGAAGCAGAAATAAAAAGGAATAGCTGTAGGTTTTGCCTTGGAGACTGATAGGCAAATGCAAATCTTTGCAAATGGTCTATGAAAGAATGGCTCTGAACAGCCCAGATGCAAAACTGTGGCTTAGAGCAAAGTTAGCTACCTTGGGCTCTGGACATCTCTCACATTATATCCCAAGTTTTCCTATCATCTGAAATGTATGGGATGAAAAGGGGGCTGATCCCAATGTCAACCTGTATTTTGAGATATTACTTCTGCTTCCGGTGTTGCAAGACACTTGGCTGATCCCATCTTGTGGTAGCTGGGAGGAGAGGTATGTTGTCCGGTAACGCGCCAATCTAGGTGTGCTCTGTTTGTGTGCAGGTTGGTGATGATGCATGCTCTTTCCGGAAGGTTTTAGATCCTTGATAGCTAGAGATAAAGAACAAATTCCTGGCTCTGTTTTATCTTGGAAATATGCCATCAAAAATAAATTTCGGCATGCTATCAACATCCGCTTCATAGTGATTGGAATCAGCATAGCTTGAAGCAGCCCGGAGACTGAAATTGCCAAGTCCCTGATTCTGTGTTAATAAAAAAGAGATCCATGAGTTTCATAGACTGTCTGTGTAGATAGGCTTTGCGATGGGTCAGCGAGCAATTGTTTAGCCTCCCAGTGGCAACCTCAATCCCAATCAGCTTTGGTTTTGGAAGGATAACTGAAATAAGTGTTGGGAAAACACACCCCAAGCTCTTCATTTTTTTGCTTCCATTCCAGGACAAAGCCAAAGGTCGCTGTTAGAGCCTATGGGTTATACAGAACACCCTGACTGGGCTGAAGTCCCAGCAAAATCCTGTTCCAATGGTTTTATTGTACCCTCTATATATCAGGCACATATTTGGAAGTTGGAGCCTATTGTAGGGGAAAAAAAAATAAATCACTAATTTTCATCGAGGGAGGAGTGTGAGGGAAGTGAACATAAAGTAATTTCACTATAAAAATATCCATGAGGATTTACAAGAGAAGGAACTGAGGGGATAAACCTACAAGAATGTTATCTGGGAAGACCAACTTGCTCCCAGGATGTATGAGGTTATGGGTTGGTTAGTAGCTGATATAACACAACTGTGGGTTTAGACATTACCTGAAAAAAGGGAAAACAGATCTCAGATCTAACAAAAAGTCCCCTTAGGATGTAAATTCTCAGGCACTGTGCCACTGTAATCATTCACTCATTTCTGGTATGCCAAAGACAAAAACTGTAACCTAAATTAAAAGCAAAGAGAGAATTCAGGAAGAAAAAAAAAAAAAAATCAATTATTTTCTATATAGTCGTTTATCTTTTCTTGGGGAAAAGCAAACCTGAAGAGAGAAACAAAAACTGATGATAAAATCATGTGAAAGCAAGTGAAACAGAGATCTTGCAGATTATCGGGTGGGGGGGGGTGGGGGGGTGGAGGGAGGGAAGAAAGCCTGATGTATTTTTCATTCCTGGAGAAATTTAAGAAAATTCCCATGGTGTTTCTATAAGTAAATATGCTGGCAAGTGACTGGGCTATAAAATGATGTAATCTGAAAGCAGTCTTAAAGGCAGGATGAAGGCACTGGGGAGGCTTTCTGTGTAAGAGATGTGTCAAGCTTCTTCTCTAACAAAGATGAAAGACCAGAAGGACTTCTTGAACAAAGTGATGGTTTATTTCCTGCAAATTTGCAGTTCATCTTCAAGGATTTTATCAACATATTCTAGGGTATTAAAATAGTGTGAAAAAATCTGAATAGTCAGAGAAATAAAATAGATAGGATCAAAAGTAAATCAAAAAGATTCAATAGGAAGAGAGATGACTGTGTAAACTAAGCATCGAGGTCTCCACCTAATAGTTTGCATTAATTATTTTTTGTTATTATACTTTTTGTTCTGTGCTCACAAATATTTATGAGGGACTTTTTGATAAACTGCAGGTTTTTTTTTTTTTGAAAGAGGAAAGCATACTTTTTGCTGTGCTTCCAAAAGAGGAAGCGAGGTAACAATCTCAAGTTGCACCAAGGGAGGTTTATTTTGGATATCAGGAAGGATTTCTTGATGGAAAGGGTGGTTAGGCATTGGAACAGGCTGCCCAGGGAGGTGATGGAGATGCCATTCCCACAGGCAATTAAAACATCTGTGGATGTGGTACTTAGGGACATGGTTTAGCTCTGGACTTGTAGTGTTAGGTGGATGGTTGGACTTGATGATCTTAAAGTCTTTCCCGACCTAAGTTATTTTCTGATTACATTTTATTCCTGTTAATAGAGAACTGATACAAATGGTTTTTGTTTTCATCACTT